>NC_090931.1:1281717229-1282020259 GCF_040938575.1 Ambystoma mexicanum | reverse complement strand
GAATATCCTGATTTGGGAAAATGGCGGCAATAAAAATTGTCATATTAACAAGATTACTCTACCTGTTCCAGGCTATCCCCAGGTGGTCCTGGCGAGTTTCTTCCGAGAACTCCGAACCCTAACAAAAGAATTTATTTGGGAGGGAAAAGGAGCAAGGGTGAATGGGCACCAACTCACAGCTCCAAGGAAAGAAGGGGGCCTGGCACTTCCCAACTTCCGCCAATACTATGAGGCAGCCCAGCTTAGGGTAATCAGGAAATGGTTCCACGAGGGGGAAGAGAAACACTGGGTCAAAATGGATAGGGCAGTAACGAAGCATGACCTACGGGAGGTACTATGGCTCCCAAAACAACACTGACCAAAATACATGTATGAAAGCTCTATCACCAAGTTAGTTGCAGACAATTGGGATAGGTTGGTCAAGCTAAGGGGAATTACTTCATTTCCGTCCCCATTTACATCCATATTCAACAACGCAGACTTTACGCCAGGACTAGAGAGGGGCGCATTTAGGAAATGGCAGAACGGGGGCTGTCAGAGGATGCGAGACATGTTCATGGGGGGGGGGAATAATCGCCTTCACAGACTGCAAAAAAGAGTTTGCAATAGGGGAAGGGGAAAGAATGCGGTATTCCCAGCTACGCCACTGGCTTCTACACCCTCCAAACAGAGAAGCAGCCACTAGGCTGCTGACTCCATTTGAGAAATTCCTAATGACAAATGATGGCTCTAGGGGGTTGATCTCACAATTATACAAGTTATTAGATGAGGCCACCCCGAGACAAAGCTGGGCTTTCATGGGAATGTGGGAACGAAATCTGTGCAGGGACATAGAGAAAAGGGAGTGGGAAAAACTATGGAGGAAAATCCCCAAGCTAGCTAGATCGTCCCAAACGCAGGAGGCATGGTATAAAATACTCTATGGGTGGCACTACACACCGGCCCGCCTGCATAGAATGTACCCAGGGTCATCAGGGGACTGCTGGAGAGGCTGTGGGGAAGAGGGCACAGCCGAACATATATGGTGGAGATGCCCAAAGATAGCAATTTTTGGACGGACATACAAAAAGCACAGGACCAGGCATTTGGAACAGGGGGAATCAGGCCCCCGAAATGGACAATTTTGTGCCTTTATGAGTGAGGAGGCAGTGGGTGAAGCTAGAGCCGGAGAAAGAGAACGGGCAGTGCTCACTAAAGCAGGAATGATAATTATTTCCCAGAAATGGAAAAGATTGATCATCCCGACGTTCCAGCAATGGCTCCGCAAAATGTGGGAAATAGATGCAATGGCATGGGCAACATACGCCAAGAACAATAGGGTGCAGGACTTTGCAAGTGAATAGGGGGAAATCCAGACCTTTCTCAGGGACGATTACAGGATCGGGTGGCGCCCGCAACGTCTTAGACTACTGGACTTACAATGATCCCTTGAAAGTAGAATGACTCACAATGAACCGCAAAAGCACCGATGGCAGCATCCAGGGGGAGAGGGATTGGAAAGGGGATGGGGTCATTGGGTGTTTATGGTTATGTTGGAAAACTCAATAAAGAGAAGTTAAAAAAAACTGTTAAGAACATTTAAAACTGCTATTAGTAATTAACAGAATGGTGGCATCAAGTATACATCGCAAGTGAGCTGCTGCATCAGAAAAGCATTTTTTTTAAAGAAAATCAAATGTAAAGGAACCTCAATGAACGCGAGGCGCAGGATTCCAGGAGCGATGATAA
Source organism: Ambystoma mexicanum (assembly GCF_040938575.1). Lineage (NCBI taxonomy): Eukaryota > Metazoa > Chordata > Amphibia > Caudata > Ambystomatidae > Ambystoma > Ambystoma mexicanum. The sequence goes on along the minus strand of NC_090931.1, from coordinate 1,282,018,531 downwards.
CAGGCGTTGTCATAGCAATGCTAATGAATATAAACAGAGAAGCGTTCAGAAATGAAAGGGATTTCAATGTTATGGCATATGCAGCGTTACGAAGCCAGGTTACGAAAGATGCAAGACAGAGATGATGGATGGATGGATAGAATGTCGAGGGCATGATATACTGGCTGTAAGGTAAAGAAGTGGTATAGGAATGTCATGTCTGTTAATGAGAAAATAACATGGTGGCGCTCCGCAGGCTGCAGCAAGTGTAATTTCAATAGTGTGTTGCAATATTAAAAAAAAGAAAAAAGAAAAAACGCAAAGTGAAAGGCACTACAATCTTCAAAACCCATGGTAGAAACGTTTAATGAGAACGATACATGGTGTCTAAGACAACATTTTCAGTTCAGTGCTGGGATGTGTAAATATATAGTCAAGCTTCACGGTCACAGTCAAAAGAAACTCAAATTCATAAATAAAGAATGAAGATTCCCCCTGCTAATAGCGCAGGGAGCTCTTGATTCTATTAAAGACAAGGAGGCGAGCATTATGCATTATGCTTCATCTTCTCATTTATTGCTCTCCAGCAGTTTCAACAAAATCAATAAACAAACAAATTTTTTTTTGTTTCAACATCATTTAAAAAACTTCATTTCCCATCAACCCTAGGTCCCTGTTCCCAGTGTCCTGGTCATGTGACCTAGTCCTTCCTCTTCCTGTAAACCTCCTCTTCTTTGACTGCTTTTCAACTGCAATCTGAACCATTACTGAACTGTCAACTTGTTCTGGAAAGTCTCTGAACTGTAGACCTCTGCGGAAGCGATCCCTCGCCTTTTAAACTTGCGATCCTGATCAACTTGTCCTTTTCTTTTCTTGGATGTCTTCAGTTGTTCTTCTGATCGTCTCCTAAAACGGAAACAACAATACATGTTAGGGCGGCGGATACACACCCTATTCTGAGAGGAAAATCTTGTTATTCGTTCAGATACATATCACAGTACATTACTTTGACTTTTTCTGTCTCTCCCTTGTATCTAGGGCAGGAAATTAATGCTCGCCTCCTTGTCTTTAATAGAATCAAGAGCTCCCTGCGCTATTAGCAGGGGGAATCTTCATGCTATGTCAAGACGGAGGTGAGCATTATGCTTGTTCAAAGCTTCTTACCATAGCTTCTGCTAGTGTGTTAATAGGTTTCAAGTAAAACGTTCTGAATGTATTATCACTTGCCCAATCAGCTGCTTTCAATATCTCTTGCAACGTTGCACCCTGCCTCAGTGCTTTGGACGCCCCTGCTCCTCACACTGAGTGTGCTCCAAACTTAACCATGTCTATTCCTGCTAGCGCCATAACTTCTCTAACCCATCTCGCTATGGTGGCTGTCGCTACGCCCTTATGCGGCTTCCTGCGCGCTTTCAGCAATTGCGTCGTCCCCATTGGTCTCAGCTCAGCTGTCTTATTCACATACTCTTTTATACATGCGGCCACGCACCATTTTGGGTGATCTTGCATATACGGGTATGCTATTGATGAGGAGTCTGTCTTCGTCCTCCTGGCCAGATGAAAAGTCACTCCGTCTGGACCGTATACCATTCTGTCTATTTCAAGGGCTCTGACATCTGCCACTCTTCTGCAGGAAATCATGCACAGAAGCATTGCTAACTTTCCTGACAATCTACTTAACGATAAATATCTATTACTGGGCCAGTCTGCTAAGAGTTGTAGTACGACTGTCACATCCCATAGAGACTTGTATCTGGGTTGAAGTGGTCTTCTAAATCTAATCCCTTTCAGAAGTCTAATCACCGCTACATTCTCCCCTACTGGGGCACCTTCAATAGGAGTATGGCCTGCTGATGTTGCAGATCTATATACTCCAATCGTTCTATAGGCTTTGCCATCCTGCAAGAGTTCTGCTAGAAAATTCAGAATCTCTACTAAAGGGGCAGAAACGGGATGAAAACCTCTCCCTTTGCACCACCTTGACCACCTGTTCCATGCTGCGTCGTAGCTCCTTCTAGTCGACGGAGCCCATGACTCTGCGATGAGGCTCGCAGCTTGTGCCGAAATTCCTGGGAGATTCCAACGTCTCCTGCTATCCTGCACACCATCAGGGGCAGCGTACCCTTCCTTCTCAGAGGGTGATACAACCCAACTGGGTCCGTGAGAAGGTATTCTCTTTGCGGCAATATTCTTGGATAGTCTGCTATCAGTTCCATCAGCGCTGGAAACCATACTTGCGATTTCCATATCGGGACTACAATTATCAGATTCGCTGTCTCCCTGCGAACTTTCGTTAAAACTCTGCTTATCATTACGAATGGAGGAAAGCATATAGTATCTCTTCCCTCCAATCCTGTAGGAAGGCATCTGTCCCTGCTGCTGCTGGGTTTAACCTCCAGCTGAAAAATCTGCTCTTCTGTGCGTTCAGTCTGGACGCGAACAGATCTGTGTGAATCGGTCCCCAGAGCTCTTCTATCTGTTGGAAGACTGCTCTGTCCAGTCTCCAGTCGCTGGAGTCCGTCAGATGTCTGGAGTTCCAGTCCGCCCTACATTCTGGGCGCCTGGTAAATATTCTGCTATTACCGCAGTCCCTGACTCCAGACAGGAGTGCCAAAAATCCTTGGCTATTTCCGCTAACAATCTGGATTTCGTTCCACCTAAGTCATTTATGTATCTGACTGCTGAGATGTTGTCCATCTTCAGATGGATACACAAATTCACTTTGTCTTTCGTGAAGGCTCTGATTGCAAAAGAGCCGGCCAATAGTTCCAGGCAGTTTATGTATAGTTTGAGCTCCTCAGAGCTCCATCTGCCCCCTGTCTGAAGCTCCCCACATCGGGCTCCCCAGCCTACCCTGCTGGCATCTGATTCTATGACTATGTCCGGGTGATCGCCAAAAATGGCTCTGCCATTCCATGGCTCCATGTTCTGGAGCCACCACTCTAGCTTTGTTCTGGACTCTTGGTCTAACGGCACTAGCTGGTGGTAGTTTAGCCCTTGCTAAAGGTGTCTTATCTTCAGCCTCTGTAGTGCTCGATAATGCAGGGGTCCCGGAAATATCGCTTGGATGGATACCGCTAACAGGCCCACAATCCGCGCTATCGTTCTCAGTGATGTAGTTGGGCTGCCGAGACAGTTCCTTATCTCTCTTTTTATGTCTCTGATCTTCCTGTTCGGCAGCTCCAGGGTCGCTGTCCTGGTATCTATAATAAAGCCCAGGAACTCTATCCTCCTTGCTGGCACCATCTCTGACTTCTCTCGGTTCACCAGGAATCCCAGAGAGGTTAGGAGGTTCGCCACCCAGCTGGTTTGATAGCGAAGAACATCTTTGCTGCTTGCCATTATCAGGATATCGTCCAGGTAGATGATGATCCGTATTCCTTTCTCCCTGATCGCTGCTTCTACTGGCTTCATCAGTTTCGTAAACGCCCCGGGAGCGGACGCTAGTCCGAACGGCATCGTGGCAAATTGCCAGAATTGCCCGTCCCAGTCGAACGCCAGGAAGGGTAGGTATTCTTTTTCTACTGGGATCGTGGGATATGCATCTTTCAGGTCTATTCTGGCGAGCCAGTCGCCTTGCCTGAGTGTGTCTCTCAGCTGTTGAGTCCCTTCCATTTTTAAATGGTTGTAGACTACCCATTTGTTCATGTCCCTCAAATTTATGACTGGTCTCACTTTTTCTTTTCTGTGGACCAGGAACATATTGCTGATGAACCTGGGAGCCCTGCAAGGCTCGATCGCTCGCTTCTTCGCTAAACTCTGTAATTCTGCGTCTAACAGATCTTTCTCTGATCGCGCTGTTACTATTGGTCTGGGAGCCTTGCCCTGAGTTGGGGTTTCGGTAAATTGTAAATCCAGGCCTCTGACTGACTGTAGTACCCAAGCGTCGTTGGAAAGCGCGCGCCAGTTTTCCCAGCTGTTCGCTGTCCTCCCCCCTACCAAAGGATATGTGGACGCTCTCACCTGTAGGGACGTACTGTCCTCTTCCTTGACCTCTGCCTCGCCTTCCTCTGGGGAAGCGACCTCTGGGTTGGAAGAAGGTGTCCGGTTTCTTATCCTCCCAGTATTGCGCTCTGTTTGACTGAGGCCTTCTGGACGTTTGATAGCGACCGGCCGCTCGGCCTCTGTATCGACCGGTCCCTCCAAAATCTCTTCCGGGGAAGATCTTTCTTATTGAGGCCTGTGCCTTTTCCAGCGAGGTGTAGGTCCCTACAAACCTCCCCATCTCCTTTCCGAATGTCTCCCTGAACAGCAGGCCTTGTGCCGCCTCGCCTGCCTCGTAAGAGGATAGGTCTCCTAATTTCTGGTCTATTTTCAGGAGTAATCCTCTTCTGCGCTCTGAGGATATCGCACAGTTTGCGTTCCCTAACAGACATACGGCTCTTTGAGCCCAGTTTGCCAACACCTCTGGGTCAATCTCTTCCCCTGTATCCTTTGCGCGCTCTGCCAGGTCCATAATCTTGGCCAGCGGGCCAGCTAGATGCAGGACCTTCTCCTGGCAACTCCTCCAGGAGCGATCAATTCCTTTTCTCGGATCCTTACTTGATTTAGCTACGAAAGCTAGCATTTTGGGATCTAATTCTGGTGCTTCTGCCACCTTTCCTGGGAGTTCTGGTCTGGGGCATTCCGCCCTCATCCTTTGCCTCACCTCCTTCTCAAGTGCTTTACGAAGCCTCTGTGTCATATATCGCGCCACTCTTGGCGAGGGCACCCATTCTGAGGATTTCGGGTTTCTGATCTCCTCTGGCTGAAACATATCAGAGGTTTCCTCCTCAATATTGTTCAACTTTCTAAGTCTCTTTTTTGGAGGTGGCAAGCTCCCTTCATCTACTTCCTTCTCCCCCTCCTCCTGCGAGGAAGTCGGGGATTCTGCGAGTTCCTCTTCCTGAGGGACCTCTTCCTCTGTGTCTCCCATATTCTCTTTCCCTGGGTAGGGGGTCATGAGGCATGGCACCCCCGACTTGGACATAAAGGCTTCTTTTAGCCAAAGGAAAGCGTCGGATGCCTCTGGGGCCTTTGTATCTACCCCTTCAGGTTGGCCCGGGGGGTCAGAAGAGTTTGCGCTCTTCCGGGCCTTACTACACCCCTGCGGGCCCTCCGACGCGGCCCTTGTGGACATGCTTGCTCGTGGTGTGGTGCTTCTATCTCTTTGGCTCAGGAAAGATTCAATTGTGTACAGGCGTTCCTGCAGGGGTCTAACCCCAAGAGCCACTGCCTTTACGAGTGAATTGCCTAGCACATCTTTGAAGCTTTGAGCTAAGTCTTCTGGGTATGTGGCTTCTTGCTCCTCCTCACTCCATTCATATTCAGCCATGATTTGTGCTGGGCTATAATACCTGGGCAGGTGTCTTGGCACGTCCACTGATCACTCTCCACTTGAGGCTGCACCTGTGCTGCTAGGCAGCTTCTGTAATAATCAGTGCAGAGCACTGCAATGCTGAAATGCTCTCTCCGAGCAGTAACGCTGTAATTTGGTCTTTAAATTTAGTTATTTATAGCTTCCGTGCCTCCAGGGAAACTATTCGCGATTGTCACTGACAAGAGACCGGGGCTCAATGCCCGCGAAACGTTCCGGAGCGTCTTCGGCCCCTCCTTCCCAACGGAGGGGGCCGAGCGCTCCTCCAATCCTAATGCCGGTCTCCCGGCATTCGGCTCCTCCCCCGCAAAGGTGGGGGCTGCGAGCGGGGCTCTGATCGAGTTCCCGCTCCACCCCCCCAAGGGTGGGGGCCGCTGCTGCACTCGCTTTTCCACGAGCAGTTCGCGGGCGCTGCCAGGCTCTCGGAGCCTCTGTCCTCCTCCCCCAGCAGGGTGGGGTCCAATCCCTCGCTCGCGGTCTGCCTATACGAGGAGAGGAGACCTTGGCAGGCTCCTCCAGGTTCGCTCGCGGGTCTGTCGCGTTGATCCCGATGTGAATGTAAACGTTCTGACGCAACCCCTAATGTGCTGGAAATGCAGCACGGGGACGCCGCGTTATGAAATTTAAATATACCGAACTCCTAACTTCGGACTTCTACGCTGCACGGTCCTTGCGCCTACTCCATATGTTTATGTAAATTATTAAACATAAAATACAGTCACTACGTTCGAAAAACCCTTATACAAATGCTGTAGAGTTACGCAGCTAGATGAAAAGGGTACTTATCTCTGGAGAGCAGGACAAGAAGAGGAGGTTTACAGGAAGAGGAAGGACTAGGTCACATGACCAGGACACTGGGAACAGGGACCTATGGTTGATGGGAAATGAAGTTTTTTAAATGATGTTGAAAAAAAAAGAAATGTGTTTGTTTATTGATTTTGTTGAAACTGCTGGAGAGCAATAAATGAGAAGATGAAGCATAATGCATAATGCTTGCCTCCGTCTTGACATAGAATTCAAGAACCAAAGGCGCAAATAAAGGACAACAGATGGCATGCCACAGTTTAGGTCACTTTAGTCCTCTCAGCCAATACCTTGATGGACACAAGCTCAGCAGGGACTGCAACACAAGAAGTGCCAGCACTGGAAAGTTAAGCCCTTTCATGCCGGCTGCGTGCAAAGAACTCCACTGCTAAAATCCTGCACAAACACTCGAGTGCCTTACTTGTGTCCTATCCCCACTCGGAAACAACCAGCGGTTCATAAAACATCCACTTGGGGAAGAGGAGACAAGTTTGAATCCTACCTATCAGCTTCCTTCTTGCATGACCACTACGCTCCATTGTGGTTTCAAATCAAAGTGGTGTTTCGTCGCAGTATAATAAAATATGACGGCAGACCGTGAAGGCTGCACAGATTGAATAATAAAATTGCTGCTCATAAAAATAAACAGAGTCGACAAGACATCATAACTTTGAAGCAAAGGAGCAACATTGGAATGTGACAACATAAGACACGTGGCACTCTCCCTTCACAATGCTTCTTTGATGTTGTCAGTTGCACAGAAATGTCAAACGACGAATTACTTAATGAGTAAACACTTCACCTATAAAGACCATGCACAGGGAGGAAAGAAAACACAAACGACAGGGATGTCAGTTCACCAGAATGCCAGGGGTAGCAGAAGTGACATCACACGACCCTTGACCCCCTGATGACATCACAGGAAGTGATGTCATTTGACCCCACCCCAAAGTGATACCGAAGGAAGCGATGGAACACAACCTTTCACCCATTGACAAAACAGGAAGTGGCATCACATAGCATTGTACACTACGAAAAATATGGTTACAATATCACTATAATGTGATGTACATTTCATACAAGAATGGATCGCCATATGTATCGTTAAGATCAGTGTGTATTGGCCCATATTACCAAATTACTGTGAATGCAAGCAGTCGTCCATGATAATGATGTGTTATTATATAGCACTTACGCTTAAGAGCTTTATATAGAAATAATATACACCCATTATCGCCCAACCTGTGTTGGTACTCATTAATCGACCTCAGAAGGATGAAAGGCTGAGTTGAGGCGTTTACGAACAGACTAAATCAGTGACTCACCCCCTGAAGTGTGCCTGAAATAAACCTTTAATGAGTCTAGCAATTATTGTATAGAATTCCAGAAAGACACATTATTTGGTATTCCTATTCTTTCTTATTTAGGGTCAGTGCTGAAAATGTTAGACTTGTGGCACTCTTGTTCTTATTTTTGTTCTTTTTTTTAAGGGGCCTGAACAAGAAAGCCAGCCATTCCAGAACTAAAAGAGCACATGGTGCTGGCAACAGCCCAGGAGCTAGCATTACAAAAAAAAGAAAAAAAAAGAAATTATGTTTTGTTTTTTTAGAGCTCACAAGGGAGACCACAGAGGTCGCAAAGGAGACCACAGAGGTCACAAGGGAGACCTCTGGCGACCCCTAAATGACGTCCCTGACAAACGAACTGCAACTGGTGGGTTCATTTCCAGATTAAGGTTTGGGAGTAAATATTAGAAATGTAGGTGTGCCACGTTTAAACCAGCGAACTGTGCAAAGGACAAGAGAAAAAAAATAGATAAGCAAACATGCTTTCTGACAATATAAATGGACATATTACATCACCAACTCAAGATGGATTTCAGATAATGCCTACAAACATGGTTAATTACCTGCACTGTCCAGATCCGTTCAGACTTGACCCACAGGATGACCAGGGGCAGCGCTGGGAGGAGTGGATGGAGGAATTTGAAGTAAAATTTTAGTCATGATGAGGCGATTAGGCTAAGAATAATTGAAGAGTGCACGTCATCACAGCTTCGGAAGCATCTTCTAAGAACACCTCTCCCGCTGAAAGATATCTTGGAGTCGGCAAGAGTATATGAAAGGATTGAGACACAAGCAGCCAGTATACGAAACGGCAGGGAAGTGGGCACTGTTGCTGACATCAAATATAACAGGCTGTCCCGATGCTCGAATATGAGGACCTGCCAAAGTTCACGGAATGATTCTGGCAGAAGTGGTCTGGGAAGACAGTGTTATAGATGTGGATCTGAGTTTCCACACAAAGGTCGATGTCCAGCTCTTGGTCGGATGTGTAATCGATGTGGGCAAGCAAACCACTTTCAAACCATGTGCAGAGAGGGAGCCCTGTTATTCCCAACATACAGACCCAGTGTAATATCGAATGAGAGAGACGGTACATTGAGATTGCCTGTTGCCGGGTCGTCCTGGATAAGAAGGGGCACGCATTTTGAGAAGGAGGAGGACATGGACAAGAGGGATGCGCAAAGACTAGTCACAGCGGAAAGTGAATTGTCCACAACAAGTCAAGAGCAACCTAATGCACCAATGCGAAGAAGTTATCGAAACGTCTCTCATGAAGTGAGTGAGTGTGCTCCCACTGAACTGGTGAGTCAATATAGAGATAACCGCATTCCACGTGGAAAAGGTGAAGAACGTGGAGAAAAGGAAAGTAAGAAAACACAGCAAGACAAAGATTGGACAACTCGCAAAAGGAGGGCTGAAGAGCATCAGGTGCCAGTGGGTGAAAGTGAGAATGTACTGGTTCAGCAGAAACAGTGAAAAAGATGGGACTCCAGTCACGAGCCAGAGTTACTAATAGTCACGGCGGCCGTCAAAAGGCACATGGCCATTGCTATGAAGGATGATGGTGAGATAACTGAGGATATTTTGTTCTTTCATAAAATGTTTCAGGATGATTCGGAAGGAGAAAAACAAGGGGACCACAGAAATGAGGACCCTGTTGGTCTCCTGTCACAGGATGAGTTAGATGGAGAAGCACATGGAGAAAGGAGAGATGAAGAACCTGTTGGTCTCATGTCGCATAAAGATTGTGGACATTCCCCACCTTGTTTGCATGTCCAAGAAGCTCGAGGGGACACTGGTCACCCTCAAAGGACCATACGCAAGCCCTTGTGTCTCATTGAACAAATGTAGAGGTGATCCTGTCAGACTGATGGAGAGATTGAACTTCTATGATAAGCAAGGTGATGTGTTGTAGCTGATTAGAATGTGGAATGTTTGGTGGGTAGAACCTGGGAAGGAATGGAATGGAGAGGTGCAGTTATTTAAAAAAAAAATGTTTATTTACTTGTGTTTAGCCAACCTCTGGCTTTCACAAGATCTGGAATTGCAAGTTCAAGCGTAACTTTTGTGTTTGCGGCTTCGAGAATAGAGTTTTGATTTTGGTGAATGTTGACTTCGCCTGCACACCAACTTCACAGAGAGTTTATTTTCTCGAAAGCATCGTTTAAAATCTTTAACCCTGCGATTGTCCATGTAGTGTTTTCTGCCGAGATGAGGCGGGCCCACCAAACTTCTTCTTCACGTAGGTCGTTAGCGGAAAACATAGGTAGAAGAAATACAGTCCTCGCTCCTCGCGTTGCTGGGCATGACATCATCAAGTGTTTTATGGATTCCAGTTGATGAGCCTTCGGACACAGTCTGCATTCGTTGGAGTTGGACAGAGATCTTCTTTTCAAAATTTCCCGCGTCGGGAGGAGATTGAGCCGCACTCTCATAAATGTTCTTTGTAGTTTTTTGTCTGGAAATTTCTTGATGTACTCCAACAGCACTTTTCGTTTCCTTGTTGTAGGGTGCAAGTGGACCAAAGATTTGCTGTTTGCTGTTTTGTCCTGAGTTGTTATCCAGTCGTGATCTTCGAGTTTTTGTTTGACTCTCATTGGGTTTGATATCAAATCTTCCTCTGAACATGTGATCGTTTCAAGAAGAGATTTTTTCCCCTTAACCCAGGTATTCAGCATACAGCAGGTGCCTTTTGAAATTTCTTTGGCCCTCAATCTGTAAACTTTGGGGCTATCCGGCATCAGCATCTTCCTATAGAGCTGCATACTGATGTGGTCTACCGTTGCTGATAGTGAGAGCAGCCCTAACTTGTGTCGGATTACTTTGATGGGAGTAGAATTGGGTAGGTTCAGTACCGACCGCCACAGAAAAACCTTCTAGCTTGTTCCATGTTATCTTAGGAATGGCCGGACTTACATCCATTCCATATATAATCGCTGGGATGACATTCGATTTATAGTAGTGGATTGCAGGCACCAATGAAAATCTTCTGAATCTTTTGTCAATTAGACAAGTTTGTGCTGTTAAATTGCGAGCTTTGTCCCAGAGAACCTGCTGCATGCATGCGTCGACTTTTGGACAGTCAATCGTAACCCCAAGATATTTGAAGTGGGAAACTTGTTCAATTTTGTAGCCTTCCAATAACCAGCTGGGCTTTGTGGTTTTCTTTGACGCTTTTTCCAAAATTAAGATTTTAGTTTTGTCTTTATTTATTTCTAAATTGTTCTGTTAGATGTACTGGACCAGGTTGTTTAACTGTCTCTGAAGACCCACAGAGGTCTGGTCCAACAGAATAAGATCATCCGCGTAGAGTAGGCGTGAAACTTCAGTGTTCCCAAGTTTAGGAGGGAAAGCTCGTACCATTGAGGCAGACTCTTGATAGTCGCCCAAATACGCATTAAAGAGAGATGGAGCCAGCGGGCAGCCTTGCTTCACTCCTCGGTTCGATGGAATTTCCGCTGAAAGAGTACTTTGGCGATTAAGCCAAACTCTCATACTCGTGCCTGAGTGGAGGGCGATGAGGGGGCCCAGTATTGATGCCGGACAATTCCAGGCTTGTACTTTCTTCCATAGCTTCCCTCGGTCAACCCGGTCAAAGGTCTGGGTAAGGTCAACGAAAGCCAGGTACACTCTCGGGGCACCTATCATGATCTTGCTCTTGATGATATTCAGTACCATTATGTTGACCGCGGTGCTCATGTTCTTCAAGAAACCTGTTTGAAAAGGGTCTATGCATGATGCAGACCCAGCCCAGGTTTGGAATCTTCCGAGGAGAAGTGTCTCGTAGATCTTGCCAATAATATCCAAGAGGGCTATCAGGCGATAGTTGGATGGATCGTTTTGTATGCCTTTCTTGAAAATTGGTACGATCACTGCCGTGGTCCAGGACAATGGGATTGATTTTCCCTCGTTACCGCAGCTGAAAATCTGGCTCACTAGCACAGCCCATTCCACCGGGTAGCGTTTCAAATCTGTTCGTCAGCCCATCTGGGACCGGTGCTCTAGACGATTCTAATGTCTTGATGGCATTACAAATATTGTCTTTATCAGAAAGGTGGTCGCACGAAATGGTGTTGGGGTTATAATCTGTTTGATTAGGGCCACTCGGAGCTCTGAAGAGTGCCGTAAAATGGGTTACCCATTTTGTTTCCGTGACTGAATTAGTCAGGGCTTCGTTCGTCTGGTTGATTGATGGGCAAATCAGGTTGCAAAATTCTCCGGTGTTCTTACTGCTCAAGGTTTTGAGCATATTTTCTGCGTCTTGCTGGTATAACATTGTGCAGAATCCTCTTAGCCAGGCTTTGTAGGATCTAGTCTCAACAGCCAGGGTGGATCTTTTTTCCCACGTGCTTTATTTCACTGCGGCCCTTTGCAGTTGTCTTAAATATCACCTCTTGGCCACAAGCGTTTTGTTGTAAACATGGTTCATCGAGGGTATCATTTTTGGTCTTGCGCTTCTGTCCGCTTTGTATTTAAGAAGCAGAGGTTGGTAGTTCACTTTGGGTATCGGGACTTCCAGGTTGATGGAACTTGTTTGTTGATTGTACTTTCTGGTAAGTTCCAGTACATCCTTCGCCGAAAGTCTTAAGCGGATTTGCTGTTGGTTCAACTCGACGTCCACGTTCCAAAGTGGTTTTTGTACACGCTTAGCGCTCCATGAAAGTGATAGCAAGTTGTGGTCGCTTGCTTCTGTTTTTTGGACCTCAAAATTCATGATTAGGGGTACCATGTTGTGTGACACGAAGATGTAGTCCAATGTCACCGATGAGCCATCCCGTTCCCAAGTCGGCATTAAAGGCCCGTTGTCCAAGATTGTAGCGCGTTATGGAAGTTACGAGAGTTCATCACGTCCAGCCACGCCACAAACTTCTGCGCCTGTTTTTTGCGTAATTTGTGTGGCAGATTTTGCTGTTGGCACGCACTTAGCGTTCAAATCCCCACATATGATTATATTAGGTTGCTGGTAGTCTACGAGAAGCTTGTCGATCTGGTCTACCACCGATGTACAAAAGCTGGTAGTCGTGGTGCGCTGGGGATTCCAATATAACGTCACAATTGCCAGTTGGGACCTTGCGGCCTTGATGCTCTGAACTTCTCCCTGTTCCCAAGATAGAAGAACAGACAGATGATCGTATGCTTCAGAGATTTTTTTCAAGTTGTTGATTCCGGAATCGGCTCGGACCGCCAAGAGGAGGCTGGATGAAGGCCGACCTACCAAACCTTTAGTGGCAGGAGAAATAATCACTGTGAACCCATCAAGGGCAGGTTGATCTTCCAACCAAGTCTCCGGTAGACAAAGGATATGGAAAGCACCCAAGTTTGTTTCACTTGGCCGAGTGAGGTGTTGATGTCCTCTAGTGTTCCAGGAACCCAATATCAGTGGGGAGTACCGGACCTTGGGTGTTGCATTTGAGGTTATGTCCCTGGAACTTGATGGAATGCTCTGTTGTTGCTATTTCCTTGTGTTCGGTTCCACGGCTTTTGGTAGCCAGGCCCACAGACCTTTCCGGACATTTGCCGTCTTGTCTTTGAGTGATAGGTCAGGCTCCTGAGCTACAGAGCCTTGTACGCTGTTCTTAGGAAGAGTTGGTCGTAGCGGGGTGGAAACCTTGTTTGCTCTCTTCTGACGTTCCGAAGTACTCCTGAGTCTCAGCGGAAGCACAGTGTATCTGTGTCTTGGATTAGGCCGTATCTTCGAAGATTCAGCGTAATGGCGGTACTAGAAGTCACTGGATTTATGGGTTTGCTGACCCCCTTGTTGGCGCATTGGCAAACGGGGGTGTCTTCCCCATCGCAGATCTTTGTACAGGTCTTCCGTTCTTGACGTGTAGCGATTCTTTCGGGAAGCAGAGACGTTGTCGGACGAGAAAGATGGTTGGCTTTGTTTTGCAGCCTTAATTTCAGTAAGCCAAAAGCCCTTTTTCTCTAGGTCGTTGTACACTTCTGTCGAAAGGGGTTGGACCGCCCCAGCTTTGATATGGAGATAGGCCTTGGCTCTGCGATTCCTGTGATAGGGTTCTATCAAAGTAAAATCACCAGTTTTTAATTATCTTAATTTACTTGTAATCGATAAAATATTCAGCACAGTTCGTCTGTTCAGAACGAAGTCTTCCTTTGCGTCCAAAATTTGTTCCAGTTTGAAGGCTCTCATAGATCTTGGTAGACTGTGATCATTTTTCAGGTTTCGGTAGGTAGAACTCTTATCTGAACATTTGTCATGACGTTGGACAGGCTACGGCTCCTGTCGTTGGTTTGGTCTGGTGCCACCTGCCTCTGATCATTTCTTGATTTCATCACGTCTGGATTTCCCGGACGGTTGTCAGCAGAGCTCAAGGTTTTCCCTTTGTCTGCATCCGGAGTACGGCTATGATCACAATATGATCTTTTTCGTGTATTTGTTGTTATTCGGGACGCTGGTGCAGACTGGACGAGGGCAATTATGGGTCTCTTCTCTGGTGTATAAGGTGGAATAGCTAAGGGATCTTGTTCCAGGTCCAAATGTGTTGATAGATCCATAAGTACTTTCTCATCCATGAAATCCTCAACGGTGGTTGGGGATTTCACCAGGTCCACCACTTCGCCTTCTTCGTTGGGTTTTTCCACCCTGGTTTGAGTTCGAGCGTGCACCTCATCAGCGACCAGTCTCTTTTTCCTTTTGTGTTCCTTGGGTTCAACCAATTCTTGTACGTCATCTGTTGCTAAAGATAGCAGTACGTGTCTTCTTTCAAGGTCCGTTTTTTTTGCTTTTATTTTCGAGTTTTCGAAAATCGAGTAGCCTGAGATCAAGTCCACTGTCGGTTTTGGCCCAGCCTTGGGGACCAAAGGTTCAGTTTCTTTGTGACTCTGGGTGGTAGAAGGCCTGGAGTTTCCATGCTTCTGAGCAGGCGGGAGCCTGCTCAGGGACTTCTGGGCTTTCGTTATGGTGACAGTTCCAGGAGATTTAGGTGTTTGGGCTCCTGGGATCAGATTGCATTGCACTCTTCTGGTCGCTAACGGCTGGTTGACATTATGCGGCCTAGACTTTGTACCGCTGGAGGGTCTCCTTCACTCTCTGGTTTGTTTTGTTCTTTGGCAAGAGCGCAGAGGTTGACAATTTGTTCTTGTTGCAGATGCTGCAGTTTGTTTTCTAGATGAACCTGGTAATCCTCCCTTCGTTGTTCCATGGCCCTGATGTAACCTTCTAGGAAAATAGGTTTTGAGTGCATCATTGCTATGATGGTGGTTTGATCCTTCATGGAATCGTTTACTGCCTCGTACAATTTAGTGAAGGGAGCCAGGGCAATAGTCTCTGTGGACATGATGGTCATAAGGTCAGTTTTTTTAAGGGGTGTCTCTAGAAGCTAGACTAGGAAAATCACTCAGTCTCCGTTTGTTGGTAGGGCTACTGACCCTCGAATTTCGTCGATCGGTCGGGCTGAGGATTGGAGTTAGCAAGTCGCGAGATTTTCGTCTGTCAACCGTCAGCAGCACTTCTGGGGGCGCTTTTTCTCTTAAGACTGGGCATGGCCGAGTATCTTGCAAGTTCTCAGATGTTTTTTCTTCTGATAAATCAGAGCCCGGAGCAGGGATTTTAGGCAGAGTCGAAGCTGCTAGTCGAGGCACGGCCTTGAATGAGTTTCTTAGTAGTGGCAAGGTGTTTTCCGATCTAACGCTTAAGATCAATTGTGCTTCTTTTTCAGTTCGTGGGCTCGCCTCATGCGGGTGGGCCAATTGCCCCGGGAGGTGTAACCGTGCGACTTCTAGTGGAGGTTCTGTAGCACAGCGATTGTCCGCATGGCTAGTCTCTCGGCCTCCAGGCCCTGCCATAAGATTTTTGGAGGGTTCGGAATAGTGCTGATGCACTTGCCGAAGAGAATTTATCAATGGGTCCTTCGTTAGAAGCCCCACCCGCAGCCCGTCTTCTTCGTATGTTGCCTCTTGCTCATCGGTCACTTCAATAGGCATTTTAGGGGGTTCGGTCAAGCTGTTTAATAGGACCGAACTCGCCGGTGGAGAACAAAGGTGTTGTACCAATGGTGAAGCAGGGACTGCTCTATTTTCCGGGTTTTGTTCAAAGGCAGTGCTTGGACGGCTTCTAAAATGTCAGCATAAGATAACTCAGTCGATAGGTCCAGTTTTCTTTTACATTACTTTTTGAAAAAGTCCTTCAATGCATTAGAGAGCATTGGGATTGGAGGGGCCTTCGTGCTAGTCGCAGCCCTCTTCTTTGAGCCTTGATTTGTCCGGGGGGGGGGGCTTTTATGGCCGCCTCGGGTCTGTTGCTTGTACCTTCATTCGCAGCTGGTGCTTGGCGTGACGTTTTCTCTTTTGCCTTTTTAAGGGCAGTAGCTTTCAGAAGCTGTTTTCTGGCATAGCTAGGTTTCGCCCCTGGGAACAAGCTCTGTTGCCCGGGCCCCACAGTTGCTGACTTTTCATTTCCAGCAATTGAGATGAAAGAACTCCCTCCGGTAGGGCGCTATGTTCAGAGGTTGCCTTGTGGAGGGCCTCGCTGGAGTCGCCTGTTGACTGATAAGATGGAACCGGAGCCACCTCGTGTACCCGGGTGACCAGGTCTCGCGGCGCTGGGTGGACCAATGCTTCTGTTGTCGATCTTGGACCCAGATGCAGCCCACGTGCGTGTGAGCAATCAGTCGCCGGATCTTCTCCATTCGTCAGGGAGAGAGGGTTTAAAAGTTCAGGAAAAGGGGGCAGGACTGAAGACCACGGTAGTCCTTCCAGTGAAACTTTGCAGCATTCAGGCCGATGGTTGTCATTCGGACTAAGGTCGCCTTCGTCCGTATTCCCAACTTCGCTTGGGTTTTGGTTCATGGCGGTGGGCCTTAGAGAAAGGGGGTCAACTGCGGGCTGCGTATGGTGCAGATGCCCCCTGTGCTCGGTGTCACGTGAAGGAAAGACCGATGCCAAGTCACTAGGTAAATCCGCTTCGACTTCTGGGAGGGACCTGGCCTCCATCAGGGGACCATGCTTTTTGCTTATGTTGCAGAGCATGGATAGTGGTGATAGCTATTTTGAGTTCAAAGCGGGGGCAACCGCGTTCAAAAGGCAATCATCCGATGCGTCGTAACTTTCTGTGTCAGCCTCTGGCTGGGCGAAAAAACTCGCCAAAGGGTTGGCCAAAGGTTTTATCGGGCCAGCCAGCAGGGACCTGCCAGTGATTTTGAGGACTGCAGGATGCATCGCTGACGGCCGCTTAAGTCCACCCGCCGGCGAAGTATCATTAGAGGGGGTCCGGTGGCTTCTTAGCCGATGGCCCTCGCCT
The DNA here is from genome assembly GCF_040938575.1 of Ambystoma mexicanum. Lineage (NCBI taxonomy): Eukaryota > Metazoa > Chordata > Amphibia > Caudata > Ambystomatidae > Ambystoma > Ambystoma mexicanum. The sequence continues at coordinate 1,282,001,787 of NC_090931.1, read as the reverse complement.
TCGTCACTGTACTTGGGTATGTTGATGGCTGGGTCCGGGAAAACCTCGGAGTGCATGCTAAAAGACATGCTGATCCCTCAGGATGCGTATAAATGTTCAAAGAGGGCTTAACCTGATGTTGATTTTGGGACTGCTGGCGCCAGCGCCCTCGAGCCCCGAAGAACACCGTAGAACACCTTCCGCTCTGCGTTCCGCAGGGGGGTGGATTTTTAAAGGCTGTAGCAGGAAAATTCAGGCACAGGAAAACACACCTTCCAGCAGTAGGGGGTGTAGAAAGACTACGGTGCAGGTACCGTAGGACACCTTCGTCCACCTTCCGCTCCTTGTTCCGCGGTGGGGTGGATTTTAAAAGGCTGCAGCAGGAGAATTCAGGCACAGGAAAACACACCTTCCAGCAGTGGGGGGTGTCAAGGAGTTCCCCCCTTCTCACCTGAGTCCGATCTTTGCTGGATTTCTTGGTCAATGCCTTCTTGCGGACGGATCGGGTCTTGAATAAAGCTGCACGAGTCTCTTCCGACTCCAGCGTGCGTTCAAAGTTCCGGGATGCAACGATCCAGGAATCCGGGAAAGTAAGAGGGCGCACTACACAGCACATGAGTCCAGGAAGAAGAAGGAAAGGAGAGGGACTAGGAATGGAGTTTAGAAGGGACAGAATCAGGGAAAACAATACCGCGCGCTACGGAGCACATGTCTGGTCGCTACTTCGCAATAGCATTGAGACGCTCAGAGCCGCGGGGGGCGTGGTCTATTAATAGAATACGCTACGTCCAACGTGTGGAGCGAGAAAGGTGTTTCACGCTGGACGGCCATGTTGGGAGTACCAGGGAGTGTAAGCCCCGTTGAGACAAGGACCAGGAAGTCCAAAAGGGGCGTGTTCTGTAGGTCATGACAGCATGCCTCCTCCGAAGACCCGTTCCTCCAGGTTTGCCCGGGTGTATGAGGTGAAATTTTCTGAGCAGTCGAGGGGTCTTGAGATTAGAAAGTAGTTCCCAGGTTCTTTCACTAGGAGGATACCCCTTCCATTCAACCAAGTATTGAAGCTGACCCCATTTATACCTGGATTCGCATATTCTGGAGACTTCATATTCCAGTTGGTTGTCCACCAGTAGGGGAGGGGGTCTGCAGGATTCGGGGGGGGTTGGATGTAGGATTTTAATAAGGATGTGTGAAAAACTGGGTGAATTTTCTTCCAGGAGTCTGGTAGTTTGATCCGGTATGAGACTGGATTTATAATTTCTTTGATGGGAAATGGACCATAGTACCGAGGGGCCAATTTGTTTGGCCGTAGATGTCGGGGTAGTCATTCCGAGGACAACCAGACTCGATCACCAATTGCATAAGAAGGCCCTCGTCTTCTTTTAGAATCTGCATACCTCTTCGTCTGTGTTCTGGCCTTCTCTAAGTTTTCTTTGGCCTCCTGGTGTACGTTGATGAGGGTTTCGATCCAGGAGTCGACAGTAGGTACCGGCGTGGGATGAGGAAGAACAGAGGGTAGAACCGATGGTTGGAAACCTTGGCTACAATAAAAGGGACTGGTCTTAAGTGCTGAATGAGCGGAATTGTTGTAGGCAAATTCAGCCACAGGTATCAGGAGCGACCAGTCATCCTGAACCTTGGTGGCGAAACATCGAAGATACTGTTCCAGGGTCTGATTAGCACGTTCTGTGGCTCCGTTGGTTTGGGGATGATAACCTGATGAGAGGACGCGTTGGATTCCCAAAATGCGACAAAAATGTCTCCAGAATTGTGAGACGTATTGAGGTCCTCGATCAGAAATGATCTTGGAAGGAAGTCCATGCAGACGGAATATGTGTTCCAGAAAGATTCCAGCAAGTTCGGACAAGGATGGTACCTTACACAGGGGTGTAAAATGAGCCATATGAGTGAACAAGTCAATGGTAACCATGATGGTCGTGTATCCTCGGGAAGGTGGTAATTCCACAATGAAGTCTGTAGCAATGAATTCCCATGGCCTTGTTGGCAGTGTAGGTTGCAGTAGAAGGCTCGTCGGTCTCTTGTTATCATGTTTATTTTGACTACAGATAGCACAAACTTGGACGTACTGCTGTATGTCGGTCTTCATTCCAGGCCACCAAAAATGTCTATGTATGAGGCTGAGGGTGTTGGTTATGCCACGATGTCCGGAGTGAAGGGTATCATGACAGAGGTTTATTATTCTTTGTTGTAATTTCTGTGTGGGAATGACCAGTGCATTGTCCTTAAATAAATATCCTTCCTTGACTCTTAGATTCCATTGATTCTTCCTTGAAATATCCTTCCACAGATCAGAGGATTGGGTTTGCACTCGAATTTCTTCCAGGAGATTGACTGCTTGAGCTACAAAGATCGTGGGGGAAACATCTTAGGGTAGGCCCTATCTTCAGTAGTTACATAGTCAGGACGTCGAGATAAGGCGTCAGCAATCAGGTTTTGTGATCCGGGAACATGAGTGATGTGGAACGGGTACTGGGCAAAGAAGTAGGCCCAGCGCGCCTGACGACTGTTCCTACACTCCGATGACTGTAGAATTTGAAGATTCCGATGGTCAGTGCAGACCTGAACTGGATGTCTAGCACCCAGAAGTAGATGTCGCCATTCAGTGAAGGCTTGGCGGATGGCTAACAGTGCCTTTTCCAGGACGGAGTAGTGTGTCTCACTGGGAGTCAGGGTTCGTGAAAGGTAAGCAATGGGGTGTTGCAGTTTATCCTCGAATTCCTGCTTCAACACCGCTCCTATGGCATAGTTAGAGGCATCCGTTTCCACTAGGAATGGTCGATTTATGTCGGGTTGGGCTAAGATGGAGGCTTGCGTAAATTCTGCCTTTAAACTTTGGAATGCCTTATCCTGCGGTGTAGACCAGATAAAGGGGGTGTCTTTCTTCAAGAGAGCAATGATCGGCTGAACGATCTCGGAAAAGGTGGGTATGAACTTCCGGTAGAAATTGGCAAGCCCCAGGAAGGATTGAACTTCTTTCACAGACGTGGGAGCAGGCCATGCCAGTATGGCCTTTACCTTTGAAGGGTCCATAACAATTCCTTCTGGGCTAAGGATGAATCCTAGGTAGTGAACAGAAGTAACGTGAAACAAGCATTTTTCAGGTTTGGCTAAAAGTTTGTGTTCACGGAGTCGTTGCAATACTGCCTTTACGCGTTCTTCATGCTTTAGAAGGTCCTTGGAAAAGATCAATATGTCGTCCAGATAGTCAATGATGAAGAGGAATAACATGTCTGAGAACACCCTATCCATGAAACGTTGAAAAACTGTGGGGGCATTAGCTAGTCCAAAGGGCATGACTAGATATTCATAGTGACCAAAGGGTGTTCTAAAAGCTGTTTTCCATTCGTCTCCTTCCCGGACACGGATCAAATGGTAGGCACCCCGGAGATCCAACTTTGTGAATATTACGGCGCCTCTCATAGCTTCCATGATATCCGAGATGAAGGGCAATGGGTACCGGTCTTTGAGGGTGCATTGATTTAAGCCACGATAGTTGAGGCAAGGTCTGAGTTCCTTGGTGTCCTTCTTGGGAACAAAGAACAACGAAGCACCCGCTGGAGATTTAGAAGGTCTTATGGTGCCATTTTCGAGGTTGGTATCCAGGTATTCTCGGAGGGCCTTCTTTTCAGGTTCGGAAAGGATGAACATTCTGCCGAAGGGAATCACTGCTGAGGGATCTGTATCTATGGCACAGTCTTCAGGTCTGTGATGGGGTAAGGCCTGGACTATGGCAGTTGAAAATACATCAGCATATCCTTGATAGGCCTCAGGGACTTGTATGATATTGGAAACCATGAGTGGTGTTTGCTGGTCTCTTGGTGGTTCTTTAGGGGGTGTCAAGGAGAGATCCAGGAATAGACAGTGAGACATACAAAACTCTGAGCCTAGGAATAGTGATCCTGCTGTCCAGTTGATATACGGATTGTGCTTCTGTAACCAGGGCATACCCAATACCATGGAGTAATGAGCCAACTTAATGATGTCGAATCGGATCCGCTCTTGATGATGGTTTATAGAAAGCTGAATCTCTTTAGTCTGCAGGCTTATGGGCCCTGAAGTGAGGGGTCTTCCGCCGATTGCTTCCACCGGCTGCATGGTGCTTCTTGTCTCGTATGGAATGTGATGACTAACAACCCAATCTTGATCAATGAAAATTCCCATAGCTCCGCGGTCTACCAAGGCCAAGATGGAATAGGTCTTATTCTTGGAGGGCGATAGGAAGGCCTGCAGTATCACCAAATTGTTTTGTCCAGGAGAGTTCAAGGATGGAATTGATGTGGAGCAAACATCTCTCTCCCGAAGCTCTGCTCCATCTAGGATCGGGAGCTGGCATTTCCCGAACGCCGAGGAGGGGCAAGAGGACACTCCCTAACCAAGTGTTTATCTGAGGCATAATACATGCACAACCCCGTATGGATCAATCTCATCCTTTCTTGCAGGGATATAGGTCCACGGAAGGCTCCTATCTGCATGGGTTCTGGTTCAGTGACTGAGCCTGGGTTTGTGTCCGTCTTGATGGTACTCTCAAAGGACACTTTCTGAGGATTTCCTCTGGATTTCTTCTTCTCTGCCTTCCTTTCCTGGATTCGAAAGTCTATTTGCATGGCAAGGTCCATTAGTACCTGGAATGAGTTTGGGCGAGCCACTCGGGCCAACTCATCCTTAATCTCCTCATTCAGTCCTCTCCTGAAAAGGGTAAAACTCGCCTCAGGGGACCAATCAGCTTCCTTGGCTAATTGCTTGAATCGGGTTACAAAGGTGAGCATATCCTGGGATCCCTGCTGGAAGTCTAACAGGCGTTCCTGGGTACTATAAACCAGCTCTGGGTGATCAAACATGGTTTTAAGGGCCTGTATGAACCAATCATAATCATGTAGGAGGGCATCGCCGGAATTAACGAGGGGCGTAGCCCAGGTTAATGCATTTCCTGAAAGGTGAGAAATTATGAAACCCACTTTAGTTCTGGGAGTCGAAAAGTAGTAGGGCTTAAAGGTAAAGTGGACCAAACATGAATCCAGGAATCCACGAAGGGTTTTTGCCAACCCATAGTATTTGTTAACTATGCCGCCCGGCAACACACTTTCTTTTGTGGTAGAATCACGGGATAGAACCAATTGTTTAAGAGCTGCGTTTTCCGCTTTGAGATTCTGTACCTCGGTTGATAGTTCTTGCATGCTACGCATCAGGTCCTGAACGGCCGCTTCCATGTCCATATCGAGTTTGGTCGGGTGGCGGGTGGCGTCTCAAACTGTCAAGGAGTTCCCCCCTTCTCACCCGAGTCCGATCTTTGCTGGATTTCTTGGTCGATGCCTTCTTGCGGACGGATCGGGTCTTGAATAAGTCTGTATGAGTCTCTTCCGACTCCAGCGCGCGTTCAACCTTCCGGGATGCAATGATCCAGGAATCCGGGAAAGTAAGAGGGTGCACTACACAGCACACAAGTCCAGGAAGAAGAAGGAAAGGAGAGGGACTAGGAATGGAGTTTAGAAGGGACAGAATCAGGGAAAACAATACCGCGAGCTACGGAGCACACGTCTGGTCGCTACTTCGCAATAGCATTGAGACGTGCGGAGCCGCGGGGGGTGTGGTCTATTAATAGAATACGCTACGTCCAACGTGTGGAGCGAGGAAGGTGTTTCACACTGGACGGCCATGTTGGGAGTACCAGGGAGTGTAAGCCCCGCTGAGACAAGGATCAGGGAGTCCAAAAGGGGTGCGTTCTGTAGGTCATGACAGGGGATGTAGAAAGACTATGGCGCAGGTCACGTAGAACACCTTTGTCCACCTTCTGCTCTGCGTTCTGCCGGCGGTGGAATTTTAAAGGCTGCAGCAGGAGAATTTAGGCACAGGAAAACACGCCTTCCAGTAGTAGGTAGGGGGTGTAGAATGACTACGGCGCAGGTACCGTAGAACACCTTCGTCCACCTTGTGCCTTTATTCCTTCCACCTAACTGCCCCTGCCCATAAGGCACGGGCAGTTATGTTGGAGGAATAAAGGAGTTCAGACATGCAGGCTGTCTTCTGGCATTATTTGATGAAGATATAATAATTAAGATGGTGTTCATGAGTGCTAAATCCTTATTTTCCATGTTACTTCCCATCCAGATCCATTCCAGGTTTTTGGCAGCCAGTATGCTGCTTTAATCAAAAGACAATGCTTTAAAATCCTCAATATATTGCGTATCACGGGATGGTGCAACGAATTAAAGACGCCTGGTCGGAAGTTGCACTGGCGGAGGAACCTGACGCCACTATAGATACGATATATGACATAGATGAAGGGGGACATGAAACATCTAGGTTATATGAAATGATAATGTCCCAAGCGGGTAAGGAGGTGAGGTGGTGCAACTTAGACTGGACTGGGAAGAGGAAGTAGGGGCCCCGATGAGTGATGGGATGTGGGAAAGAGCACAAGGATATAAAAAAATATCGAGAAATGCTAGGTTACAGCAGATACAGTTGTATATAACTCATTGGGCATACATGACGCCTCAAAAGATAGCTACATTTTAAAACGTTGGATGTCAGGTGTGCCCTAAATGTAATGAAGAAAATGCAGGAATGGCGCATATGTTTTGGTCGTGCCCACTGATAGAGAGATATTGGGGAGAAATTGCACAGAAAATGGGAGACAAGGGGATCCACATGAAGGTGGATACTGCGTGGGTATGTTTGATAGGAGGGTTTCCCAGACCACGTAAGCTTAAACATGTAAGCAAACTGAAAGATCTGGCGTATGTTTTGGCAAAGAAAGGATTGCAATGGGTTGGAAGGCATGTCATAGTCCCAAAATGGAAACATGGTGGAGGGATCTGCAGAAGTGGGCGGAGGCGGAAACAGTGGTATGGCAGGAAGGGTGTAAAGGGGAGATGGAGGAAGAAGCTGGGTTGGAGACAACTGATAGCGGAATTATTTGGGCCTTCACATGAGGGACCAAGCGATGGAGACCCAACAAGTTCTGTTGAAGAGGAATCCCCACCGCAAGAGGCAGAGACTGAAAATGAGAGGGAGTAGGTTGGGGAGGGGGGGAGGGGAGGTACAGTGGGCCAGAATACAGCAATCTATGTTTATTTGTGACTGAGATTACGAATCCACTGTAGGTTTGGTTTGTTATTTTTTTTTGTTTTTTGAATAAAATCAATAAAATTGTTTTAAAAAAAAGAAAAAAAAGACAATGCTTTAAAATCCTCAGTTTGCTTAAGTCCAGCGCTGGTCATTGATGCAGTGTTTCTGTTTGTGACTGGTCCCTTGTTCCTGGTTCTTAGTTTAGTGTCGAGTTCCTAGTTTCTATTTCCTTTTTCCATTTCCCCTGGATTTCGAATTTAGTGTGCTTATTAGTAATTTCTGCTTCCTGGATTCCCTTTCTGCCTTCCTCAGTTTTGCAGTGAGCACTTCCCAGTTCTTTCCTTTTTCTGTGCAGCCCTGTTTGTCTGTGTTGTTTATTCCTTTGTCTTTGCCCAATTCTGCAGTGAAACCTTGATCCTTTAGATTTTGTATTTTGTCCCATTTTGCCTTTCCTTCCTTGGGTGGAGAGGGGGGAGATTTTGCCCTTGCAATATCATTTTTTTCTTCTTCTGTTCCTTTACTGTCTCTTGGAGTCTGTTCCAAGTTTTCCCTTGCATTTCAACCTTTTATTGATTGTTGGATGTGGAGTGCTGTTGTAGCCAGCTCCAGTGTGGATGTCTATGTTTTCCTCACTATTCTGTAATCACTATTCCTACTTGTCACTTGTTAGACGTCTTATGTATTAAGTTATCCTCCCTTTGCTGTTATAGCTTTTCTGGATCCCTGTTTGATCAACAGGGTTCATGGGCTTCGCTGACATTCCTGGTGGTATTTCTCGTCCTCGTGAGTATTGTCGTTAAGTTACCTTATACAATACCATCAAGGGTGTTAGCTCACAGATCCTGTTGTTGCTTGTCCTGTATGTGGGATTAGTGCTGACAGTACCTGTAACAGCAATTGTGGGTAAGAAGCTTGATGACTTTCTTTGTAATCATAAGAAGCTTCTAAGTGCTTACCCCACATCCCTTTTCATATATTTGTATTCCTATCACGCTCTACTTGCACATCCTGGGTTTTAGTGTACATGTGTCTTGGTTCCTGAGTGCATGCTGTTTGACTCAAAGCTGTTCACTGTGTGACCTTGTGCACATTTCCCTTCCTATATTCACTGCCTTTGTCCTCTCATGACTGAATGACCAGCCTACTATTCCCTCACTGTGCCTAAGTATTCTTAGCCTTCAGATACCTAGCATTCACTTTTGCACTTTGATGTGTTTGTTTGAATATGGCAACTTTAAGAAAGAAAGGCAGCAAAGCCTCTAACAGGCTTGTACATAAAGTGTCCCCTACATTTACCTGCGACAATCAAATCACCAGCTCTTACATAAATGAACTCCTTGTCACAAACGGGCATTTACGTGCAGAGTATTTTTCCCACTGGATGACACATCCTTTATTGCCAGATCCTACTTCTGTCTATTATTCTGATCCTGATTCTATGTTTGCACACGCTTAAGCAGCAGAAAACAGCACACTGTTAGGCTTACTACACAACAGTACCTCTGTTGTTGAACCCCCTCTTTCCAGCTATGCCTATCCTTAGATTGAACAGTTTAATGATAGAAACATAAAGCATGGAGGGGTTCCTTGCATAACCTCTGTTTTCTATACTCAGTCTGTAGCATACTCCTCAATACAAGAACATAATGTAGTCCCTAATGTCAAGAAGTCTGCTGTTAAAAGTTTGCTTAAGGGAAACACAGACAAAGTTGGTAAAAGAAAGAAGAAATCACAGAACCTACAAGCAGTAAACGACAATGTGCAATCGGTGCACATCCAGATTGCTAGTGCATGACCCACCTCTGATGTTACCATGCCTCCCACTGTGCCTACTGACAGTGATGTACGGTTAATGCAGAATATGCTAAAAGCTAAGCTTCAGGAGGTAAGACAAGAATTTGTTTCTTTACATGAAGAGAATACACCTGAGACCTTATGGTTGTGGATGATGTGAACACTGTTCATTCCCTGAGTGCAGAGACTTTAGTAGACCACGATATTTGTCAGTATGTAAGATCTACCGGGACTGAAAATCTTTCTTCTAGCGCAGCACTTAATCAGGGCACAGTTTTTGACATTTGTCCTCCTGTTTATCAGGGATTCCAGTTAGCTGAAGATTTACTATGCACTCCTTTACCTATGATGTCCTGTGTAGCAGCTTGTCACAACCCTGAGCTAGTACACATGCAAGCTTCTGATTTCCAAAGGCTCTCCACAAGAGTGCCCTACATAGATACAGTCACTACAGTAGGCTTAGGCTCTGCTCTTGATCCAGCTGCTGAGACTGAAGTAGATGATCTAGCTGATGTGGAACACAATGCAAACTCTGTGTTCACTCTTCCTCATACCAATTTCGGCCACAACAAACAGTCAGAGAAAATACAGATTCCATGTTCTGATGAACTCAATCCACAATCTACAGAACCAGAAACCCTGCAGGCGATTCCTGAAATGTTGGTTGTTAATCTGCCACTTTCAGAGGCTAAGACAGATGAGTGGACAAATGACGAAATCTTGATTAACAGAGACTTTACTATGGTGATTCTTCTGGTTGATTTTGACTTCTACAAAGAAAGAGACTCTGTGCCTGTCTTGATATTGGGCAAAATCTTCCTCGGGGCCAGCCCTTTGAGAGCAAAAATACCCAATTCAGCCCAAAATACAGGTTCTATTGTGCTGAGCAGTGATCTCATGCAAGTGACAAATGACACCCTCAAAGTGTTATTAGCATATTTATTCTAAGAAGTGAATTTCATATACATTTGGGATAATTCAAGTTACAGAATATTAGAAAGCATAACACTTAGAGCAATGCAAAATATAGTGAAACATGGAACTTAGATAAACATAGAGAAACATAGAGAAATATAGAGAAACATAGAGAAACACAGTCTTACGTCCCTTTAATCAGCACTGGGGAGACCTTGGGCCCTCATAAGCTAGCTGTAAACAAGCCCCGCTCAGAGGACAATGCTGAAGGACACCGTATGAGCCAATGCCGGGCACCTGTTTCTGCACGAATCAAGTCCACAGGCGATCTCCCCCTGATCCATGTGTGCATGGATATTTTATAACTTCTTGCTGTCAGTCACCATGACGCACAGTTCCAGAACTTTCCCTGTGCAACTGGCTCATGGAAAAAACCCAGCTCTCTCTGAGATGCTCCCTGCTCGCTCCTACCCCCTCCCTTGTTCCCATCTGCGCTGGCTGAGGAATGTCTTATCAGTACCTTCCCAGAGAAAAGGAAGATTAGCTTGGAGCCAGGGCCAACGTTAGTGAGGCTGAATATTCTAAGGGAAGCAGGGATGTATTAACCCCATCTGCAAGCTCTAAAAGGCATGCACTCATAGCTTAGTGTTTATAGCGCTTAAGACTGGCTATCTAAGCGCTATATAGGTGCCATGATGTTCCAAACACTCCAAAAACCTATTAGCTACATAGCTGGGGGCCCTCCCTGCCTGTCTATCATATTCCTTGTAGCTCACTACTGCATAATGGAAGTGCTACAACAGACTACTGTCAGCATTTTTAGCACATACTTTGAATACACTATTGGCTTTCAGCGGCTAATGCTGTCATCTAAAGCCCTGATTGGCAAGGTTGCAATTTCGTGTATCACTACATTCCACCCCTATTCAACGTTTGTGCGACAAATGCTGACTAATACCTATCAACATAGTATTTAGTGCAGTGATAAAGACCTAGGGGCTTTGCAAGAGGTTTAAGCAAACTATCTTCTAGCGGTTAGTTAGCGTGGCATGCAAGGTAAAACACTACCTAAACAAAAATGTACACAAAGTGAACAGTGACATATACCCTTGCCAGAACCTGGCCTACACAAAAATACCTACGCCAAGTGAACATGGACATTTACTCTAGCCAAAACCTGGCCTACACAAAAATACCTAAATCAATTTTGTATAACTGATTGTCAGTTAAAAAGCAGCATGCAGTTAAAATGTCAAGGCAATCCAGTGTAGTCTAATCTACAATGCACTATTGCATTTATGTATGGTTACCAATTCTAAAACCTGGCAGCCTTTCACCCTAAGGGCCTACCCTCCCCCTGATCCCAGGGCATTCAAGCGTGACTATGGGCTGTGTGACTAGACACTTCCCCCAGGTAGGTGGAACCCAACCAGAAACCATCTAATTTCTTGAACAAGGTGAACCCATGGGCACCAGGTTGTCTAAATAAAAACAATTCTACTAATTTACATCAAAGCATGGCATGTGTTATTCATGCAATCAAAAGCAAGCAATTCAATCCATATGTATGCTGGTAACTGTAGCTCTGCGTGCCAGTGTGTGGAGGATGGTCGCCCCCACCCAGTAAAAAGCCAACACCTGCTGATTTAACAATGTTTGCCATACAATGCATTGTGTGTATTTAGCAGTCTTGTTGACCTGCCCTATGGCAGACAAAAATGTCTTCATGTTTAAAATACTGTTATCTTCAATTGGCTGTCAATACTTGTAGCAGTGCTGGGCATATCAATGGGCCCCACTAGGCCAGAAGTTCTATAGCAGAGCTGGCATCAGAACCCATAGTGGCTAGCTTATTGTGCACAGTTTCTATGTCACAAGCATATAAAGCTCCCGCAATTAATGAATCTAGCTCCCTAGCTACGCGCACTCTAGTGATGGGCCATAGAAATGGACTCCATTTGTAGCAGCTTGGTAGTACTAAGGAAACATTGCCTCATGATAAATCTATGTCTAAGTGTAGCACTGTAATAATGAAGGTGTGCATTACCAGTCTACAATTTACATGTTGTCTTACTACTGGAAAATCTAACAGGTTCACAGTGTCTACCTTCTGTGACTTGGAGAATACCCTTCTTCAAGTGGGATATCTACCATATACAATATTAACTTTAGCCACAAACACCATACTACTATCCGGCAGTGGCTGTTTCATCACACCATGGAAAAAATTCATTTAGTCAAGTTATAGTTCATTAAATCTTGGCGAGAACACTCGCTGCAGTTCTTGGTCAGAAAAACATCACATTAGACAAATTAAACAAATGGTATCCATTCAGTGACAAAAGATGCCTGACAATGTGCCAGGCCAGTACTCTAGCAATTCCATGTGGATACTCATTTGCAGCGCTTTTCCAAAGAATTATTCCAAATGTTTACAATCAAAAGGTGACTCTTTGCATTAGTGTGCTGGAGACAGCTGTCCCCACAAAAACATGAAACTGGTTGGTTTAACAAAAAACCGTGTCACACTCTGTGTCATAAAATCAAACATCAAGTCAGTCCTGGTTACATTTACCTGCCTTAAGCTGGCTGTAAAAGTATCCAGTGTTTCAAAGATTACCATTTCAAATTATAGCTCATACACTTGGCAGCATTACTTCAATTAAGAATCTTAACCTACGCACAGGTGACTTTGATGTGCGCACCCATCTTATCTCAAAATAAATTACGCTCCTGCTTGCATAATTCTGCTGCCCCAACAGTTCATAAATCATTCTCCTGCCTACGTGCAATGTAGAATATTTTTTTTTTTTCAAAAAACAAAACATCTCTGGTTAAAGCCATTCAGTTGGAAGAGTAAAACCATTTGTTTTTTCAGATTCATCTCAACAGTGCATTTAAAAACCATTTTTCAATGTGTTAGCATTCAATTGCTGTGTCACACAGCTGTATGTGGTGCCTGATGTTACAGTCCATAATTCATTGTCCATAGTCCTTTAAACAAGAAAGGGCAAAACATGTCATTTAAATGTGTAGCATCAAATACTTGATAATTAGCCAAGTCTGCACCGTGCCAGTTCAGTTCGCAGTGGCTCGCTTTCTCTGAGAATGCGTCTGACCCTTCTTTGATCAGTGTCACCCACAAACTGCACATTATCTTCCTATATTATGAAATGTCTTGTCGTGCTTTGCCTAGGCAAAATACAAACAGAAATGTTAGGATGTCATCAAAACTTCAATATCAGCGTTATCCACCCCTTCCCATAATACCACCCCCATCTTCAAAAAGTCTCATCAGGTAACTACACACTTTGTCATTGCTACTGCAATTATTTATCACCTTTCTGCATGTTTCTGGGGGCTTATTTACACTCAACCATACGGGGTGTAACTGCCTAATCACAAACTCATTTGTGCAATGCAATCATAGCTGGTCAATGGTACCTCAGACTGATCTGTGCTTTTACAAAGCCATATAGTAAGTACCCAGGTCGCACAATGCTTTTCTTTTTTCACCAAAGCGATCACCAATGCCAGGCGCCACTTGCTTCCAGTGTCCCATGATCTTGGTTTAGGTTGCCCTGCTGGCATCACTCCATTTTTCAAAGGTAAAGTCTTTCAGTATTTATCTTTCTTCTCTTAGCAGTGTCTTTTCAAGCCTCTGGTTTTTTCACTTGTCATCATTTTTTTTCAAAGGGCGTTTGCTGTTTTTGAACCACTCCTTTGAGTGCGATAGTCTGAGTCAGTTTCTTTTGTTGCTTCAACAAATCATTCATTCTTGCACTAAGCCGTGTGGCTTCTGGATCATGGCTAATGTGCAGTGTTCATGTTTTACTTCAAAGCCCCGCTCTGCATGTTGTCTCTTGCAAAACGGCTAAGCACTTTTGTCAGTTTTGCTTCCATCTGGAAGGCCATAATGTCTTTGTCAGTTACTCCATCCCCTGGCAATGTAGCTTGCAGTTTGCCAGATGTGTATTTTCTCTTCTCAAAGCGCCTAGAGGTTTCTTCTCCAGTGCACAGCGCTTTACTTCAGTTCACATCACATGGAGCATTGGAATGCAGCTTGCACAGCAATAGCGCTTTACTTCACTTCACATCACATCACATGGGAATGCGGTTTGCACAGTAATGTCTGTTGGAATGGGCAGCTGTCTTTTCTTGGCCCATTTACAGATGCATAGGTAAATGTTCAGATGTGATGTGCCCGTCTGCCATCCTGCATGAAGCCTTTGCTCCGTACCACAGTTTACTAGGCAAATTCTTTACTTTTTGAACAGCTCTCTGTTTTTGCTCCCCCTTCCTCAGGAATGCAGGCATGTTTATCTTTCGTGTGCACCTGGCAGCGCCATTAGCACGCAGCTTATCTCTTTTGCCTATAACTCTTATACTGTGGCGGCTTCACTCGTTTCAGACAATTCATCCAGATTAACTCTTTCTTGTACTGTTTCTGCTTTTGTTTGCCTTCACACACCTCGCCCAAGACAGCTTCAAGGCACAAGCTCTGCACACACAGCAAGACTCTTGTTTTCAAAAGCGGCACTTTTCTTGTCCTTTTCTACTCCATGTAATTTTGCAAAATGTCAAAGCGTCTTTTTTTTCCTTGTAATGTGCGATCTTTCAAGAGAACTCACAACCCATTAAATCTTTGTGCTATCTTATCACACACAGATGTTTCATTCTGTTGTACCATTGCCAAACTATAACCACTCAGTTCAGTGCATTTAAAAAATAAAAATGCCATATTTAGTGCAGCTCCCTGCACGTTTTTTTTTTGCAAGAACAACCCACACTCTATTGCTTGTGGGCTGTTTAATGTGTCAACAACATTTTTCCCCATGTATCACAGTCAACAGGTCACTATTTTTCAAAGCATACATCACTTTTGAGGCAACAGCACAAATCCATGGCATAGCATGGGGACAGTCAAAAATACTCCAGGGGCAATTTAGAAAAATATAAATTGTTTTCCCCCCAACCATTGCAAGCTGGTTCTGCAATTTCAAATCAGTACACAAAAATCGAAAATCCAAATAACATTCACTCACTTTCCTTTTAAGTGAGTCTCTCACCCAATAAAAGCATGGCACAGCCTAAAATGCAATATAACCATTTTAGTGTGTTTCCTTTAAACAGAATTTGCCACCATTAGCACATGGAATTTTACAGTTGCCAAAAGAAAGAAAAAAACTCTTTAGGCTCTCAGCACAGATGTTACTCATTCTCCTAAGCATGGCTCATTCCCCTTCCTCATTATTCAGGAATGCCAACCCTTCAAAAGCATACATCAAAAAAGACGAACCTTCGCCTCCGAACATTACAGCCCCCACTCGCTAGCACACTGGGGCTGAGTCAATGGTTAAATCACTATTCACAATTTGCATGTCAAATCCCTGCAATTATTATTTTTTTTTCCTGCCCTCATGACAGAATAGAGATGAGAACTCCGTCTCACTATGCATTCCAAATTACAACTTTAAACTTGGGAAACCACATGATAAAATTCTTTTCTAATTGAGCATACATCTTTCTTAACCATTCATCGGAGTGCTTTAAACAAAGCCATTTCCCGCTTGTTTATTGCCTTGTACTCCCTGGCACCAATCCCATGCAATGAGTCAGTCACGACTAATTTACTGAAGGGAGTCTTAACCACACAAGCTATCGGCCACGGCAAGCCGACACAACATTGCTGCCTTTTGAAGTCTCAGAGCTGCAGTGAGACCATCAAGGAAATGCGACAGCCTGCTCCCCACTCTACACTGTGTTCTCTCACACCATTTGTCATGTCAGCATGGCACTGCTCTTCACAATCCCACAAAGCTGCCACCAAATGTCTTGATATTGGGCAAAATCTTCCTCGGGGCCAGCCCTTTGAGAGCAAAAATACCCAATTCAGCCCAAAATACAGGTTCTATTGTGCTGAGCAGTGATCTCATGCAAGTGACAAATGACACCCTCAAAGTGTTATTAGCATATTTATTCTAAGCAGTGAATTTCATATACATTTGGGATAATTCAAGTTACAGAATATTAGAAAGCATAACACTTAGAGCAATGCAAAATATAGTGAAACATGGAACTTAGATAAACATAGAGAAACATAGAGAAATATAGAGAAACATAGAGAAACACAGTCTTACGTCCCTTTAATCAGCACTGGGGAGACCTTGGGCCCTCATAAGCTAGCTGTAAACAAGCCCCGCTCAGAGGACAATGCTGAAGGACACCGTATGAGCCAATGCCGGGCACCTGTTTCTGCACGAATCAAGTCCACAGGCGATCTCCCCCTGATCCATGTGTGCATGGATATTTTATAACTTCTTGCTGTCAGTCACCATGACGCACAGTTCCAGAACTTTCCCTGTGCAACTGGCTCATGGAAAAAACCCAGCTCTCTCTGAGATGCTCCCTGCTCGCTCCTACCCCCTCCCTTGTTCCCATCTGCGCTGGCTGAGGAATGTCTTATCAGTACCTTCCCAGAGAAAAGGAAGATTAGCTTGGAGCCAGGGCCAACGTTAGTGAGGCTGAATATTCTAAGGGAAGCAGGGATGTATTAACCCCATCTGCAAGCTCTAAAAGGCATGCACTCATAGCTTAGTGTTTATAGCGCTTAAGACTGGCTATCTAAGCGCTATATAGGTGCCATGATGTTCCAAACACTCCAAAAACCTATTAGCTACATAGCTGGGGGCCCTCCCTGCCTGTCTATCATATTCCTTGTAGCTCACTACTGCATAATGGAAGTGCTACAACAGACTACTGTCAGCATTTTTAGCACATACTTTGAATACACTATTGGCTTTCAGCGGCTAATGCTGTCATCTAAAGCCCTGATTGGCAAGGTTGCAATTTCGTGTATCACTACAGTGCCATCCACTAAGGAAAGGGACTGCAAATGAACAGCTCAGTCTTTAGTTACTGGGGCCAAAGAGTCTACTGCCCTATAGGTGCCTTCCAATCCTGAGCAACCAATGTGTCTGTCGACTTCTGAGACTTCAGTCTGTCTTCCTACAGCCATTGACTCTTCTACGTTCCAGTCCTTAGCCCTGCAGTCATCTTTGGCACAAGTGTCTTCAATTAATGAACCTCTCTGTCTGCTATTTACTCAAGAGCCTCCACCATGCACATGGTCAGCCCCAGAGACCTTTACATGCTTGTCTTCAGCTGCTGAGATAGCTCCAGCATTCAGGTCTTCAGCCTTAAAGTCCCCTCTGGCATGCCTTTCTTCAGCTACAGTGACTCATCTATCATATCACTCTCCAGCCATACAGCCTCTGGCAGTCCGTCATAAGTGCATGTCTTCAGTCCCAGAGCCTACTGCTTGTTTGCCTTCAGGTCATGAAACACCTGTGGCCTGCTTATCCTCATTGCCAATATCAGAGGTATACCTGTCTACACTGTCAGTTCCTGCTGCATTTCCTTCAGCTCCAGAGATTCCTCCTGAATCCCAACCATTTACTACCGAAGCACCGCCAGCCTGACCTTCTTATGCTTCAGGGGGACCACCAGAATACCTACCTTCCTCACAAGATGATTTTTCCAACTGCTTGACCTCGGCACCAGAGCCTCCAGAGTATTTAGCATCAGATATTGAGACTTTTGCCAGCATGCCTGCAGTTTCTTTGCCTCACGCTTGTCCGCTCTCAACTGTCTACCATTGTCTACTGCATCTTACTCTAGTCTGCCATCATCCTCAAGGAATTACAAGTATCCCCTTCCAGTGACTGAGTTTCCTGTGCCTTCCAACTCTGCTTCAGATCCTGCAAGTCCTTCACGCCTACCTTCGACTCATGAGTATCTTCCTCACCAGAGGCCGGCCTATGATTCTTCTATACTGCAGCCTGATTATATGCACACCAGTCCATCTGAATCTGCCCACATGCCACCATTTCCATCAGTGCCACCTCCCAAGTAAAAGCACTCTTATCATGGAAACAAGTGGAATGGTGCGGGTAGTGGGTGCCAGAAGACGGCAGTGGGAGGGGGTATACTGTCACGATTCACCCCCTTCGCTCCCGTTCCTGCCACTTGGGGGCCTGATTTGGGGTTTATTCCCTACTGGACTTTCCTTCCAAACATAATGGTGAGGCGGACTAATTGTTTAAAAGAGGATCTGAGCCTGAAACAGGGGGATCCTGGGTGAACAGTAAAACTCACCCGCAAAGATATTGTTGTGGCAAGTGCGATCCCGACTGAGGGATGCCTGCAAATTAATCTTAAATCTATCTATCATTCTTCAATTTGCTCACTCTGTCTTCTCTCCTACCATGACCTAATTTCTCCTTCCTTGGCCTCTCTTGGCTGGTTGCCCTTCTGTTCTTAACTTAAATACAACTTTCTCTGTCTTGTGTTGAAATATCTCTATGGCCTTGCTCCTGACTACCTTGCATCTCTCCTTTCTTTTTACTCTCCATCTCGCTCCCTCCACTCTACTAATCTTTTTAGACTCAATGTCCCACATCCCATTGTGCCCAATCCGGTGTTCGCTCGTTCCAGCTCCTAGCCCCTCTTCACTGGAACATGCTTGCCCTGTCTCTTTGCTCCATTACGTTCTATCCTCTGTTCCGTTCCTCTCTAAAAACCCACCTGCTACAGTCCTCTAATTGATTTAATCTGCCTTGAACACTGATTCATTTACTCTTATGAACGCTGATTGTTACTGTTTATGAACACTGATTGACTGATTACTCCCAGGAATGCTAATTGATTGTTACTATTTATGAACACAGTTTGAATGTTACTGTTTATGAAAGCTGATTTGCATTCTGATTAATTATATTGTTGACTATCCTATGTAAAGCGCTTTGGACAAAGGCGCTATATAAAACACAATAAATACAAATACAAATATACAAATACAAATACAAATTAAAGTTGGTCTGAACCCGACTGAGGGAGGCTAATTGTGAAAGAACGATCTGAGCCAGGCTGAAGGGGATCCAGGGCAAAGAGTAAATCTCACTACTTGAATATTTGGAAAGGAACTTTTCTTTGTTGTGTCTGGTACATCATGCCCTCTGAAGCAAGAGATTTTGAATGAAAGAGACTTGGGCATAGAAGGCCCTGATGTTGGTAAAAAAAAACTGTGACCTTGTGCCGAAGAAGCTCAAGAGTGTACTGTGCGCGAGTGACCCGCTTTGTTCCGTGTTAAAAACTTGGGGAAGGGAGGCCAACGGCCTTAACATCCTGACATATCATTTTGTGAACACTTCTTTCTTTTTGTGAACATTATCCCACACCAGTGGTCGAAGTGAGTGGGAGCGGTTGGGAGCAGTGCTTCTCTACTTTTTAAAATTAAGTTTTACTGTTCCTATACTTTTATTTTAAAAAGAAACCGTTCTGGGATGGTTTCTTTTTAAAATAAAACTATAGGAAGAAGTTGAAACTTACATTTTCAGTGCACTACACTGAACGTTGCCTTAAACAGCAGGTGCATGTGTTTGGGGGTTTGTATTGTGTGTGGGAGGGGGCGTGGTGATGGGGTTTGTAGGCAGTGGGTGCAGGCCAACAGGGAACATAGTTCCACTACTTCTTTTCGTACACTTCGACCACTGTCCCACACTATTTTGTACCATAGCTGTAAGGATTGCCAATAGTTTTTTTTAGTATAGGCCCTTTTTATTTGACTAGACTCCACTAGGACTGTATTATTATTATTTGATGGTCGTAGCTTGCTCCCATCTTAGATTTCGGTTTAGATAGGCATTTTTCACACCCCTGATATAAGTTCAATAAACACCCTTGAACTGTGATCACTTGTGTCCCCAGGGTCAGGATCAGCTAGCGGCAGCCATCCCATGGCCACATGGGAGGAGTTCACCGCCAGGAAAGGAGTGATGATACCATCGAATTCATCACATAGTGCTCATATTTCTAACTACCACTCCACCTCCTATTCCCTCCTTCCTCTCACTCTACTTCCTTGTGGCGCACTATTCTTCTGGTTATAATCTCTGTTTCACCCTATGCCGATAGCTAGCGCTATTTCTCCCACTCACTGTCACTCTTCCCACTCTCCCTCTACTACTGTTCCTACTCCGTTGGTACCACTATCCCTTTACTTCCCTGAAACACTGAGGGATATGGTGCCCTACTCCCCCCTCTATTACCAACTACGACTCTACTAATTTCCTTCACTGGCTACTCTGCTACCTATTATCTTTACTCCCAACTACTGCTACTACTCCACTCCTCTCCCCTACTCCTACTCTGCCTCTACTACACACACTCTCCTCTCTCACGCAAACACTCCACAGGCCCCCTCCTTAACAATAGCCTCTGCACTCTAATTGCTCTCGTCTCCTCTGGTCTCTCGGACGTTCTCCACTGCCGCCTTAGCCAACTAACCCACACTGCACAACTCACATACAACTCCTTAAAACCCCACCCCATCCCTGGATTGGATACTCACCCTGTCCAATCATTTATCTGGCTCAACGAGGTGTGACAGAGGAAGGCATTGGCAGGGCTTAAAAGGGCTGGTAAGCCCACCTCTTCTTCATCTGCATTTCCAACCTGGAACCTGTACAGGCTCCCATAGATCTGTTGTACCTTTTGGTGTAGTGGGGGCTGTGAGAAACCTCTGGGTTGCTCACCCAACAGCTCCTCCTCCACGACAGTGGGGGCTGGAGTGGGGAAGCGCCGTCTCTCTCAGCTGCTCGGATCACCCGCTCTGTGTACCGAGGCCGGGAGAGGATCTTCAGAGGCCTTCTTACGCCGTCCGGCGTTCGTATCAGCGAGTCACTAGTTCCGCTTCTCACGTATGTCGGACTCTTTCACTCTGCATAACATTAACTAACAAAGTCTTTATAACTTGCTCAACAGGAGCTTCTCATAATTCACTCTTGGCGCTCCTCTTCAATACGTCCATTCATAAATGGTATTTTCCTCGGCATCCGGCCTGTCCAGCTCACTTCGGTCCAAACCTTGAAAAGAAAACAACAAACCAAGAAGTCCAGTATTAAAGGAAGGCACCTCTATCTTCTCTTTATCTTTCATTGGTCCACTCAAATGTCTCTCAACCACAGGGTCCTCCCTTCATGTTATTTTGTGACATCATCATCTCACACTTACTGTCTTGCGGATAGTTACTTATTTAATTGGCTCTGAGCCCAACATCTCTTTCCGGTTTAGGAAAGGGCTGTCAGGTGTGTGTGATTATGATCAATTGCCTGACTTTGTCTAACCTTTGTATTGGGACATGTCAGGTAAACGGCTTTGGTGCTAGTCCGTTGTCCTTTGTGTTGTACGAAAATGTTAGAGTCAGAAAAGGGAGGCAGTGGTATGGAATGTCTTAGGTGAGAGGATGGGGAAAAGTTGTTAAAGTAAGGGGAATACCACGTCTCACCCATCAGTGTCCCGCTCCCACTCCCTGAGGCCCCCCATCCAGGTGATCCACCCTCATTGGTACACGACCAGGAACTGGATCCAATAGAGATCACTGTGTCCTGGCCATCCGCACGACAGATCCTCCTGGTTTAGAAAGGGAGACACCTTTAGGTTTCTCACAGTAGCCGCCTGCAACCTTGGGCGCAGCACAGTTCGGTTTTACTATCTGTCTTCTCAGACTCCACAGCTGTTTTGAACTGTTGGAGTTTCTTGTCTCGGGAGTCAAGGACGGCAACACAGCGGCAAGTGCTTCTCCCCGCTTTGGCTATCAGCGTGGGAGGGCCCACAACACACGCCAGCTGGACTTCCCGGTCTTATGATTTCTCTTTCGAAGGCTTTGCGGGTCTGAGTTTAAAAGGGCAAAGGCAAATTCCTCCTCGTCATCCCTCCCGGTCTCTCTGCCTTTCTCCTCCGTTTGAACTGCCAGTCCGGAATAGCTGCTTCCTCTTGCGTTTGGCCTTGCTTGAAGTGTGCTTTCGTGCTCTGCATTTAATCCCTGTGGGGAAGGGAAAGGGCCGTCAGGTGTGTGTAGTTATTGTCAATTGCCTGGCTCTGCCTGACCCTTGTGCTGGGACATGTCAGGTAAACGGCCCGGGTGTTAGTCCGTTGTCTGTCACGGAGTAGGAAAGTGTTTGTGTTGGAAAAGGGGGGTAGAACTTCTGAATATCCTATTGGGTAGGATGGGGAAAAGGTGTTCTAGAGAAGGGTGTACCGCGTCTCACCTGTCGGTGTCCCACTTCCACTCCCCGATGACCCCCCATCCAGGTGATCCTTCCGCACTGGTCCACCCCCAGGAACTGGATACAATAGTGATGGCTGTGTCCTGGGCCCCTGGATGACAGATCCCAGGGGGCTAGCGGGTGAGACACCTTCAGGTTTCTCACATACCCTTCCTCCATGCGATGTAGCTGCATTCGTGTCACAGGGGAACTGGGAAAGGAAGTCCACTTTTCCCAAGTCTTTGCCTTTTCGGTGTTCCACAGTGAAACAATAGGGTTGTAGGTCCAGAAACCATTGCATGACCTGAGGGTTGGAATCTTTGCATTGGCTAATCCAAACTAGGGTGGAGTGGTCTGTAACAAGTGTGAACTTTCTTCCTAATAGGTAGTATCTAAGATGAATAATGGACCAGTGGATGGCCATGGCCTCTAGCTCCAACACAGAGTAATTTTTTTCACGTGGGAAAAGCTTGCGACTATCAAATAGGATGGGGTGTCCTAATCCATCGCAAACTTGGGACAGGACTGCTCCTAACCCTGTAAGGGAGGCATTTGTCTGTAATATAAACTCTTTTGAGAAGTTGACTACCTTAAGGAATGGGGGTTTGGCACAGTGTCTGTTTTAAGGTGTTATAATATATATCATCCTCTTCATTCCAATGAAGTTTCTGGGGTTCGGCATTCTTGAGTTTATCGCTCAGCCTAGCTGTTTTGTCCGAAAAGTTGGGGATAAACCTACAGTAATATCCTATTAATCCAAGGAAAGCTCTAGATCTCTTTTGGTGTTTGGTGTATCTAAGACGGCTTTCTTCTTCTTCTCTTCTTGAGGCTGTACATCCCCATTCCCTACAAAGAAGCAGAGGTATTTTTACGGCTGACTGGGCCAGTCTGCATTTAACTGGATTAGCAGTTAGGCCAGCCCCTCTGAGTACTTTAACGATGGTATAAAGATGGAAGAGATGGTCCACCCAAGTCTTACTATAATTGACGATTTCGTCAATATAAGCTCCACAGAAATCAGAAAAGGGATGTAGGATTTTATCCATGAGGCGTTGGAAAGTGGCTGGTGCGCCGTGTAAGCCAAAACGGAGGACTTTGAATTGAAACAGTCCTAGAGACGTTGAAAATGCAGTCTTTTCCTTATCTGGCCCATACACAGAAACTTGCCAATACCCTTTGGTTAAGTCAAAGGTGGATAGACAGGTGGCTGCTCCGACTTTGTCAATTAGGTGTTATACTTCAGGCTTCCCCGCGGGCATCCCTGCAGAATACAACTTCTTTACAGGCTCCTCTATGGTCCAGGTACAAGCTACCATGGCGTCTGTACAAGCGTCGAAGCACTCCAGGTCACCTGACACGTCTTGTACGTGGAAGACGTACAGCAAGCCACGACCCTCTTACGACTATAAAACCCCCGTCTTCCAAGGGGCTCGTTGCTGCTAATTAGCGTTACCAGCTACACGCGGTTTCATCCTTTTCCTCTTTGTGTATCCCTACACGAATCCTTATCTGAACTCCTGGTTTTGACCTTTTGCCTGAATTTTGGATTGCCTCGTCTCCTCCCTTATTCTTGTTGTGATCGTCTGGTTGTTGGACTCGGAACGCTACTGGATACGGCTCTCTTTTGTGTCTTGCGGTTCTTCCCTGGTTGCCGCTGTCATGATCTCTGCTTCCAAAAGGTCAGGGTTTTCCCAACTCCCTTGGAAGCAGATCCATAACCCAGGTTCCGAGTGCCAACCAGTCCCAATTGGGACCTTTTGGACCCAGTCCTGGCGCCAGTGGCACCAGGCTCATAAATATGCCCAGTCCCAGCGCTGGAAGCGCCGGGCTCATAATGCTTGGGTGGACTTACCTGCAGCAGACCATGCTGCTTACTTGCCTGCCAGTTGAGCCTCTGATCCTCTTCTGTTTGGAACTACTTTTCCTGTTGGGTGGGGCAGGAGCCACTCCCTAGATTCAGAACACTGGAACTCTTCTGGAAAGCAGGAACTCTTTTCTTACCTAGGCGTGGCTGTGGAAGGAGACACCTAAGCACTACAGGAGGCTATTTAAACCACACCCGATGGATGAATCTTGCTTTGCGTTATTCTGCATCCTCTGCAGCAGAACGCTCATCGTGTCTTCTGCATCTGATCCTGGGCCTAAGGGAAAAGGCTTACCATCCTGAATCCAGTCTTCAGCAACACCTATAAAGAAAAGAAAGAACAGGTTAGCATTACGGTCTTCAGTGACAGCTCTTCACTTACCTGGTCCATCGGCTGTCACCAACGCCTCGCGCTGCATTCCGGCATCTGAAAGACAAAGGCTTACCAACTCTTCGCACGCTCCGGAGGCCTTCGGCGCTGCATCCCGCATCTGAAAGACAAAACAAGGTGCGTTTAAAGACATTGGGGAACTTTAATACTCACGTGCCATTACTCCTTTCCACATCTAACCCAGTGGGTATTCCGGCACCCTGCAGCCGCTCCGAACTTGTACCTGCAAAATAAAAAGACAGTTAGAGCGCATCGTGAAGCAGGCAACAAGCGCTTACTTACATGCTTCCAGGCGCTTCTATTCATCACACGGGCTCCATTTTCAACTCACTACAGCCCGTCATCCGCCATTGCCAGAACCCTGCAAAACAAGAGACATCATTACTAAAGACTTCAAAGACATTAGAATTACTCGAAACTTACCGTTCGTGCAGTAAACGACGGACAGCAGTCCTCTGAAGTCAAGAGGCCTGCTCCCCTTATCCAGTGAAGAAACTGGTTACAGCACCCTGCCCCGAGGCAGATGGAGAGCACGGCGTTCACTTACCTAAGACATCTTACCCTTCGAGTCAGACATACAGTGCACAGAGGTCCAGCCCAAAGAGCCAGCCGTGTGTTACACATCACCTCTGAAGATACGGTATACGCCCAGTCAAGACCGGCGCCTCTACGGGAATCAGGTGAGCGTTAAAGAACGCAAAGCCTACCACAAAACTCCCGTCCAGGCGCTATGGAAACCTCGGATACCGACCAGCTAGCCCAGTTACTTGGGGAACTAAGGGCAGAAGTGCATGCAGCCCGTCAGGAAACGAACGCTCTAAGAAGGGAACTGATTATTTCCAAGGAGCGAACAGATGATCTCGCTAGACAATTGCTACAGTCACAAGCCGGACAGACCCCGTTACCCGCATCTGGGGTAAATCTTCCTTCTACATCCTCTATGAATCCAGTGCAGATCAACCTACCTGGGAATGTACCTCTGGCTCCGCCCGAACGATTTTCTGGTGACCCAAAGAGGTTTGCAGTATTTATCAATCAGTGCCGGTTGCATTTCTTATGCCGGCCAGCAGCCTTTCCAACTGATCAAGCTAAAGTAGCTTTCGTGCTTTCGTACCTTAGTGGCAATGCGGCAGACTGGTCGATCCCTCTAGTAAATCAAGATGACCCGGTCCTCCATGATTTTCAAGCTTTTCAGCTCAGTATGGAAAAACTGTTTGCAAGACATTCACAGGGGCAGGCCTTGGACAATGAGCTTCTTTCGTTGCGACAAGGTAATCAAGACCTTTTGGCTTATATTGCGTCTTTCAACAGACTGATAGTGGAAACTCAATGGCCTGAGGACAAAATGATTACGCTGTTTTATAGAGGTCTACGTGGAGAGCTCAAAGATGTGTTAGCCCAAGTAGTGAATCCCCCACAAGATTGTTCGGACTATATAGACTTAGTCGTTCAAATAGATCACAGACTGCAGAACAGGAAGGCCGATCGTTCCAAGTTTGATGCTCGAGTATTTTCCAAACCGCCAACTCCTTCCAAAGGAGTAGACTCCGGGGAACCCATGCAAATAGGGGGTCTGAAAGGTCCTCTAACACAAAAGGAGCGGGAAAGGAGAAAACAGTTGCAATTATGCCTCTATTGCGGAAACTCAGGGCACTTTCTTCAAGACTGTCTGGTGAAACACGCCAAGAAGGCAGTAGGAGCTGCAGTTACCAAAGTTACAAACTCTGAGCAGGGAAACGACCTCGCCCGACAAGAATAGAGGTCCTCTTGCCGAGCGTGAAAACCAGTTCCGTGACCTCGCATTTCGTGATACCTATGGTCCTCATTAGCCCTGATAATCCGGATCGATTACATGCAATTGAAGCTTACGTCGACAGCGGTGCCATCGGCAATTATGTGGATCATGAAATGGTTTTGAGGATGACTCTAACTCTTTGTCCCAAGGCTGTAAAGGACGTCATTACTACGGTGGATGGTACGGAGATAGCCTCCGGGCCAGTAACGCATACCACTCAAGAAGTGACGCTAGTAAGTCAAGATGGACACCATGAGAAGATCGTGTTCGATGTGATCAAGGCCCCTCAGTTTCAGATTATTCTAGGAATACCTTGGTTAGAGAAAAACAATCCTCTGATCGATTGGCGAGCAAGAACGGTCCAGTTTCCAGAATGTGTCTCTACTTGTCACCCTCCACCTGGTGTTGCACTGGCAGCAATTTCTTCAGAGACTCCCCAGTTACCTCCCGAATACCTAGAATACCAAGATGTTTTCCGGAAGGATCAGGCTAACTCTCTACCTCCTCATAGGTCTTATGACTGCCAGATAGACCTGATACCTGGATCTACTCCTCCTTGTAGTAGAATTTATGCCCTCACCGAGCCTGAGAACCTTCACCTTCGACAATACCTGGATCAATACCTGGCAAATAGGTTTATTCGTCCTTCCAAGTCCCCTGCTTCTTCAGCTTTGTTCTTCGTTCCAAAAAAGGAAGGAGACCTTAGAACTTGTATAGATTATCGCTCCCTTAACCAGATCACCGTTAAGAATAGATATCCGTTACCTTTGATCCCTGAACTCCTGGACCAAGTCAGAAAAGCATGCATATATACAAAGCTGGATCTTAGAGGAGCTTACCACTTGGTACGAGTAAAAGAGGGCGATGAATGGAAGACGGCCTTCCGCACCAAGTATGGGCTATTTGAATATCAGGTCATGCCCTTCGGACTTTGCAATGCCCCGGCCGCCTTTCAATATTTTATGAACGATGTCCTCAGAGAGCTCATAGATGTGTGTGTTGTTGTTTACATTGACGACATCCTCGTTTATTCTTCATCGGAATCTGAACATCGGAAACACGTGAAAATGGTCCTCGAAAGATTGCGTCAACACAAACTTTTCGCTAAGTTGGAAAAATGTGTTTTCAACGTGACTGAAGTTGAATTCTTGGGATTCATATTATCACCTGGCGGAGTGCGTATGGATTCAAAGAAGGTCGATGCAGTTCTCAAATGGCCATCACCATCCTCCGTAAAAGGTGTGCAAAGCATGTTAGGCTTCGCTAACTTTTACCGCAGGCTTATCCCCGAATTCTCTCGAATAGTCCAGCCCATCACTGCCTTGTTAAAGAAAAACAAACGTTTTGAATGGTCTACCGAGGCGGAACAAGCTTTCCAGGATTTGAAGACTAAATTTATCTCTGCACCAATCTTAAAACACCCTCGCCCCGAACTCCCCTACATCGTGGAAACTGATGCTTCAAGCCTTGCCATGGGGGCATTTCTATCACAAAAGGACCCGGTAACCAATCAGTTGCATCCCGTGGCATTTTGGTCCCGCAAATTCTCGCCTCCTGAAATCAATTACACGATTACTGACAAGGAACTTCTGGCTATCAAGTCTGCCTTTAAGGCTTGGCGGCATTATCTGCTGGGGGCCCGACACACCGTTACTGTGATTACGGATCACCGAAACCTGCAATATTTGAAAACCGCAAAAGCCCAATCCTCTAGACAACTCCGTTGGGCATTATTCTTTGCCGAGTTTGACTTCATAATTACCTATCGACCTGGTACAAAGAACGGTAAAGCTGATGCCCTTTCTCGGATGGGAGTGGAAGAACACTTGATCAACCCTAAACCTGTACCAATCATTCCCGAACAAAGAATTCTGGGTGTAATCGCCACAGAATCCATAGAGGAAGTTAAGGATAAAGCCAGGCAACTTGTAACTCCAGCAGACATACAGAATTGGCATCTGCAGGGAAAGGACTTTGCAGTAAAGGACAACTTATTGTATTTCCAAGAACGATTATACCTACCCAGCACAGATTTACAGAAAAAAGTAATCTCTTGTTATCACGATTCTTTAATGGAAGGACATCCCGGTATGGCCAAGACCTCAGAAAAGATCAAGCGCTACTTCTGGTGGCCGTCTTGGAAAAAAGATATCAGAGACTTTATAATGTCCTGTGGAGTATGCGCCCAAAACAAGAGTCAAAAGGAAAGACCAGCAGGCCTCTTACGCCCTATTGACATCCCACCTCGCCCTTGGCATACGCTTTCTATGGACTTCATCACCGATCTACCTCCATGCTCCGGATACAATACGATTCTAGTAATCGTGGACTTATTCTCCAAGATGGCGCATTTCATTCCGCTCAAAGGCTTGCCAACAGCAGCAACTCTGGCCCGAGAATTTCTCGAAAACATCGTCCGACTGCACGGTTTTCCTTCGGTTCTAATTTCGGATCGAGGTAGTCAATTTATTTCTCATTTTTGGCGAAGTTGCTGTCGGTCGGCTCAAATTGATGTGAGACTATCGACCAGTCACCACCCTCAGACCGACGGACAAACCGAGAGGACCAATCAAACTCTGGAACAGTATTTACGCTGCATGCTGCAACAAACTGAAAAAACTTGGAAAGACATGCTTTGGATAGCCGAATATGCCTACAATAACTCTGTCCATTCGGGAACTGGGAAAACCCCGTTTTTTCTTTTGTACGGCAGTCACC
This sequence comes from Ambystoma mexicanum, assembly GCF_040938575.1. Lineage (NCBI taxonomy): Eukaryota > Metazoa > Chordata > Amphibia > Caudata > Ambystomatidae > Ambystoma > Ambystoma mexicanum. Next base: position 1,281,973,138 of record NC_090931.1, on the reverse strand, counting down.
CTCGAACCTCGGAGTTGGATCCCCTCCAAGATCTTGAAACACCAGCAGTAGACTACCTGCATTCTACAATCACCCAAGCCTTTAAGGAAGCTGTTTCTCACCTTCAAAGGGCTAAAGAACAATACAAGAAAGGAGCAGATCAACATCGGAAGGAAGCCCCTCAATATCAAGTAGGGGATCAAGTCTGGTTATCCACCAAGTATCTACCTCTAAAAGGGCCACGCACATTCAACCCAAGATACCTTGGTCCCTATTCCATCACTACCATAGTAAACCCAGTAGCGGTCAAGTTGGACTTGCCCCCGCACATGAAGATACATCCGGTCTTCCACGTCTCTCTATTAAAACCCGTGCAACCTCAAACCCGACTAACTAAATCTCTAAAACCTATCCTAGTTGATGGAGAACTCGAGTTTGAAGTCAAAAGCATTCTGGACTCCAAGATCTCCAAATCTAAACTATTTTACCTAATTGACTGGAAAGGCTAGGGCCCCCAAGAGAGATCCTGGGAACCTGCTGAATATGTCCACGCTCCTCGCCTAATCAAAAGATTTCACCGAACATTTCCTGACAAGCCAAAACCCCCGGAGAAGCCCGGTTTGGGAGGGGCCTTGAGGGGGGTACTGTCATGATCTCTGCTTCCAAAAGGTCAGGGTTTTCCCAACTCCCTTGGAAGCAGATCCATAACCCAGGTTCTGAGTGCCAACCAGTCCCAATTGGGACCTTTTGGACCCAGTCCTGGCGCCAGTGGCACCAGGCTCATAAATATGCCCAGTCCCAGCGCTGGAAGCGCCGGGCTCATAATGCTTGGGTGGACTTACCTGCAGCAGACCATGCTGCTTACTTGCCTGCCAGTTGAGCCTCTGATCCTCTTCTGTTTGGAACTTCTTTTCCTGTTGGGTGGGGCAGGAGCCACTCCCTAGATTCAGAACACTGGAACTCTTCTGGAAAGCAGGAACTCTTTTCTTACCTAGGCGTGGCTGTGGAAGGAGACACCTAAGCACTACAGGAGGCTATTTAAACCACACCCGATGGATGAATCTTGCTTTGCGTTATTCTGCATCCTCTGCAGCAGAACGCTCATCGTGTCTTCTGCATCTGATCCTGGGCCTAAGGGAAAAGGCTTACCATCCTGAATCCAGTCTTCAGCAACACCTATAAAGACAAGAAAGAACAGGTTAGCATTACGGTCTTCAGTGACAGCTCTTCACTTACCTGGTCCATCGGCTGTCACCAACGCCTCGCGCTGCATTCCGGCATCTGAAAGACAAAGGCTTACCTACTCTTCGTGCGCTCCGGAGGTCTTCACACTGCATTCCGGCATCTGAAAGACAAAAGCTTACCAACTCTTTGCACGCTCCGGAGGCCTTCGGCGCTGCATCCCGCATCTGAAAGACAAAACAAGGTGCATTTAAAGACATTGGGGAACTTTAATACTCACGTGCCATTACTCCTTTCCACATCTAACCCAGTGGGTATTCCGGCACCCTGCAGCTGCTCCGAACTTGTACCTGCAAAATAAAAAGACAGTTAGAGCGCATCGTGAAGCAGGCAACAAGCGCTTACTTACGTGCTTCCAGGCGCTTCTATTCATCACACGGGCTCCATTTTCAACTCACTTCAGCCTGTCATCCGTCATCGCCAGAACCCTGCAAAACAAGAGACATCATTACTAAAGACTTTAAAGACATTAGAATTACTCGAAACTTACCGTTCGTGCAGTAAACGACGGACAGCAGTCCTCTGAAGTCAAGAGGCCTGCTCCCCTTATCCAGTGAAGAAACTGGTTACAGCACCCTGCCCCGAGGCAGATGGAGAGCACGGCGTTCACTTACCTAAGACATCTTACCCTTCGAGTCAGACATACAGTGCACAGAGGTCCAGCCCAAAGAGCCAGCCGTGTGTTACACATCACCTCTGAAGATACGGTATACGCCCAGTCAAGACCGGCGCCTCTACGGGAATCAGGTGAGCGTTACAGCCGCTCTGCACATCATTTTGCTGTCTACATCCGGATCATCTCAACAGCTACTCAACTATACTCGTGTACTCAGGTACATACCTATTGTCTTCCATGGATATTGTCTTCTGTTGGATTCTGGGACATTGAGTGACTTTCCTGTGAGATTGCTCGGCTCAGTTGTTATCAATTCTATAACTATAGTGGGAACCGATACTGATTTAGTTCAATTCCACTCATTTGTGTTATTCTTTGTAGATTATCCTGGGGAAACGCAACTCCACTCCAATATCTATATAGGTAGTTGTCCAATCCTTTCAACTGTTGTAACCACCTGTATAATATCAACCCTGTCTAATATTTTGGTATTCTTTTGCAGCATTGGTATTGGCGGTGTGTGTTCTCCCCGCTCTTTTATTCAATTGACATCTCTGTCTGTTCTAACTAAAACAGCAGAGAGGTACATTGTGGAAAAGAGTCCCTCTTTGAGGAAGCCCGAGTCTTGTACTCAGGGGAGCTGGGATGGAAGGCTGAGATCGGAATCCTATACCACCAACATCTCCAAGGTCATTTTCTCTGCATCTTCGGCCTATTCGGAGTGGTGAGTAACAGAATTAGCAGCCTTAAAATGTCCAAAGAGGCCAGTGATGCTTTGAATCAAATCGTGCAAATGGTCACGGATCTACGTACCGACTTGACCAATGCACAAGAAGCACTGCGCCAACGTATGGACGCCATTCAGTCTTTGGTTACCACACCAGCATCACAGATGGCTGGTGCCGGAGCTACAGCATCCAGTTCAGGGTTTCCACCCCCACAGCAGGAACCAAACCCGATCATGCTTACAACCCAGCTCCCGCTAGCTCCTCCTGAACGCTTCCTAGGCGACCCAAAACAATACCGAACCTTCATCAATCAATGCAAATTGCATTTTCTGTGTCGCCCCGCCTCATTTCCCACATCTACAACCAAAGCGGCTTTTGTCTTGTCTCATTTGGGAGGCACTGCAGCCGCATGGGCTAACCCGTTGTTGGAATCTAATAGTCATGTTCTTTACAATTGTGATGCCCTTCTTGCTATGATGAGTAAAGTATTTGATACACGTTATACTACTCAAGCTACTGATCTGGAACTCTTAAAACATCGACAAGGAAACAATTCTTTATTGGTTTATTTGGCATGATTCAATCAGTTGGCAGCAGAAACTGACTGGCCTGAAGAAAAGAAGACAGCTGTCTTCTATCAAGGTCTCTCAGATGAATTAAAGGACATCCTCTCCACTGTTCCGGTAGTTCCCGCGGCATTCGGGGAACTGCTAGATTTAGTCCTTCAGATTGATGCTCGTAAGTCCGAAAGGCGCGGCGAAAAGAAAACAACATTGTTCACCACGGTTTCAGCAGAGGCCTCATCTTCGTCATCTCCTGCGCCTGAACCTATGCAAATTGGGGTTGTTAGGGGACCGCTTACCCCTGCTCAACGAGAATATCGTCGATCACACAATCTCTGCATGTATTGTGGGGCCTCTGATCACTTGTTACCTGAGTGTACCAAAAAACCTAAAAGAAAGGCGGGAAACGCCAAATCCCGACAGTAGACAGAGTCCCTATGTCGGGAAACTCACCCTTGGACTCTACATTACAGAATCCGAGTCATTTAGTCCGCCTACCTGTTACATTTTCTTTAGATCATTGTGTTTCATTTCAGACAACAGCTGTGATTGATTCAGGTGCAACAGGTAATTATGTTGATCAATGTTTTGCCACCATGTCAAGAATACCACTGGTTTGCAAAACTATACCTGAAACAGTGAATGCAGTGGATGGTTCACTTCTTGTCTCAGGAATGGTAAATCACCAAACAGTTCCACTCCATATGAGTACTGATGAAGGCCATACTGAAGACATATCATTTGATATCATTAAAGCACCAGCTTACAAAGTCATTCTGGGCATTCCATGGTTCAAACTTCATAATCCTGCCATCGACTGGTCGACATCTCAGATTCAGTTCCCTTCCAATATGTGCAATACTCGATGTACTACATTACTCGGTATTACCCATGATAGTCCAGTCAGGGCGCTAGTTTCACCTACGATGCATATCGGAGCTGTCTCTAAAAACGTAACCTCTGTGATACCTTCTCAATATGCAGATTATACAGATGTTTTTGACAAAGGGATGGCGGAGACTCTACCCCCACATAGAGCTTACGATTGTCCAATAGACCTAATTCCCGGAGTAAAAATACCATCCGGCAGAGTGTACTCCCTCACTCTCAAAGAAGACAAAGTTCTTAAAGATTACATAGACAAGGCTTTGACCATGGGATTTATTCGTTCTTCCAAATCACCTATTTCATCACCACTTTTCTTTGTCCCTAAGAAGGAAGGGGATCTACGTCCTTGTATAGATTATCGTGCTTTGAATGCTGCAACCATAAAAAAACAGTATCCTCTTCCTCTGATTTCTATCCTCATTGATCAATTGGGTTCTTCCAAATTATTCACTAAGCTTGATCTCAGAGGAGCTTACAATCTCGTCCGCGTGAGAGAGGGGGACGAATGGAAGACCGCATTTAAAACACGTTACGGTCTATTTGAATATCTTGTCATGCCTTTTGGGTTATGTAATGCCCCGGCCACCTTTCAAGCTTTCATGAACGATCTGTTTTACGACATTCTTGATCAATTTGTTGTTGTCTACCTGGATGACATTTTGATTTACTCTCAAAAGCAGGAAGACCACGAAAAACATGTCAAGACAGTACTCCAACATCTGAGGGAGCATAGGTTGTTTGTTAAAGCCGAAAAGTGCATATTTCATGCCTCAGAGGTGGAATTTCTGGGATATGATTTTACTAACAATGGTGTGCGCATGAGTCAATCCAAAATTAGTGCGATCCTGGAATGGCCTGTGCCCAATTCAGTCAAATCATTACAATCATTCCTGGGATTTGCAAACTTTTATAGACGCTTCATCAATGGGTTTTCTGAAATATCTGCACCATTTACCTCTCTGACAAGTGCCAAAGTACCATTTATATGGTCTTCAGAAGCTCAGAGAGCCTTTGATCAATTAAAATCAGCCTTCACTTCCGCTCCTGTCCTCAAACATCCTGATCCCGAGCTTCCTTTTTTCGTTGAAGCTGATGCTACAGGTTATGCCATTGGGGCGGTATTGTCTCAAACCTGTCCGCATTCGGGAGAGATTCATCCTGTTGCCTATTTCTCTCGTAAATTGACAGTTTACGAAAATAATTATTCCATCACAGAACGCAAACTTTTAGCCATCGGAGATGCATTCTTGGAATGGAGGCATCATCTTTTGGGGGCCAAACACCTTGTAACTGTATACTCTGATCACCGCAGTCTGTTAGCCTTCAAATCTATGAAATTTCTTACGGCTAGACAGGCGCGGTGGCATTTATTCTTTTCACAATACCAATTCGTTATCACATACCGTCCTGCTAAAGTTCAAGTTCCGGCTGATACTCTCTCGCGCTTACATGCGGATGGTCACTCTCAACAGATCGAAGCTCTTCCTCTTCTACCAAACAAGGTTGTTTGTGGTTGTTCGGTTCAGCCCTCTTTGCGTTCAATCATCCTTGATTTGGTTTCAAAACATCCGCAAGAGATCATTGACCTCAATCTGGAAATCATTCAGGGTATGCCATTCATTCAAGGGCGCATCTATATACCCTCAGGTCAAGCTAGATATTTAGCTCTTCAGGGGTCTCACGATTCCTTGATTGCTGCACATCCAGGAAGTCAAAAAAACTCTTGAAGCCTTACGGCATTGGGCTTGGTGGCCTTCCATGGTTCGTGATGTAAAGGATTACATTTTGACTTGTTCCGTATGCACTCAGTGTAAAACTTCTAGAGCCAAACCAGTTGGATTGTTGCAACCTCTTCCTGTGCCGTACAAACCTTGGCAGATGCCGTCAATGGATTTCATTGTGGAACTTCCTGACGTTCAGGGCTATGACACCATTTGGGTAATCGTTGATTACTTCACTAAATATGCATTGTTCATACCTTGTTCTGGTTTACCTGCAGCTCCAGAATTGGTGAAACTGTTCTTGACGAACGTGCTTCGTTTCTTTGGTTTACCTTCGATTATTGTATCCGATCGTGGCACGCAATTTACGTCACGATTCTGGAAGGCTCTTACAGCTTCTTTGGGTATTGAGGACAGGTATTCCTCGGCTTACCATCCTCAAACGGATGGGCAGACAGAGAACTAATGCTACCATCGAACAGTATCTACGCTTTTTATGCCTTCAGTACCAACAGTCTTGGTTTACTTCTTTACCTTATGCAGAATTTGCACATAACAACTCTATGCATACATCAACTGGAGTTTCTCCCTTTTTTGCCCTGTATGGTGGTCATCCTAGGGCACTTCCACTTGATCCGGTATTACCGGCCATTAATCCTGCAGCAAAAGATTGCATCAGAGATATCGATAATATTCATCGGGATGTACGCTGCCATTTACTCCGAGCTCAAGATCGTGCCAAGAAGTACGGCGATGTGCATCGATCACCTGCTCCAGTCTATCGCAGTGGCATGAAGGTGTGGTTATCGTCCCGCAATTTGCAAATTGCAGACAAACGCTCGCTTCTGCCCAAATTTGTGGGACCCTATGTCATTACTGATGTCATCAATCCTGTGCCAGTTAAGCTTTCTCTGCCGCGATCATGGCGCATACATCCAGTCTTTCACGTCTCCTTGATCAAGCCTTTTATCCCTGGGACCCGTCTGCCTACTCGTCCTTCGCCGATCTTGGTGGATGGTGAGGAGGAATATGAGGTCTCGCGTATCCTGGACTGCAGGGTGTCTAGGGGTACGTTGTTCTACCTCATGGATTGGAAGGGGTATGGGCCTGAGGACCGTACTTGGGAGCCACTCTCCAATTTGCATTGTCCGGTTCTTCTGAGGAGCTTCCATTCCGCCAGGGGGTTGCCGGTGTCTTTGGGGGAGGATGCTGTTACACTTCAGGCTTCCCCGCGGGCATCCCTGCAGAATACAACTTTTTTACAGCCTCCTCTATGGTCCAGGTACAAGCTACCATGGCGTCTGTACAAGCGTCGACGCACTCCAGGTCACCTGACACGTCTTGTACGTGGAAGACGTACAGCAAGCCACGCCCCTCTTACGACTATAAAACCCCCGTCTTCCAAGGGGCTTGTTGCTGCTAATTAGCGTTACCAGCTACACGCGGTTTCATCCATTTCCTCTTCGTGTATCCCTACACGAATCCTTATCTGAACTCCTGGTTTTGACCTTTTGCCTGAATTTTGGATTGCCTCGTCTCCTCCCTTATTCTTGTCGTGATTGTCTGGTTGTTGGACTCGGAACGCTACTGGATACGGCTCTCTTCTGTGTCTTGCGGTTCTTCCCTGGTTGCCGCTCCGCAAATCATTTTGCTGTCTACATCCGGATCATCTCAACAGCTACTCAACTATACTTGTGTACTCAGGTACATACCTATTGTCTTCCATGGATATTGTCTTCTGTTGGATTCTGGGACACTGAGTGACTTTCCTGTGAGATTGCTCTTTAGTGCATATGAACGCTCTCCTGAACTGCACCAACCCGGCACTAGTGCGTCCCTCATGCCGTTCGGGGTTACTTACCTATACTAACTTCCCTGTTTGTTATTTTCTCCTGTCGTTGTCTTCAGAATCCTGGACTCCTCTTGCTCCATTTATCTTTACTCAGGTCAGTTGTTATCAATTCTATAACTATAGTGGGAACCGATACTGATTTAGTTCAATTCCACTCATTTGTGTTATTCTTTGTAGATTATCCTGGGGAAACGCAACTCCACTCCAATATCTATATAGGTAGTTGTCCAATCCTTTCAACTGTTCTAACCACCTGTATAATATCAACCCTGTCTAATATTTTGGTATTCTTTTGCAGCATTGGTATTGGCGGTGTGTGTTCTCCCCGCTCTTTTATTCAATTGACATCTCTGTCTGTTCTAACTAAAACAGCAGAGAGGTACATTGTGGAAAAGAGCCCCTCTTTGAGGAAGCCCGAGTCTTGTACTCAGGGGAGCTGGGATGGAAGGCTGAATTCGGAATCCTATACCACCAACATCTCCAAGGTCATTTTCTCTGCATCTTCGGCCTATTCGGAGTGGTGAGTAACATTAGGTCATCGATCAGTGGCATAGGATAGGCATCGAAGTCTGAAATGGCATTAACTTGACAGAAATCTATGCAGAATCTCCAGGAATGGTCAGGTTTACTGACCAACACGATAGGAGAGGACCATGGACTTGAAGAAGGCTTGATAATATTGGCTTTCAACATTTTGTTGACTTCCTCAATCAATATCTGTTTACGGGTTTCTGGGAGTCTATGTCAGGAAAAGGGTTTGGGAAAAGCCCAGGAGACAGTATCTGAGAAAATGAGTGTAAAGACTAATGTTCCCAACATGCTTAGGAACAGTTTGTAGTTAATGGAGTTTGCAGCGTGAGACTGTTGGAATTCATTATGAGGGTATTTAGCCATTGACTGCCCTTGTACAGGTGCTGGTAATTGATGTTTGTGCAGCACGGGCAGCCAGGACGGCGATAATGGGCTCTTGACGGCGATCCAAGCAACCACGGTGGGGAGAGGGAGGAGTTTCGCCGGCCCGCGCCTGGAGTTCTTTTCGGGCTCCGGCTGTGACTCTTGAACGGCTACACAAGTCTCGTGGCAGCCTTCCCCGGCCGCGGCTGTGACGGAGACCCAAGCTGTCTTGGCGGCGAGCAGGAGGTGCTTGGCTGGCCGCACCTGCAGATCTTTTCGGGTCGTGGCGGATCCATGAATTATTTGGCAGTGTTTCCCGGGCTGCGGCGGTGAACCCTTCTAGCAGCCGCGGTGTGCAGTGCTTTCAGTCCATGCGCGGCGGGGGCTACACGCGACTACAGCGCTCCAAAGGGAGCAGGTCCTGATGTCCGGGTGTACTCTCGAAATCACCCGCACCCTAAGATAAGTACTGTGAAGTATTTCTGTTAACAGCAGATGCATTGTGTTAAATGGCTAGTTTGGTAGAGTATCTAACATTTTACAGGAATGAGGGCCAGTATTACAAAACTGTGGTAATATGGTTGCTACCTGGAGTATAAGGCAATACTTACAGGAAAGAGTGGACTCTGGAGCAGAATAGTCCAGACACGCATTCACGAACAAATCATGATTTATGTTTGCTTATGTTAATTGTCAGTCCAGTGGGCCATGTGTCTTGTTGAATTCATGTAGGGAAGTTTCCCTTGTTCGTGCCATACTGTTTGTGGTAATTCATGTTCTCTATGTGGCACACATTACACGCATAAGGTCATTGGTATGGTACAATAGAACCAGGATTCCTGGGTGTTAGTTAATTATGCTCAGGTGTAGGACAGGTTAGGCAGTATTGAGTATGGTAAGAATGAGTATGACATTTCAGTATTAAGGTCATGTGTTAGATATGCATGTTTTCTCTTCCCTACCTTTCTTTTGTCATTCCACCCCCTTTCCCTAACTCCATCTTCCCCCCATTGGCTGCCATGTGGTTCTCTGTGTATTCACATTCAGACGCCCGTGCCAACCACGGTGGGAGTGTCGATCTATTCGGCTTCTGTGGTTCGGGAGAGGGGGTTGAGACCCTTTCATCCCTCAGTAGACTTGACAGTCTATACTGTTTTAAATTAACCACTTTACCCTTAGGTGTTCTGATATAGTGGTATTTGCAGTTTACCCTTCCTGGTTTTTCTGAGAATACATCAGGAAATGAGGTGACTACATCTTTTAGATCTTCTGGTTGTTGGATACATAGCTCTGGAGGAATCAATTCAAAGTTATCTATCTCTTCAGGAACTAGGCTTGGTTGTATTTTGGCTTGGGTGGCTGACAGGTTTTCTTTCCACTCTTTCAAGAGATTCACGTGATACCAATGGACCTTCTCTTTTCTGTCCAATTGAACTACTTTATAAGTACAGGTTCCCGTTGGTTCTAATATCTCATAAGGTCTGTGCCAGCTTGTTTTCTGAGGTGGGTAAGAGGACCAGTACTTTCTGTCCTAAGTTCACCTTCTTGTCGTAAGTGGATTTTTGTTGGCTGTGGGCCTTTTCAATATGAGTACAGACTAGATCTCGAACTAATTTCATATGTTCTGGTATTCTGGCTGCAGTTTGTGAGATAGGAATGTTTCATCTCGTTCTTCCCAGATTTCCCGGAGCATATCCAGGACATCGCTAGGTTCTCTACCATATAGCAATTCAAAAGGAGAGAAACCTGTTGTTAGGTAAGAATTGATGTAGTAATACTGTGTGAGACTATACAACACTTAACTGCTTTGTATTAGGTAACCCACCTTTTGGTATAGGTCTGTACTACACAAGTTGCTAGTGTGACTGAGCAGCCAGGCCTATCTCAAGAGCGGTAAATGTGAGCTGTAGAGCTGTAGCAATGAAATTTGCAATTACAATATCCAAGTAACACTTACACTCAAGGTTTCAGTTATAGTTATTTATTTATTTAACATCAATTTTTAAATAAGCGTGCTTTAGAAAGGGAAAGATATCTAACAATCAAATATACTTTAAAATACTTTGCCAGAATCAGCATGAGTTTAGTGGATACTCTTTAGAGATGTTTTTTACACACTTCCTACACCCGGAGGTGAGTTCATTCACAAGGACAGTAATGGCATTTATATATCACTAGTTACACTTTGCAAATTCTGAGGTTACATAAAGGAAAGGTTAAACGAAGGAAAAAGGTTAAACGGGTTCTTCTTTAAAAAACATGTTTTATTGTGCATTTAGTCACAAACAAGGACTTTTTACACAAATCATACAATACTAAAAAGAAAGAAGGCACACATATAAAAAGAAAAGAAAAGGAAAACGACAAGCAAAAACAATTTAAAATTCCAAGTATAAAAATAAGATCAAAAGCAACAAAATATCCATAATTACACCTTGCTCATCAAAGTTCAATTATGATGTCAAAAAAGAATATAACATATCAAATTCTCAAACAAATACTTAGATTTAGAGCAAGAACCTAAAATGACAAGACATATAATAAATAATGCCATTCTTCCATTCTTTAGAATATTTTTTTTTTTTAAATTCAATTTTTATTGGGTTTTCAGGTTAACAACAAATTTATTCGAACATAACTTCTGGGCACGAGCCCATAACCAGAAAAAAGGAAATGCCATTGTTCATTAACACGTTTTCTCAACCTCCCTCCACCCCCCCTAACCAATTTTCTCGGGGACTCAGTCTGCTTGTCCGTGCTGCTTTGTTTGGGGCAGCTCTGACCGGATACCGGGCTATCTGTGGTTGACCGGTTCTTCTAGTTCAGAGTCAGATTGTTCACTACCAGGGCGTGTTTTGGGCCGGGTCAAGTGCCCCTGAGGTCCTTCTGGTGGGTCCCTCCTGTTAACAAACCTCTCATTGAATTGCAGCCAATCCGTCTCTATCTGGACACTTGAGCCGTGTATTGCTGCCGTAAGTTTTTCCACAAAGTATATGTCTTTGGCCACTGCCACCCATTCTTTTCTCGTCGGGAGGGTGGGCCGCTTCCAAGTTCTTGCCCTAACCGCTCTGGCTGCGAGCAATAACGAATGTGTGAGGTCGGGTAACTTTTCCCAGTGGTCTTTGTTCTGCTGCAGACCAAAGAGTATCGGAATGGGATCCTGTGGGAACGTCCCCTCCCCCGCTTCCTTGAGCCAGCTGAGCACCTCAGACCAGTAAGCTTGGACCTTCCCACACGACCACCACATGTGCCAATAGTTGGCTCATTCTCCACATCCATGCCAGTACGATGGGACTACATCTGGGAACATCCTTGAGAGGGTGATCGGGTCATACTGCCACCTGTGGAGCAATTTGATGGCATGTGTCTTATATTGACAGGAGATTAATGTTTTAAATGCTCTACTGCAGAGTCGCCCCCAGAGACCGTCCCCAATTCCACAGCCCAGGTCCTTCTCCCATTTTCTCCTGAGGCTTTTGGTTGATCCCTCCCTGGGGCCCAAGAGGGCAGCATAGAGAAGAGAGATGAGCCCTTTCATATCTATGTGGGTGTCTAAGATTTTCTCTACTGGGGTGAGTTTTCTTTGAATGTGGGGCTTATGTTTCTGTTGCATTAGGATACCCTTAAGCCGTAAGTATAAAAGTGGGGAGAGCCTACAAATTCCCAGTGCCTCCTCAAGCTCTTGAATACTTATAAAGGAGTCCTCCCTCACCAGCTGGCCGACTCTACAGAGACCTGCCTCAAACCAGGACTGGTAATGTTCATGGCCTGGGATTTCTTCCAGCACTGGCGTGGACCAAATATGGCTCAGAGGGGAGGGCCATGTGGTCACCTTCTTCCCATGTCCCTTCCCTTCCAAAGCCTTCCACATTGTGCTTAATATTGGATGTTCTCGGATTCTTCTTGGGAGTTTTTTCATTGGGATCCATAGCCATTCTCCTACTGTGACTGGACTCAGAAGGGAGTTCTCGAGGTAGACCCATTGTTTGTCCAGGTCCTCTCTGAGATGTGGGGCCAGGGCCCTGAGTTGGGCTGCTCTGTGATATATCCGCAGGTCTGGGAGGGAGAACCCCCCTTTTTCTTTGGGGAGAGTGAGTGTTTCATATCCTATTCTAGGTTTCCGGCCCTGCCGTATGAATTTCATTATGCGTCTTTGGGCTTCTTTGAGGTGGGCTTCCGGGGCTTCCAACGGGAGCATCTGGAAAAGGTACAAGACCCTGGGGAGGAGGTTCATCTTTATGGCGTTTATTCTTCCCATCCATGAGATTTGCATCTTACCCCAGCCCTCCATTTCTCTGTATAGCTTATCAAACAGCGGGGGATAATTTGCCTAGTTTAGGTCCTCATGTGGTCTAACAATGTTAATCCCCAAGTATTTTATCCCCTCTGTGCAGACTTGGAGGCCCAGTTCGCCCAAATTCCTTTCTGTGTCTTGCGCGAATGGGAAGATCATGGACTTGCCTATATTTACCCTGAAACCTGAGAACTGGCCAAATCGTTCTATAACCTGTAGGGCGGCTGGGACTGATCTGGCTGGTTCCTTTAAGTGTAACAGGATATCGTCCGCATAAGTGTAACAGGATATCGTCCGCATAAAGGCCCAATTTAAAGGTCCGGTCTCCTACATCTATGCCGCAAACTAATGGGGAATCCCTGAGATATTTAGCAAGTATTTCCATGGTCATGGCAAACAGGAGCGGGGAGAGGGGGCAGCCCTGCCTAGTCCCTCTTTGAAGGCTGAAGGCTCGTGATAGGCGCCCATTAACTGTGACCCTCCCTGACGGATCTGCGTATAGGGCCTTGATAGCTCGTCTAATTCCCACTCCGAGCCCCATTTTCCCAAGTACTCCATGCAAAAATCCCCAGTCCACTCGATCGAACGCCTTTTCGGCATCGATGGCCACCAGAACCGGGTTGTCCCCCTTATGAGCTGCCTCCCTCATAATATGCAGGGCTTTGCGGAGGGTGTCCGCCCCCTGTCTTCCCCGTATGAAGCCCACCTGATCGGAGTGAATCAGGCCCGGCATGTGAACGTCGAGTCTCGTGGCAACTATCCTAGTGAATAGTTTTGCGTCCACATTTAGGAGTGAGATTGGTCTGTAGGATCGGCAGTCGGCCGGATCCTTACCCTCCTTGGGGATAACTGTGATTAGTCCCTTACCAAAGGACGGGGGTGCCCTCCCTGTCGTCATGATGCTGGAGAATAAGCCTGCCAAGAATCCCACCAGTTTGCCCCCAAAGGCCTTGTAAAAGCCTGCGGTGAACCCGTCCTCCCCTAGGGCACGCCCCAGCTTTAGTCCCGATATTGCCTTTAGGACCTCCTCTTCTGTTATTGGGGAGTCCAGGGCCAACGCCTCCAGGGATCCAAGAGCCGGAAGGGCGACCCCATCAAGGTATGTCCTTAGTGTAGCCGCATCCACTTCCCTTTCCCTGCTGTAGAGGGTCTCATAGAACCCAGCGAATTTCTCCGCTATGCCTTCCGGGTCAGTTTCTTCCCCCTCTTCTCCGCATGCAATTCCTGCCACCCACCTCTCTGCCCTCTGTCTTCGGAGCTTTGATGCCAACATAGCGTCAGCCTTCTCTCCTTTTTCGTAATACCTTTGCCGCAGGTGTTGGAGGATCGCTACGATTCTGCCCATTTCTAGTTCTCTCAGCTCTTGCCTTTTCCCCCTTGCCTCACCCAGGTCCCTCTCCCTCTCCTCCTCCCCCTTTCCTTCGGTCCTCTCCAGTGCTATTATCTCTGACCGCAGTCTGTGGGTCAAGAGGGTCCTTATCCATTTCTTTGAAGCCCCTTCCCCGATCAGTCTGCCCCTCCAGGTTGCCTTTGCCGCCTCCCATAACGTCTCTATGTTGACCTCACCTGTGTCGTTCAGTTCAAAATATTCTGTAATTGCTGTACCCATCTCCTCCATAAAGACTGCGTCCCGGAGTAGGAAGTCATTACATTTCCAGAGGGATTCCCTGGGTTTCAAGCCTGAGATGCTAAAGTCTGACCAGATCAGGTCGTGGTCCGACCAGCTGACCGGGCGGATATCACAGGACTCTACTCTGCTCATGTTCTGGTATTCTGTGAAGAGGTAATCTATTCTAGTCCTAGTGCTGTGGACTGCATAGTAGAACGTGTATCCCTTTGTGGTCGGGTGCAGTTCCCTCCAGATGTCTACCAGCCCGTGATCCCACATCAGGTCCCGGAATTTCCCGAGTGGCCGACCCCCTCTGCCACCCAGCTGAGTGACCTCTCCACTATGATCCAGTTCCCGGTTGGCCCAGGTGTTAAAGTCCCCCCCCAGAAACAGTAGACCTTCAGCCTTGCTCAAGATCTCCCCCATTGCCTCTTGGATGAATTCGATCTGGCCCACATTGGGGAAGTATATGACCGCTAGAGTGACTCTGGAGTTGTGTAAATTACCCGATACCACCAGGGATCTCCCATCCTCCCTTCCCCACCTATTTACTTCCATGAGCCTCTGGTTCTTGTGTAGAAGGATCCCAACTCTGCCTTTCTTTACGTGTGCAAAGGCCCAGAAGGTCTGGCCCACCTGTGCTCCCGGGATGGCCCTCTCCTCCCCCTTCACCGTTCTGGTTTCCTGGACGAAGAGAACGTCCACATTGGCATTCTTCATTTCCCTCCCCAGGAGGGAGCGCTTTGCTGGTGAGTTTAGCCCCTTAGCGTTAAGCGAGCCTATCCTCAGTGTCTCGACCCGGCCCTTTCTCTCATTGCCTGTCATCGATCCTTTGTCTTGCGTGAATCTTCTTTCCGGTTCCATGTGGGCTGCTCCATTCGCATCCGCAGTTGAATCGGTGTTGAGCCCGAGAAACCCTTTCCCTAGCCCCCTCCCTTATTCCCTCCCCCCTCCCCCCCTGTTCTTGACGCCTGCCAACGGGCAAGCCACCAGGGTGAATGCCTGTCCATCCACCGCAGTTCTCTTGACGAGCTCCATGTCCCCGCCGGGGGTAGCTAGTTTAAGTCTTAGTTTCTCTATTGGAGAGTTTATGACCCCCTAGTCATCTCCAGCCTCCATCGTGGGGGTATTTGGTTTCTTAAATTTCCTCCTGCCCTTCATCTTCTTCTTTGTGGACCAAGGGCCTTCCGGGTCTCTCCTGGCATCTGGCGTTGCCTGTATGTCCACCTCGATTGTCTCCTCCGGGATGTCGCCCTTGAGTACCTGCAGCACCTGTGAGGCTTCTTTGCCACTAGTAACTCTGTAGTCTACACCAGCACGTTCAAAGGATAAGGCGAATGGAAAGGACCACCTGTATCTTATGTCCTGGCCCGTGAGCCATTGGGTGAGCGGCCGGCACTCCCTTCTGCGGTTGAGCGTGAGGGTCGAGAGGTCTTGGTATATCCGGATTGTGTCACCTTCGAAGGTGAAGCTCTCCAGTCTTTTAGCCTTCTCTAGGACCTCCATCTTCTCTCTATAGCGGAGGAAGCGTACCACGATGGACCTTGGGCCTCTCCCTCCGCCCCCTCCTCCTCGATGTGCTCTTTCTAGTTGGACCTCCTTGCCCCCTTCCAGTGCGAAGAGTTGGTTTATGAGTCCCTGGACTTTCCTTCCCACGTCGGCGGCTGTCTCCCCTCTCAGTTGTGTCACGCCCATGATACGCAGGTTATTTCGGCGTTCCCTATTTTCCAGGTCATCAATCTTCAGGGTCATGTCCTCCTCTCTTATTTCTAAGTCCGTCAGCCTTGCTTCGTACTTCATGTCCAGCAAGTCTGTCTGGAGGTGGTTGTTCTCCATCCCCTCCATTTTTTCCTCCAGCGTCTCCATTCTCCCCCTGAGGTCCACTATTGAGGCTTGGATGTCCGTTCGGATTGCTTTAATTTCTTGTAGGATGTCCTTCAGATCATCCTTCGTTAGCGCTGCCGGGGGAGGGTCGGTGGTAGCGGGCATAGTGGCACTGTGCGCCTCGCTCGGGGCAGTAAGTGTCCTGCGGAAACGTTGGAGGGATATGATTGCGCTGGCGGCCAGGGTCCGCTCCAGGGCTCTGTTTCTTCAATGTACCTTGGTGTGGGGATGTTATATGCCCTTGCCTTGCTTGGTCCCGAGAATTCGCTTATCGGCCACAGACTCTCCCTTTTTCGGGATTGCTGTATCTAGAGGAGCCCTTCAGCCCCTCCTCACCCTCTCCTCCTGCCTCCTGTTAGGGTCCGCGGGTCCGGGCCCCCGCACTGTTGGCCCCAGGGAGCACCGGTCCACGGTCCAGAGCGTGTAGGCACTCGCCCAATCGCCAGTCCTTGGGGGCCCAGGGAGAGCTCCCTTGCTATATGCAGTTCCGGGCGGCCTCAGGCGCCGCGGGCCCAGGCCGGGCTCCGCACCTCCCCCGGGCCTGTGGAGTATGCGGCTCCAGCGGGGAGCGTGTACCGCGCCCCCCTCCAGACTCCGGGGATCGCGGCGAGGGGGGGAGCTCCGCCCCTTAGCTTTGTTCTGTGGTGCGTGAGGGGGTGGGGGGGCCTCGGCTCCTCCGCGGTCCCCACGGGGATCAGTGGCTCCGTATGGGTGTTACTCACCACTCCGAAATAGGCCGAAGATGCAGAGAAGTGACCTTGGAGATGATGGTGGTACAAGAATCGATATTCAGCCTTCCATCCCAGCTCCCCTAAGTACAAGACTCAGGCATCCTCAAAGAGGGGCTCTTTTCCACAATGTACCTCTCTGCTGTTTCAGTTGGGACAGACAGAGGTGTCCATTGAATAAAAGAGCGGGGAGAACACACACCGCCAATACCAATGCTGAATAAGGATATATTGAGGAAAGGAATCCAGGAAACAGAAGACAACCACAGGAGAAAATAACAAACAGGGATGTTAGTATAGGGAAGTAGCCCCAGACGGCACGAGGGTCGCACTAGTGCCGGGTTGGTGCAGTTTTCAGGAAAGCGTTTATATGCACTTAAGGACAATCTCACAGGAAAGTCACTCAATGTCCCAGAATCCAACAGAAGACAAATATCCAAACAAGTCGTGGAGATAGCCAATTAAGTATGTACTTGAACACATATGTAACCAGAGTAGCTGTAGTAAAGTTCCAGATAGTCGACAGCAATTTGGTTCTGAGTGCAGAAGCGGCAACCTGGAATGAAGTACCGCAAGAGATAGAAGGGAGCCGGATCCAGTAACGTTCCGAGTCAAACAACCAGACGAGCACGACAGGAATAAAGGAGGAGACGAGGCAAACCAGTAGTCAGGCAAAGGTCAAAACCAGGAGTTCAGATGAGGAATCGTGTAGGAAGACACGAAGAAGTAACGGACGAAACCGCGTGTAGCTTGTAACGCTAATTAGCAGCAATGAGCCCCTTGGAAGACGGTGGTTTCATAGTCGTAAGAGGGGCGTGTCTTGCCGTACGTCTTCCACGTACAAAACGTGTCAGCTGACCCGGAGTCCGTCGAAGTTTGTACAGACGCCATGGTAGCCTGTATCTGGTCCATAGAGGAGCTTGTAAAGAAGTCGTACTCTGCGAGGAGGCCCGTGGGGAAGCCTGAAGTGTAACAATGGGGAACTGTTGTCTGGTCTTTAGAGGGGGCCCCGGGGCAGGCGTTCTCCTGGCCCTACTTCCCCCGGGCCCGATGGCGTACGCGTGGGTGTGCTCCTCCCCCCACAGGTGCCGCTTCCCACACCCGCCCGAACGGGGCGCCCCGCGGCTTCTCTGGTTGCCGGTGACCCCGGCCAAGTTCCTTTTTTTTTTTGATTATTATCCCTCCTTTGGTGCCCCGGGGCCTGCGTGGGCTCAGCTGCAACGGAGGGTGCACCCCGGCAGCCTCTTGCGCAAGTGTTCCGGCGTCAGCGGGGGGGATCTCCGTGCCGGGGTCCCGGTCTTGTTTCTGCGGGTGCTGGGGTGGGGGTGGGGGGGCGGGCCCCGTCAACCCGAGTAGCCTGCTAGGTCCTGCGGTGCTGGAGGTGTGCATGAGCTACATGTCTGGCATGCTCCGCGCCCCCCGGTGGTCTCCTTTAGAATATTTTTATTCACAACTAAATATTTATCAAATTCAATTCATTTAAGAATTTTAACAATGCAATGGACAACGGAATCTCCTTCTCAGCTGAGATCATAAACCAAAATCCTGTGTAGAAATCCAGGCTGTATCATGGACAAAGCGGGCAAAGGATTTTTCTCTGAGAACATAGGTTGAGGTGCAGGATATCAACAAGTCTCTCAAGTCCTGTATAAGCCCTTCGCCACAAAGGGTACATTCACCAGCAAGCGGATCTAGTTTTTGCCTTATTTGTTGCATTTCATTGGTTTTAATCAGGTTTAAACGAAAGCGCAATAACTCTGCTCGCCAGGCAGGATTAGGAAAATGTCTAATATATGAAAGAACATATTTACTAGGTTTTTTGCATAGTGTGACATTTTTTGTATTCTTCAAACTGCTAAGCACGGCCCTAGTTTGTATCCAGTTCACACGCATAAGGCCTGCTTTACCTTGTGGAGATTTTCTATTAAAGTATTGTTGGTACATTCACAATTGGCTAAAATCTTTTCAGCATCTAAATGTATATTTGTCAAATAGAGATTTTTATGCATGGGGAGATATGCATGGATATCCTCATACAGCGAAAGTTCTTGAGGAACTAAGATAAGTCTATAAATGGCAAGAACCCTGCAATTATAATAGGACTGCAAAGAGTGCAAGCCCAACTCATACCTCAACCTCAAGATGGATAAGGATAGGGCTAGGGATAGTGACTTCTTCCAAAGACGGCCTTCAAGCCGGTCTCAATTGATATTTCTGGCACAAGGGTTACATTCCATGTCATATAAAATGGATGGGAGGATCTTGCCCTTATAGAACTTAATAAGAGTCATGAGAGAAAATCTACAAAACGAATGTAACAATGTTTTCATTTGGCACATGAATTGCTGAAGTTTACTCTCAAGTTCCACTGTTAAATCCAGCAATGAGTTAGATGTGAGATTAAATCCAAAGTATTTTTCCTTTTTCTCTATTGAAAGTGTCTGCAGGTCAAGTGTCCAATGAAATTTTGATATCTTTGTAGATGATTTACCGAACATTGTAACGCTCACCTGATATCCATGGGGACGCCACTCAGTCTGGTTGGACAACTTCCGACCTCAAACCCTCTCCCTTGGACTCTTGTTCGGCCGAGGACCCGGTCTGAAAACACAGGAATTTGGGTTTATCTTATTGTTTTATTGTATGGTGCGCTCTCCGTCCTGCTTCTCTTTGCAGGGGTGCGTTGTTGGATGGGCACGTCCCCACCTAGTTGCCTCACTGGTGCGGGCCCTCTGAGTCCAGACCTGCTGCGACTTCAGTTTGTCCAGGTAAGACGGCTGGTTTGGCAGTTTTGTCCTTTATGCAAATTTCCCCCATTAATGTCTCTCCTTCTTCCTTAGGTGCAAGAAGAGTTCTAGTGGTGCCGTGCTGCTTGGGGCTGTGCACAATGTGGTGAGAGAAAGTGCGATGCGCAGCGCTATGAGCCGTTTCTTATGCTGACCTGTTTGCTCTCTCTTCCTTGCAGGCCGCTGCAATGTCCCCGAAAGGATGCTGCTGAGAAGATGGAGCACGGTGAGTAGCCTGCGCCGCCTTCTTGATCTTTTGTGTGCTAATCAGTGTTTCTTCTCTTTTGCAGATGAACGTGGTGAGCGTCACGCTGTCCAGTGCAGAGTAACGCGAAGCGTTTTTCTCAGGCTGTGCGTGGCTTATATAGCCCCCAGGTATCCCAGGTACCCCTGTGTCTGACCACAAATAAAAGACTAGACCGCATAGCTCGGTTCTAGGACTAAGCTATGCAGGGGCATCCATGTTGTGCCAAAGGCTATTGCCAGGCCCAGTTCTCAAGTTCTTTTGCTTCATACATGAGCCTGGCTCAAAGAGAGCCTTGGGCGAGATGGTGAGGCCTTTAAGGCCATGATGGAAGTTTGTGGTGCAGCCCAAATGGCTTGCATATTAGGGCCAAGGGCAGGGGTCATATTAACATAATTATGCTTGATTTGTTCGGGTTGATTACAAGATCATTCTTTTTTGCATAGACCTCAAGAGCATTGAGTAGATGTTGTGCCTTACTGGGGTGTTATCGATTAGGGCTATATCATCGGCATAGGCCAGAAAATGTATTTTACTTTTACCAATAACAGGAGAGACGAGGGTGACATTTTGTAAAAAGAGAGATAGATCAGAAATATATAAATTAGAGAGAAGAGAAGCCAATAGACCCTTGTCTTTTTTTTAAACAATTTGCATTAATTTTAACAAAAGAACTAACAGGCTTTACAAACAACATCAAATGATACATCATCTTCCATGCCTGTTAACCCCCCCATTTCCCTCCCTCCACAGCCTATTCCACGTGCTTGGAGTACCTGTTTTGTGTTTCAGCCTATTGAACTCGAATATCGCTCTTACCCCTCGGGTTCCATTAGTGCATGTGCTTGAGTATGGGTGTCCTCTTGTGCAGGGGCTATCAGTTCTTGTATCATATATTTCCAGGCTAAATCCATGTTTTTTTCTTCTAGACTCCAACAGGATGCTTCTTGCCACACCAAAGTTTCGGCCAGTGACCATTTTTGGAGGTCCCTTGACCACACCTTTATTACTGGGCTATTGCGTGCCTTCCACCTCATTGCTATCCTACGCTTCGCTAAAAAATATGCTAGATCTCTCAACTTACTAACATGTCTCGCTTGCTTAGGTCTTGGGAAGATTCCTAGTAAACATGCTGTGGGGGAAACTGACTCTGTAGTCAAGCCGACCTTAGTCAGGGTCCGGCCACTGCTTCCCAGTACTGACGTTATCTTTGTGCAGGCCCAGAACATATGCATCAGGTCTGCATCTACCAGAGCACATTTCGCACATGATTGTTCTGTTGCTTTGCTGACTGGTGCAATTTTCTTTGGAGTTAAGTATGCCCTGTGGCTGATGTATAATTGGATCAGCTGCATTTTCGCATTTCTGGACACCTTTTTGTGATACCCCATGATCCTGCCCCAGGCTGCGTCTGACAGCTGCTCTTGTAAATCTACCTCCCAGCTATGTGTATTCTGCATTAAATTGTAGTCTGGCCTTGCTAATAATAACACATATAGCCTTGACACTGCATGTCCACCTTCGGAAATGTCGTAGTGTGTTTCTATTTTTGCAATACCCCTTCCACTCCTGGTCATTTCAACTTCACAATATAGAGCATTGAGGTATGAATTATGTTTTGCCCTTCCTGTACTCCTGCTTCTGCAACTACTGCACCAAAAGTAATTGGTCTCCACTCAATTAATACATCCCCTAGTGTTGCCACCCCTTTGGGCTCCCAATATTTGCTGACATTCAGCCTAAATTGTGTATCTTCACTCTTTAGTGTTACCAGTGGGATCTGGGGTGAGTACAGTGTGTCTATGCACAGAAAGCGGCAGGCTCTTTGCCATATGTTTTGCCCAGCTTCAGCAATAATGGAGGATTGGGTCCACATCATGCTGTAGTCCACACCATCTCTTTCAAAAGGAATGGGGCGCATGCCGGTTGTAGTAACTCATTGTCTTGGGACTGTTCATCCGACAACCAGTATGTGACAAATTGGTGTTGACACGCTATAAAATACCCCTCAAAGTCTGGCACTTTTATCCCTCCTTGCTCGTATGGTCTCTGCAATTTCTCCAGCAACATTCTACATCTCGAATTGTGCCACAGGAATCTCCGACAGGTGGTGTTCAGTGTCCTAAAGAAGACTTTAGGTATATTATTTCAGACATTTGTGAAATCATGGAGCACCCTCGGAAGCACCACCATCTTCAATAACGCGGCCCTTCCCATGAAGGAAAGCGGCAGCTTGCCCGGAATTTCATAGACTTCTCTTTTTTATTCACCACCTGTAGCGTGTTTTGTATATGGTCTACTTTCGGGTCATGGAATACATCTATTCCCAGATATCTAAATGTGTCAGTTTCCAATTTGATCGGCAGCTCAAGCAACACACTACCCAGCCAGGGGGAACAGACATGACTTCTGTGCATTTTTTGTAATACCGAAAAAGTCTGCATAGCGCTCAAACACATCCAGTATATATTGTAAATTAGTCTCCGGGTGCTGTAGATAAAGGAGCGTGTCATCCGCATACAAGGAGATTAAGTGTGTGCTATCCCGTATTCTGATGCCAGCCTCATGATATTCTTTCTGTAGATACACTGCTAGCGGCTCTAAGGCCAATATAAACAGCATAGGAGACCATGGGCAGCCCTGCCTGGTGCCCTTGGTTAACTGCCATTGCTCCAATATGGTAGTGCCTGTCTTGACTCTGGCAACTGGGTTGCTATATAGCAGCTTCACCCATTTGATATATGTAGAACCCATACCAAAACCCCTCAAGACCACCAGCAACCATGGCCATTTAACCGAGTCAAATGCCTTAACAGTGTTAAGCGAGGCTACTGCCATAAGCCAGGTATTTCCCTGTGTGTGGTCAATGACATGGTGCAACCGTCTCAAATTACATGCAATGCTCCCATTAGTGTTGCATCTCACTATGGGCGCTGGTCTTGGTGGCACGGGGGTAGGCTCCGATATACGGTGGCATTCGCCCATTCCAACATGGCTGCCTGGAAGCTCTGCTCCTTTGATACTCGACTGGCTGTTCCTGTTTGTGCTATGACTCCACCCCCACGCTGTCACGTGATGGAATATATGTAGTCTGACCCTGAGCCCCAGTGCGTCACTACTCCTGAGCATGACGCTTCATAAGTACGCTAAATAGGGAATACTGTTTCCAGCTGCTTGTTGCTTTACCCGCTCACTCTTTCAGTCCTTCACAGATCTGTTTCTCTCGCGGTTACGTCCACCCCTCAAATCCGTCCTCTGACACAGCCAGCTTCTAACAGCGTTCCATTCTCGCTGCCCTCGGAAGCATATGCCCGACAGACCCATTCTCTTGTTCAACGTATCCATGGAACAACGGTGGGAGCTCACACTTGTACTTTTGTTGCCGAATCATTAGAGATTCTATCTGGTAGTCATTTCCATTCTAATCTCACACAAATTACCCGCAAGCCGAGTCTCGTAACATCAGGAATCTCCCTGCCTCAAGTTTTGCACTCGCAAACTGCAGGATTCACGTTATTCGGTAGCGCTCTCCATCCACGTAGGTCACAAGGGAACAGTACAAAGTCTTTCTCGCTAGTTAGAGAGCAACTTCCTTATTCTTTCTGTCTCTTGAACCACAGAAAGCATCAAGGTACCCAAGAATCCATCCAGATACACTCACCTCTCATAAACAGGTGCAGGCAGATACCTCTGCTCTATTCATCTTGGCTCTGACTCTTGTATTTCTACTTAGCCCTCTTATTATCTCTGATAGACTTCATGAGGATATCTCCACCTGAAGGTGCCAACCCTGATAATCCCGGTACTGCTTTCCGAAGATCTAAGATCAACCGCTGACCTACGCTCTCAAATCCTGCACAGGGTTTTCTACCTCCCTCCGATCCCTGTCCTATACAGGCAGAGGGCAGTAAAGTTCTCAGGGTTTTTTTCCTGTCATCAAGGAACTGCCATCTGACCAGGTTAGTGGCTATCTGCATACCTAACATGTGTACCTGACAATTAGGGGCATAACCTGACTGATCCGGGTGTATGAGTTTATGGATCACTGGCTTGAGCCTGTACGCCAACAATGCTCTCAGTATCTTCCTGTCTTGATTGAGCAACGAGAGGGGTCTGTAAGAGCCGCTTTCGGTTTCTGGTTTGGCTTCAATAATGGGACAATAATTGACTCCCTTAGGGACAACAGCAACATGCCTTTATTCATGGATTCGTTCAACATTGCCAATAATGGGAGCATGACCTTGGTTATGAATTCTTTGTAGAACTCGCTGGGTAGTCCGTCCGCCCCTGGAGCCTTACCCGTCAGCAACCCTCTTGTAGTGTGTTCAAACTCCTCTGTGGTTATAGGGGCTTCCAGCCTGTCTACCTCTTCTACATCTAATTTGGGAAGATCTATCAACTCCAGGGCTTCTTCTGACTCTTGGGTGCCTGACGTTTCCTCATATAACCTCTTATAAAAATCATAAAAACACGTGTTCATTTCCTGCTGCATTTCGTAGACCTCTCCATTCTCCGCTTCAATTGCCCGAATCATGCTACGCTTGGTTTCGCTTTTGTATAACCAGGCCAGTAAGCATCTCGGTTTGTCCCCCTCAGCGTGCCGTCATTCCACATTTTTCCTATAACTCAATTTACCTAGTCTATCCCAGTGCTTCATGCACTCCTGCTGCAAGGCGACGACCTCTCGAGTCTGCCCACTGAGCAGGGTACCCTGAGTATTTATGTACTCTAATTTCGTTTCTGCTTTATGTTAAGTCCCTTTCAATTGTGGTTTGCACCCAGTTTGCTTTAGCTATTGCGGTCCCCCTGATCACCACTTTAAAGGCCTCCCATAATGTACCCGCTGATGCAACGCTCCCTGTATTGTGTATGAAGTAATCATGCACGCCCTCTCTCAGGTGTTCCCAGAATCCTGCAACTTTTAGGTACTCACTCCTTATTCTCCGCATTGGGATGCATGCCCTTGGAGTGGATACCCACCATGAAACCACCAGCAGGGCATGATCCGACAAAACTCGCGTCTGATATTCCACTCTTTCGAATTCCCCCAGGGTGTCCTCCCCCATGAAGATATAATTCAATCTAGTGTACAGATCTTGGGGAGCACCGCAATGCGAGTATTCCTGGGTCTGTGGGTGTAGAGCCCGCCATACATCCGAGAGTTTAAATGCTTGCAACAATGTGTTCAGGGCCTTGGCGGACAGAGCAGGGTGGGTGAACTTGTCATCAGATCTGTCCAATGCTGGGTTGAGCGTACAATTAAAGGCCCCTCCCCATATCAATGTGCCATCTATATGTGGGCTTATTAGTGGGTATAACGCGTGGAACTAGGCTGCCGTCTCCTGGTTAGGTGCATATGTGTTAATAATACAAAATTCTCTATGTTTCAGCCGCCCTCATAGTACGAACAACCTGCCCTCATTATCCTGTAAAGTCTCCAGCAACCTCAGGGGTACAGACGGTGCTACCCATACTAATACTCCTCTTGCATATGCAGAGTATGCAGAGCCTAACATTGCGCCCTGTCATTTCTTATCCAGGGCCATATGTTTCTCATTAGTGAGATGCGTTTCTTGTAAGAGTGCAAAGTCAATTTTCTGGTGTCTCAGGTAAGTCACTATTCTATTGCGTTTAATATAACTGTTAAGGCTCCTAACATTCCAGGACGCTATTTTAGGTTCCCCCATCACATTTAAAGATTCTAACACTTACAAGCAGGCTAATATCAGGTTCACTGTAACCAGGAACCACAGTCAGGCTGTTTCTTTTTTGTTTCCCCTGTTCCCTCCCCCCGTTCTGTTCTTTTCATGTACCTAAGTAAACCTGCTTGTCACAGCGCCACGATGCCCCTGGGCTGCTTTGTGTGCTATATAAATGTAATAAATAAAAATAAATAAATAATATACAAGTTCAGCATATTCTGTATGGACCTATAGGCTATCTCCCAACTTACTACCCCAACTTCCTCTCCCTCCGCCCCAACAATTGCCCAGCTCAATACCTCGTGCTCAGGCATCCCCACTTCTCGCCTCCACTACGGGCTCTCGTCCTGGTGCGTGGGGCACAGTAGGCGGATACGTAACTGCTAGTATCCGAACAAACCAATCCAATCTTAGGTGTAGGACACTCCTGCGTAGTGCGATCTTAAATAAGCACTGCAGTATTGTCTCCTGCATTTGACAACTCTTGCTTCCTGAGGCTTCCAACTAGGGGTCCTTCCGCCTCCTCGTTTACCAATTACAGTCTTCTGCTGCCTCGTAGCTGTATGGTCTTCTGCATGTGGCTACTCATCACTACTCGGACCCGCCTCTGCTCGGGTTGGTAAATTCTGCGTGCTCATCCATTTATTTGCGTCTTCAGGGTTATCAGAGAAAATGGTGCAAACTTTGTGAATTACTTTTAGTCTGGCCGGATACAGCAACATGTACTTCAGGTTAGCTGCTCGTAGTCTTTTCTTGACCGATATATAGTTCATACGTTGCTTCTGTACTTGTCGGCTGTAATCCGGGTATGCAGTTATCGTGGTAGACACACGTTGAACCATCCTTCGTTTGTGAAAGTATTCAAGTATCTTTTCCCTATCTCGGTAGTTCAGTATCCAAGCTATTATTGCGCCCTTTCGACCGTGAAGCTTTGAGTGAGGGCGCCTGGACCGATTTCTTGCAGCAGTAGGGTTTCTATGTAGTCCGTCGGGTTCGCTCCCTCCTCTCCTTCTGGGAGCCCAATGATTCTAACATTATTGAGTCTTTCTCTGCCTTCTGCATCCTCGGCTCTGTCTTACAGTTTATGCACCTGTTGTTGCAGTACCCTGACTTCTTCAGAAGTGACCTTCAGACCTCCTGTATTCTCCGCCACTGACTTTTCAAGAGTTCCTGTGCATTCGGCAAGCAACCTCACAGCTTGTCATTGCAAGTTCACATCTATGCTGATGGCGTTGGCGTCTATTTTGGCCTCAAGGGACTCTTTCAGGGATGCTTTGCTTCTAGGTTCTGTTGATTTCCTTTCTTGAGCATCTGCTCCTTTTGAGGTGTTGTTGTTACCTGGACAGGGCTCTCCAATGGGGGCACAATTTTGGTGCACGCTTCCAGAGGAAGCTGCTTCCCTTTGCACCTCTGATTTTTGGACACAATGACTTGCTGCTCCCCTACCCTTCCTCTCCTTTGTCGAGGATTGTGTTCCTCAAACCTGGCGATTCCGCTGTTCACTGGTCTATCCTTGCGGGCGGTCTTTGATATACCCTCCGCGCTTGCTCTCTGGAGTGTCTCAATATATCTAATAAGTTCTACTTTGCTCAGAGGTTAATTCTCGTCCTTGGCAGCCCCTTTCTTGCCTTCCCTCTGAGTTATCTCCCCAGTCTGCTGGTGTGTTGATCTTATTGCCATTGTATACTCAATTCTGGCGTTAGG
This sequence comes from Ambystoma mexicanum, assembly GCF_040938575.1. Lineage (NCBI taxonomy): Eukaryota > Metazoa > Chordata > Amphibia > Caudata > Ambystomatidae > Ambystoma > Ambystoma mexicanum. Next base: position 1,281,945,704 of record NC_090931.1, on the reverse strand, counting down.
GACTTCCTTAACGCCCAGCGTCCCGCAGACCTGTTGTGGCTATATATGTACCAGAACACTGATACATTTGGCAGCCTCCTGCACTTCGGGCCAGCTATTGCATCCCGGGCACCTCATAAGTTCTATAATGCACAGCTTCCTCCTCCTCCGTGTCGTTATTGTGCTCGTCCCAGCTTGTTGCTGTATCTACTCACTCTGAGGCTGCCGGCTTATGTTCCGGTGTCTCACCACTTCATTAACTGTCCAACCCTTGGCTTCAGTGACTTTATGTACCTTAGTCTTCAGGTCGCAGGCTTCCGTGCATGTGTCTGCTGTGGCAGGGCCTCTCACGGTCTGCCCCAAGCGTCTACGCGTACCGATCTACTTTCGCTCACGTGAGGTTGCAGTCCCAGGTGCCCAGATACAGTTCAGGTTTTAGAGGTTTCTAAGCCCCCTATTATGGAGCAATGTAAAATGTAGACCTGCGTGCTGCTCTGTTGATGAGAGTCGCACTCCTGTATCATATGCTAGCTTCCCCATGCAGCACTTTTAGGGACCACACAAGCTCAAATGTTGGAGGCGCCTCATCAGCATGAGATGGGATCCACCATGCCCAGTACCCAGTGTTCCGGCTGGTCGGAGCACCCCGGCTTCTGCTGCCAGTCCTGTGTGATTCACGCTGGGCTACTTCCTCCAAAGTTGTCCTATTTCGCGACTTTGTCCTGTCACGGTCCTCCGGTACACAGCGGACCCTCGTCCCTCCTTACTTCACTTCTCTCTTGCGACGCTACCTTGGCACTTGCAGGCTAGTGACTGCCTCTCAGAATAACTGTAGCACCATTTGTCATATGCCAGGGTGAGACCTTCCCCCAGCGTGCCAGAAGTGTGCACGTTGGCTCCTGAGCCTGTCGAAATCCCTTGAGTGCCTTGCAGACTATTAGGCACACTCTGGTGTGTGCTTGGTGTTTCTACTCCTCCGTTACCGAGTGTTGGTATACCTGAGGGCTAGATGTGATCAGGCCATGGGTGATGGGTGTACATCCATCCGCCCATTGGCATGTATTATCCTCTCCAGAGTGAGCTGCATCATCACGGCAGGGACATTATTCTATGATACTAGCTCGCCTGCCCCTCTATATTGTGTATTACGGTAGGTGATTCTTTGTTATAATGTCCAACGACCGGTCCATGATAGCTGCACCAGGTTCTTGCACTGCCTAATCCCACTGCGCACCCGGTGTTCGGTGTATACATCGGCTAGGGCATACCCTTTGTTCACTTGTCTCCCGCAGGCTCATATGTGTTATAATGTGTAATGGCTTTGGAGTGGAATTCTACCCTGTAGAATTCCACTCTTGTTCTGATGTCATGTTTGCATTTGTTGAATGCTCCACATTCCATACAATATGCTTCATCAGGCATTTATGCTGTCTGCGTTCCGCAGGGTTCGCAGGCTTCTCTCCTCGCCTGCTGACACTGCGCTTTATGGATCTGTGTCGGCTTATGATGGCCTGGCGTATTTATGGCCACTACTTCCTCGACCCACTTGTATACGGCTTCATAATCACTGCACCAGCCGCACTGTATCTTCTGTTTGCAGTGGGCACTGAGGGACGTTTCTCTGTGGTGCCTGCCCCGCCGTTCACCCTCTGGCGACTTTCTTCTGAGTGGGGCTTCAGCCCTTGCTGCTCCCTCTCTACAGCAGTGTCCGTACAGCTGCAACAAAAGTAGCACTTTTAAGTTCCCTGCTACTTCATGATCCCGGGCTCGACCAGGTTTGATTATGCTGCAGCCCCGCTCACAGGGTTACGGTCAGGTCGTATGTCTTGCCAGTGACTCGCACCTGACCCTCTATGCCACATTGCCTACGCAGTCACTGTTCGGCCCTTTGTCTGGCAGAGTCCGCCATCTTCCTTTGTTGGTCGCACGCCGGACCTCCAACTGTCAGCAGCCTTCTTGCCTCCTTACGCTATCTCCAAATCTATGCCAGCTTGCAGATCTTCCCAGTCACATTATGCATCTGCCACCAAGTTTATGTGCCTAAACACACTTTGCAACATCGGTATCTGCCCAGGATCATTTCGGATCGGCAGGAGCTCCAGGAAGACGTGACTTACTGCATGGCCCCTTAGCCACGCCCCTCCTTTATAGACACCCTTGTCTTACACCTTTAACTATAGGTATTGAGGGAGATAAGTCACCCCCTTGATTTAATCTAATCTGAATTGATGTATGCTCATGGAGTGCAATAATAATTTGCAAGAGGCCCTCATAGATATTCCAAGACTTTGGTTTTTGCCACAGTTTTGACCTATTAACTAAATCATATGCTTTTGATAGATCAATGACTAATCCCCCACACTAACGTGAGATGGGGGTTTAAATTCTGTTAAAGACAAGGAGGCGATTATTATGCATTACAATCTTTACTCTGAAACCACAGCAGCAAAGAAAAAACTTTTACAGACAAAAAAGTTTCAACAACAGAACTAGATAGAGTTCAATGTCAATGCATGGGGAACTCCCCAAACCATCATGGAGGACAGGTCATGCCCTGCAGGGGACCAATGAGCAGGGACCCTCCTCTATATATGTCCATTACTCTAACTCCAACCCCTCTTTCTGCAGCTGTCTTGCACCAGACGCCCAATGGAACGGTTGAACTGTGTAGCGCAGAGAAAGGATCCAGCGAAACTGGAGATCTCAACCTTTCCGCAGCCTGAAACTATGACGAAGTTCTTCTGGATAGGACTTCTCACCCGAAATCACGCATTCCAGAACTTGTAACTGCAAGCCACACTCCTGATCAGAACCTCAACTCGTAGCTGTAAGAACAACAAGCAAGAAGGGTGGGTGGTTGGGAAGAACAACAAACCAAAGAATGTTCTCACTTGAACCACCTGTGTACATGCGTATCACAATTGTCATATCATATCATATCCAGGGTGGGTGGGATAATAATCGCCTCCTTGTCTTTAATAGAATCTAAACCCCCATCTCACGTTAGTGTGGGGGATTAGTCATTCTATGACAAGACAGGAGGCTCATATTATGCAAGTTCAAAGCCCTTGCATCTCATTAGTACAACATGATCCATACAATAGAGCTAATATAATAAATAATATAATAAAATAATAGGAAAGGAAACATTTTTTTAAATGCTTTCATTAAATCAATCTGCTGACCGCCAGAGAATTGCCCAAGACTAGGTTGCCCGAAAAACTGTCTTATAAGGCATGGTCAAATACACTGCAAGAAAACAGGAAATGTGCCAATTCCAGCGTTCCTTACAGGCCACCAAAACCAACTGGTTAAAAGAGGGGAAAACATTGAACAAAGTTTTCCTATACTAATAGGTTAGGACAAAACCCATCTGAAATAAACCCTCTGTTGTTTAATCAAACATTAAAAACACTTAAATTCATACCATCATTGGGAACCTAGAAAGCAAACCAAAGAAAACAAACATCTAGCTCTCCTAGAGATACAGAAAAATACCCCATAGGGGTGAAAGTCTTGTAGGTTCCATCCCATGCAGTAAAGGAAGATATCGCATTAGAAACAGGGCATGTCACAGAACTACATTGGGGAACCAAGAGGGAAAGACAAATCTTCAAAAAGTAAAATGGGAGTAAAAGTCATTTTTATAAATTTGTAATAGTACAATCCATCCTGAGCGGAGCTGAAAAGCAATAGAATTAACCTACAATTGTCTTCAGACATATGTGTATACTAAGGAGGGAAGTCTTCCAGAAGCAGAATGGAAAAGAGGGGCCCCACCTGAGAAGCTAAACCCGTCAAACCGCCAACACGGAGACCTTCAGACCTCCCGAACTCTTGAAGAACGACTCTGCTACCATGACAAAAAGCAGATATTTAGAAACCTGATCCTTAAGAGGCCAAACTTGGCAAGGAGAAAAAATGTATCCGACATCCAATCGCTACCATTATAGTGATATCTAAACCCCTTTGTGGATATGCCTGGTGCTTGAACCTTGTTCCCTCCTCCCTGGTGATAAATCCCCTAGAGGATCAAAAGTAACCGAAGGAGGACACTAAAATTCCAAAGTCTTAGCAAGACTCTAAACTGCAAAGCACTGATCACTAAACAGTTAAACCGAAGTTGCACACCAGAAGAGGTCCAACCTATATTTCAGCCAATTTGCAGATCTGTGAAGCTCACAGCACCTTGAGCTGGCACCTTACTGCAAACAAACTCTTGTGAAAACCCAAAGGTCATCCTGCCATGCAGGTGACTATGAGAATCAAGTCATCAACCAAATATATATCCCAGCACTCTGGGAATCGTAGCGGCAGACACCTTCTGATAGTTAATGTATAGACGCCGGAACGCATCGTGATAGAGGGTCATAATAACGTGGATGGGGGATTAGTATCACTCCCAGACCCCTCTATCCCACCAAGGGATATTGAGCCCTCCCAAAAGAGGAGAAACCGCCCCCACTTATCCAAGGGAAAAACCTTGCAACCCAGAAGAAAGCTACCCTGAGGACCACATTAAAACCCTGCTTTACACCCTTAAGAGAAATAAATACATTCTAGCCTCTAACCAATCCCCTGACCGTGGACAGGCTCCGCTTAACTTATTGAAATACCAGAAATTAGCACAAAGGAAAGTAACTGACGGAAGGGAAATGCTCAGTGCGAGTCTGCACTGGTCATGCGTCATAACTCCTGTAAAAAAGAAAAGCGGAAACCATCGGATGTTACGCCCAGAGGTGTAATATTACGATGCAATCTCCCCCAAGGATGGCGGGAAGGGGAATGAGGGGGAAAGGACTCTGGATAATTATCAATGCCCCGTAAATGCAAGGTTGAGAAAGAAATCTGGGACCACTGTCCCCTCAAACCCTGAGGTCTGAGTCACTGTATTCATGTGAGGCTGACTGGCCACTAAGGGAATCAGGGGAAGGAAAAACTAAGCACATTGCCCATAGCAAAACAGTACTTATACAGTACTATGAACCCTCAGGTATACGAGTGGTGCTTATCACTACTACGAACGGTGTGTGGTATGAGGTGTTCACTTATCGATCTCAGCAGGATAAAAGACTGATTAAGACCTTTCCACAATTAGGAACCTGTATCAGTAGGGTCAGCACGGATGTGAAAAACAGCACTCTATTCGCTGCACTACAGAAAAATATATATATATAAGTATAACTAAAGAGGTTAATCAACGCTCTTGAGGGTACAGAAGCCTGCTTGTACTCCTCGAGCAGAGGAGAAGTTGCAACACACTGTTAGACAGTTAGCTGAACCATAGGCCAAGCTTTGGGAGGAAAACCATGGGGCAGGCGCCATAAAGTTATTATTTGGCAACTCGTCTATCTGATACCATCAAGTGTTTCCAAACACTCCATCCAAGTAGAACATGTTTGCACAACTTGTCACGCAACAACTGAACAGTTACCCTCGAGCTGACCCTGTCTCCACCAAAATCCAACAGAATAACGAATGTCCAATGGGACAAAGTAGGGGAAAAAACACGTCCCCACTAAAGAGAGTCCTAAGCTCTGCAGACCTCAATAGAGGCATAATGCATCCTCTTTTATCTTCCTCATGTTGAGAGAAAAAACTGTAGCTTAAGCAGCACGGGTATTGGGTGGAGCAATTGAGATCGGGGAAGCAAAAATTAAGGAAAGGACTGAGATGTCCTGAAACTAACTAAGGTAAAGGGTGACAGAAATTTACTAAAAGACGAAGGACAACACCAGAGTGATGGTTAGAGAGGAAGGTACAACCCCCCCACATGGGTCTGTTTACAACTACCTTCACACACTCTTTTCTTTAAAGTATTAAATAAATAATATAAAAACATATATATAAATATATCATATATAAAATACCCAAGGACGAGGGGTTACGCCCTCACAGGGGTCCGAACCCCCCTTACAGAAGTTGTCCGAGTTACTGGCCATTCTGAAAAAGCAACTGTGTTCCAAGGCCTCAAGCAAACATATTGTTTAGCAACAAATACACTGAGCAAGTGCATTTCAACTGTTCACCCTAGCAGGGTGTGGAACCAGCAGTATACGAGGGGTACACCTCGCAGGAGGACACATGCAAAGCCTGTCACCGAGCAGGTGACAGCACACCTACAGGGAAGATAATGACAACTGCCACATGCAGCACCTAAACAAAGTTGCCAACTTTAAGGGGGGAAAACACTGAGCAAGTGTGCCTCCAACTACTCGCCCGAGCAGGGCATGATAATCAGCAGTACACAAGGGGGAAACCTCGCACTAGAACTCAGGTAGAACCTGAAACCGAGCAGGTTATGGCACACAACTAGTTAAGGTAATCACCAATGCCATATGCAGCACACAAGCAAAGTTGCTGACTTTTAGAGAGGAATACACTGTGCAAGTGTACCTCAAACTGCTCACCCACCAGGGTGTGAGAACCAGCAGCACATGAGGAAATAACCTCTTATTCAAACTCAGGCAAAGCCTGAAGCCGAGCAGGCCAAGTATTGCTGTAATAGAGGAATACGCTGAGCAAGCGCACTTCAAGCTGCTCACCCTAGCAGGGTATGGAAACCAGCAGCACCTGAGGAACAAACCTTGTATCCAAACTCAGGCGAAGCCGAGCAGGCAGCATCACTCATAAAACCTGTGCTGAAAACTTCCAGCACAGCAATCTTGTATTGCCATTAATAGTGAAAGAGACACTCTCTTAATTTAATTAACTCAATTCACGAGGGAGATGGATGATAAATGCGCTCCCTCCTCCCCCTGGACAGCCCCTAAGCAACAACTGCTTCCAGGCTGCGCGTGGGGACTGAAGTGTGTTTATTCATGGAACATGTACATTCAGCTTCCTTGAAAAAGGAAAAAAGTCTCACTTTTGGTAAACTGAAATTTATTTAGCCTTTATATGTGCTACTAACCCGCAGGCACCATTGCTCGCATTAGAGGACATCGCAGGGGTCCGCCCATCCAGTGTGTAATGAATGAGCTTCATGCTGGGAGAACCGCCTTAGAGATTATGGAGTCTCCCCTGCTAGGTAACTATTGCATAAAGAAGTGTATCTTCCCCTGCTTGCAATTGTGCGGTATGCACCTTGTGAACCTAAGCATTCTTAAAGCATTAGAGAGAGTCAGTTACCCATGTTCGAATAACACAGTCTCAGTCAGATGGCAGGAAGCCACACAATATAAGGAAATGTGCTGCACTTTTCCCTAGGCACAGGAAAACTGCTCCAGCCCCCTCGCCCCCACCTCAGGATTAAAGCAAAGCTTTAAACTCCTGAGCGCGAGGTGTCCGGGGAGGGAGGGGCCGGTCGGTGGTTAGCCGACACTAAAACTAAATGAAACCTCCCGCTGCGGCCGGGACTGAAGCAAAAAGCTTCTGGAAGGCATGCGACGGCGAGATGAAGTAATAAATCACCTGTGCGCCAGAGGTCTGAAGCCAACGGCTTCAAAAGACCTGCGCCGCACAGCTCCCATAAAATGTGATAAAACATCATAGCTCTGCTAATTGCCATCAATCCACGCGTGATGGGCCTGAGCGAGAGCTTCAAACAGGCCTGCGCGCGTTGGACAAACAAAAAGGAAAAATGTGTCATTAGAAGCAGAATGCTCGCTTCACCAAAGGGAAAACCTCATAAACAAGGCTCCGGTTGCACGCGACTCATTGATACCACAATAAAAACGAGTAAAATATAACATAAGGAAAGACATTTTCCCAAGATGAAAACAGTAAGCCATACTATAAAGTAAACACTGCCTTCACACCATATATAATATAAATATATATACACAGTATTCATATACCACAACTGACTAACATGTAAGGCACACTAAAAGGGGGACTTAACTGTGGTGTCAGCAGCAAAGAAAGAGGGGTTGGAGTTAGAGTAATGGACATATATAGAGGAGGGTCCCTGCTCATTGGTCCCCTGCAGGGCATGACCTGCCCTGCATGATGGTTTGGGGAGTTCCCCATGCATTGACATTGAACTCTATCTAGTTCTATCGTTGAAACTTTTTTGTTTGTAAAAGTTTTTTCTTTGCTGCTGTGGTTTCAGAGTAAAGATTGTAATGCATAATATGAGCCTCCTGTCTTGTCATAGAATTAAGGCAATATAAGTTGGTATTGATTTTTATTTTGAGACTGAGCTTTTAAGATCTTAAGAGTCAGCCCATTGAGAGTGGTAGAGAGCCCTTTGCGAAATCCCACTTGAAATTTACAGTATACATTTGCTAGAAATCAATTTTTCAAGATCTTGCAAGACCAGCCTAGCAAAGATCTTACTATCGCTGTCCATCAAAGAAATTGGGCGGTAATTTTCTGGGTCTTTAGACAAATGCTTAATTATATTCCATGACCACAAAAGTGATGGGTGGAAGGTTTTGAATAAATCTTTACCACTGGCGTTGCTCTGGGCAACCTTCCACACCACCGTTTTTTAGCACGTCTGCGCCATTGCAAAAGGGGTCCAGCCATATGCAAATCAGTCTGGTACTGCCACCAATGGTAGCAGCCCAGCCCGAACTGCTAGGCCAGGTCCCCTCTGCACGGAAACACAAGCAACCCCAGACATGTTTCGGCCTTGTTGGGCCTCCTCAGTGAGGTGCAGCTTGGTTCCCTATGGTGCAGCGAGCAAGGGACCCATGTCTGGGCATACCCTCTCTCACATAGTGAGACAAACTGTGACCACAAAAGTGATGGGTGGAAGGTTTTGAATAAATCTTTACCACTGGCGTTGCTCTGGGCAACCTTCCACACCACCGTTTTTTAGCACATCTGCGCCATTGCAAAAGGGGTCCAGCCATATGCAAATCAGTCTGGTACTGCCACCAATGGTAGCAGCCCAGCCCGAACTGCTAGGCCAGGTCCCCTCTGCACGGAAATACAAGCAACCCCAGACATGTTTCGGCCTTGTTGGGCCTCCTCAGTGAGGTGCAGCTTGGTTCCCTATGGCGCAGCGAGCAAGGGACCCATGTCTGGGCATACCCTCTCTCACATAGTGAGACAAACTGTGACCACAAAAGTGATGGGTGGAAGGTTTTGAATAAATCTTTACCACTGGCGTTGCTCTGGGCAACCTTCCACACCACCGTTTTTTAGCACATCTGCGCCATTGCAAAAGGGGTCCAGCCATATGCGAATCAGTCTGGTACTGCCACCAGTGGTAGCAGCCCAGCCCGAACTGCTAGGCCAGGTCCCCTCTGCACGGAAACACAAGCAACCCCAGACATGTTTTGGTCTTGTTGGGCCTCCTCAGTGAGGTGCAGCTTGGTTCCCTATGGCGCAGTCTGGAGGATTGCCCAGAGCAATGCCAGAGGTTAAGATTAATTCTAAACCTTCCAGCCATCACCTCTTTTGTTTTGCTAATTATATTCCATAACTCCTCCACAACTATATTTAGTGTCCAAGGTATTTTACAATCCATATGTGTATCTGAAATATCTCAAGACATGTTGTTGGTAAAATATGTCTCCCAGACAACCGAAGAAATAATAGAGGCTTGACGGGCATTTTGAGATTGATTTTTGTTATTAATTAATGCACAGAAGTTTTTTGTTTGAGATGGCAAAAGTGTTGCTAACATAGTTTGACCATCATAGATGTTACGTAGCATTCTTTGCCTGCAGGACCAATATTTATAATTATTTTTTAATTTAATCTTTGCAGCTAGGTAAATGTGAGACTCGAGATGTTCTCCTTTCAGGTCACGTTACTTTTTGTTTAAACTTTGTTTATATGGGTTACCTCATCAAAAGAGTGGGCATGTATTTTTGTTTTTACCACTTTAATACGTTTCGATGGGTTCAAATCCCATATGAATTCCTTGGCGAGCATAACATATCTAAGTCACATACCCGACCATACCTTGGCATAGAGTCCAAATTATCATTCAACCTCTGACCCCGATTACTAAAACAAGCAATGCGATTTCCGTGCGTATTAACATATAATTTGGCATCATATGTGTTATTAGTTTCATATGGATCTACAGAAAAGGCAATTTGCAAGGAGTTATGATCACTATGCAGCATGGGAACCAGGTTTAACCATAAACAATGTTGGAACAATTCAGGGCACGCAGTTAAATAATCTATTGTGGAATAACTTTTACCATTCGGACAAGTCCAGGCCGGAGGGGAGCCAGAGTCGATGTTACCATCAATGATGTTTAAATTCCAGTCCATGAACAACTGTTCCCACATTTCTCCTTGACAATTGTTAGCCCGGGATTTAGAAGATAGCCTGGCAATAGGAGAACAACAGGCATTGAAATCACCGCCAATCAATAATATACCCTCCGGGAATCGAATTTTTAAGTCAGTAAGAATAGACGAGACATCTTCAAGAAATAGCGGGAGTTCACAATGTACAGGGTTCCAATGTATATTTAGCAGTTGAAGACCTCAAATCGCGGAACACCATCTAACTTTGCACCTAAGTGCGTGAATGCCTGAGATGTCATCACTAATGCACTGTACGTCAAAACCAATGGTATTCCGGATTGCGATTAACACTCCGCCAGACGGTCGTCCACCATTTGGGCAAATTGATTGTTGAGAAATCACGGAGAATCCATCCAAAAATAAATCACTCCTGAGCCATGTTTCCTGAAGGAAAACTAGGTCGAACTCTGTAAAAATAATCTGTTTGGTGTCTATATGTCTGAATGACAAGGGGCCTCGTGTGTTCCAAAACAGAAGTTGGATTTTATCTTTTGAGTAGAGTTTGTCATCAGTGACATTCAGACGATAGAGGACTTCAATCATGATGTCAGGAAGTAAAGACAATGGGCCTCATTACAGGTCGAGCGGTCCGGAATTAACAGTGGCGGTAAACCCACCGCCACTGTTAATTCCGGACCGCCCGATCCAGAGTCCTGCAGGCGGGAGGTGATCTTCCCGCCAGGTCTGACCTGGCGGGTTTAACACCGCCCACCTGCAGGCGGACGTGGAAACACCAGCACCATCACGAGATGGTGCCGGTGTTTCCACTTCCCCATTCCCATTGAGTCATATGGGACTCAATGGGAATGGGGATTAACACCATTCCGCCTCCGTGACTCCCGGGACACCGGGGCTGTAATGCCCTGGTAATTCCAGGAGTCACGGAGGTCGAAATGGTAATACGAGTCCGGGGGTAACCAGGCAGTTTTACCGCCGCGGTTAACGCCAGACTCGCAATGAGGCCCAATAACTTAGAGTTATCTCTTTTTATAGTGGCTAAACCACTGTTATGTAAGCACATTTCTTCCACATTCAATGACGAACTAATGGAGGACAAGGTGGTTTTTGCACCAGTTTTCAAACTATGTAAGGCATTTTGCTGATTGGTTTGAAGCAATGGGGAAAGAGTCAGAAATACCTCAACTCCTATATTTTTTAAATCTACTGCACACGAGACAAGGGTCTTTACACCTTTGGATTTCAAAATTAATTCAACAATATGTGTGGTTTGGTCATATGGAAATTACAGTCTATCAATATCATTTGATGAAAATAGATACAGGTCCAAAATGTGTTTGTTATAAGATAGAATATTGCTGCGATTCAAAGCAGTATGGCCTTTTTTTTTATAAGTTGTTGAAGCCACAATTTAGGGGCAGCAAAAGGCTTGTTCAGCAACAATAGGTTGCAATTATTAGAAATGTGTGCAAGTGTTTTTGGCGGACAAGTAATGTCTGTGCCTGAGACTGTTGGGACAACAGAAATTGATGTCAACGCAGATATAAAATTAACATTCCTAGGTGTTTCCTTGATTTTAATGGAATATTTTTGCAGAAGATCGGACAGAGATCGGACGGAGTTAGTTTCAGTGGTTTAGCTGGAGTGAGAACTTGTAATAGCATCAGTTTGCGATCCTGTAGTAGTTTTCAACTTGCAATTGCTGTAATATGGTGCAAGGGAAATTTCTACTGCGAGATCTGATAGGACAGTACCGTGTATTTCTTCATGTAATTCTGAATGACATTTTTTTGCAGCCAATTTTGTGCCCTTAAATTCTAGGTCCTTTTATCATTCTCTTGAGTAATATTATCTAAAGCTTTGAAGAAATTAGTTTTCCCGGCTTTCTTTTGTTTGCCACTTTTTAAATTTCCGTTAGATTTCAATAGTTGATCAACATCATTCGTTTTTTTGCGCCCTCTTAAGATTTTCCTTTTTCCTTTTATTGGGGAGGTCATTATTTCTAGGGGGGTGATCTTCAGCCCCTGCATCAACTTGATTCGGATCAATCAGAAGATCAGGAATATCTGTGGAGAGCATAGCTATTTTTAAACTTGGATGAGAAATCGAGTTGGAAGTCTCTGGGGAATCATTAATATACCCCATAGGTGTCTCCAAAGTTATAGCATGCTCATCCACTGTCTGTGCTAATCCAATGGATTCTTCCAAAACAGATGCAGATTATGGGGTATCATCCTCAGGGAACAACTCAACAGAAGCTGGTTAACCTTGACCTTCTTTAGAAAATTCACAAGTCTTATGGGTCATTAAGGAAGATTTAATGTCAGACCTTATGATGTTGTTACTATTGTTGAGGGAATTGAAGTAATTTGTTATATTTCTTAAACTATCAATATGTTCCTTTTAATTCAAGGAAAATTGTGTTGCAATTTGTTGAAATTGAGTTTGAGTAAGCATGGCACCATTCAGGCCAACTAAAGAATAGTCACAATTACTCACTTCTTTAGTGAGTTCCATTATGATACCAGAATATGTTTTTACTTCGTCTTTCAGCGATTCAGAAACATTCACTAAAGAATTGAGCACAAAACTCAAAGCTGAAAGTGTTGGATCTTGAGATCGCTGGGATTCAGTATAAAGATTTTTCTCAGGATATTTATTATTGAGACACAAATTAGGGTATGGTCTTTTCGCACCTGGTCACAGATCGAGATCTGATATTGGGCAGAGTGGCGTGGTTGTCTTAGAAGGAAAAATGAGACCATCGTCTTGTTGATCAAAATCAGCACTGTGAGTCCGGTCTTTGTTATGGTTAACAATCTCTTGTCTTTCACTAATCAGATGAGCGCACCTATGTGAGTCATTAGGATTGAAGTCTATCTGGTGATTTTAATGAATAGGGCTTACCGCCCATCACAAATATTCCAGCGCATTCAAACTGCGTGATCTTTGTTATTTTTGTGCCAGTTGATGAATATGGCGCTTCATTGTAGAAGTTGAAATAGTGTATTCCAAGTTCTGTGGTAGGGTACTTTTGACTAAATGCATAGGCATTCTAACAAGATGCAATGGCTCCTTAGGCGCTGTTAATATGGGTGCTGGGACCATGTAAGAAGGTCCGTCAGTGCACAATCTATCTGTGCCAGTTCGAATAAATGCAGTTCCAATTGCAGTACTGGGGGGAATAACTGTTGACGTATAGCAACTCCTATTAAAAGACAAAAGTTCATCCATTTCAGGGGCTTTTAGATCATCTTTTAGAATATACTTCTCAAATTGTATATTTCTACAGGTGTTGAAAGACAACAGTATGCAAAATGAGCTTCGAATATCAAGCACTCCAGAACCCGGAGGAGATGTTAATGAACGAGATGGCTGGACAAAATGAAGCAGTGAGGCAAGATCAATGCAGGAGCTCAATTGTACGGTGCACACAACATGCACACTTCCAATGTGGAATCGCGCGTGGTGTGTTTACAAAGAAAGTTCTTGCATGGGGCTCAAAGGCACACTGCGCCCGCAGTCACTTCAACGAGGTTCTGCTGTTTACTCCAGTGTAGCAGGAGTCGCACGGAATCTCACCGACCATTGGAGTCAGAGTCGTCCAATGAAAATGCTCAGAATTTAGCTGGGTGATATTATTTGAACAGTCGAGGCTCAAAGGCAAATTATGCCTGCAGTCACCTCGACGGTTAAATGCAGACGTTGAGCTGTTATGTATTACATCCAAGGCCGTCACTGCTAAATAACGATGAGCATACCACACAGAAAATAATATAGGTGTACTGGGGGATGAAAAACGGACTAGTGATGGCGAGCAGCGAACTCCACAGCCGAAACACAGCAAAACACTTCTGTACACTTTGCTATGCTTTGCGCAGCACGTAGCTATTTGAGCTCAAAGCGTCCAGCCCTTTTAATGGTGCAATTTCCTTTTTACACCAGCACCGCAGGAAAACAAAAACGTGAAGAAATGCTCCAGTCCACAACAGCGTTCTTGACCAGCTCCCAGTAAAACACTTCTGTGGCCAGTCAGATTCCAGGGGCATGCGAGTATACTTAAATCTTCCAATGAAGTCTAGACAAGCCTTTCCAAGCAATAGCAGTCTAAAACAAGTTACCACCTATGAGGGACAGAAATATAAAAGTCATTGGACGAGAAGAGTCTGCAGGGAGCCAGGTCAGTGTAAGTCAATTGGAGCACAGTCCTTGGAGCTGAGGTACTTCTTAGGTAATAAAAGTCTTGCACAAATTTAGAGAGTTCTGCAGAAATCACTTGTAGGATCACTAGCTGTTACACTTGTGAAAAGCAGAGTTGGACTCCACTCCAACAAAAGTAGCCAGTGCAAGTCTCAACTGAGAAGAGCACAGCTAAAGACACTGAGGTAAGTACCCCAAGTCTAAGCAGTACCTCTGGTTTGAAGAAGAGTGGTCCAGCTGGATTCTGTCCTGTTGCAGCGATGCAAATCCTGGGTTCCTGAGCCTCAGTCATGGGGACAAGAGGGAGGATGTCTGGAGGTCGTCAGCAGCTACAGGTTAATTTCGGATCAGCGACACTTTGCGGTTTCAGCGCATGGTAAACAGGATCACTGCGGATCTCGGATACTGGTTGGGCTTCCTTCACTCCTTGAGTCCTGCACTCTGGTGAGGGGACTAAAGCTCTGGTTGTCCTGCTTCTGGAGGGTCCTTAGGAGACTCCTGGAGCTTCTGGCCGGATTGCAGATGTTGCACTCGACTACGGATTTCTCGACCCCTGGCACTCGGTTCTTGCAACAGTGAAAAAGTACAGCCAATCATTGAAGATGGTCCAGTGGAGTTCGTCTCGGGGTTAGTTGGTCACACTAACCCAAGGGAAGAAGTTGTCCCTTCCGGAGCTTCTCTTGTCGATTAGAAAAAGGAGTTTCAGCACAGCAGCAGGGCTTCACCGGCCAATTCAAAGGTCCAGGAGGATGCAGCAAGCTTCGTTCATGGTTTCTTCGTCGGGTGTTTCTCCCAGTGGTCGACTCTGACTCTAATCCCAAAACCCTCGCCTTTCAAGCAGGTTTCTCCCATTCATGCACAGCCTAGGCTTTCAATCACACAGAAGGGTGGATAAGGACTGGTTGCATTCAGGTATTCATAGAGACAAAGGACAGGGGAGTTTCAGGAACCTCCCTCACATCCTGCCTTTCCAGATACATTGGAGCCAGAGGCGGGATTCAAGACTGAAGCCCGCCAAAGGCAAAATGAGAAAAGGGCTCAAACCTGGCTTGGCACGCAGAGTAAAACTCAAGAAAGACCTCACAAACAGAAATAGGTGAAAAAAGAAGCCCAGGGCCATTTTGACAAAATGGTCACCCATTTGTGCTATACTGCAGCTGAGGATTCAGCCTGCAGTAGAAAAGCACAACGGTAGGAAAATTAAACCACTGCCACCAGCCATTTAAAGTAGTGAGGGTAACATAAAGAATGTTACATGAGAATGTAGGATAATCTAGGTCCCCCCAGGCACGCCACATAGGATGGTGTGTGCTGGACCCAGAAAGAAAAATTAAGTAAAGTCAATTTCACTTTACTATTCTTGGGAACATTAGTTCACACAAGAAAATGTTTTTAAACTTTGTGAGAAACCCAAAGGATTTCTCTGTGACACTGCACTAAAGGTGCTGTGTGTTACCATACAAAAGGTAAATGCATATGGAGTTTGTCAGACTCCGAAAACAGTGAAAACACAAAATCCAAATCAGGTGAAAACACATGAGAGAGTGAGAAAAAGGTCTCACTCACACTAGGGTTGAAATTAAAAAGTCCTAAACTCAAGCAAAAGAGCTGGAGTTCTCTAAAGTAAAAGGGAATTAGCACAGAAATGAGAACTCTCCCTAACACCTGTGGAGGATTGAGGGGTTTTCCTTACTGAAAATAGTGCCCACAGGATCATTCGGTCGCAGTCTTTCCTGTCCTTATCTACCAGTTTTCGTAGAATTAACTTCAGAGTTTTATTGAATCTTTTGATCAGGCCATCACTTTGGGGATGGTACAAAGAATTTCGCCAGGTGGTAATATGGAGTAGCTCTTTGACTTCTGCCATGAGCTTACTCGTAAAATTCGAACCCTGGTCGGTTAGTATTTCCTTGGGAAAGCTGACCCTGGAGAAATATGGTAGGAGGTGTTTAAAGATTTGCTGTGTGGTATTATTTCGCATTGGGAATGCTTCGGGATCTTGGGTTGCATAGTCCACAATCACAAGGACATATTTGTTCCACAATCACAAGGACATATTTGTTGCCTAACCTGGATGTTTCTAGAGGTCCAATTATGTTCATCCCGGTTCTTGAAAAAGGGACTTCGATGATCGGCAACGGGTTCAGAGGGGTAGGTAATGGGATGTGCATGCTGGTCGTTTGACATATTTCGCACCTCTGTATAAAGGTCTTTATATCGGTATGAAGACCTGGTCAGTAAAACTTCCCACTAATATGTGCCTGGGTTTTAGACTGTCCTAAATGCCCCCCATTGAGATGGGAATGCGCAATCTCCAGCACAACCTTTCGGTGGCTCTTGGGTATTACCAACTTTGTTTTTACAAAGCCTTCCGTAGATGTCTCTCTTGTATAAAGTAATCCTTGTTTTAAGAAGAAAAAGAGGCTTCTTTTGTCTAAACCTTCACTTTCCGGAATGGATTGTAGAAAAGCTTCAGAGAGAGCTGGATCATTTCACTGGGTAAAGGCTAGGTCGGGATAGATGGTAGGCTCTTCTCCCTTCCTATCTTCGATGTTAGAAGGTTTATCAGCTTCCCCAAAGCCTAAGGTACTTCTTTCTGTTTTATCTGGTTCACTTTCTTTAAACTGAGGAAATAGACCCCTTTCCAAAATACCTTGGGCAACTTGGTCTCCACAACGCACTTCAAAGGGGATCTCACCATGATTTTGTAAGAGAACCTTTACATCTCCCAGAAAGTCGGGATCGATGAAGCCTGCTAAAACGCCCATCCTGAACTTCCACACTAGGCCAGATTTTGGGGCCAATCTTATATAACACCCCAGAGGGGGTATTAAAACCAAGTCTGTAGGAATCATTCTTCTTTTCACAGGGGAATCTGCTACAGATATAAAAAACTATGGACTCCTTGGTGGCAATGGAAGGGTTAGAAGCTCTGTGATGACGTTTTTGAAATTGTAGGGTTCCCCAACTCTTTTCAATTGAGTCACATCCCACATCTAACACCATATGTAAGGAACTCGTGGTGGCAACAGTAAAGACAGACACAAGGGTTCACAGTTCGAGGGTGTTTATTAAACTGTATGATGGGTGAGAAAAACACCTAATCTAAACCTAAATCTAAGATGGTAGCAAGCTAGAACCATCAAATAATAAGAAAGCAGTCCTAGTGGTGTCTTATCAAATCAAAAGGGCCTGTACTAAAAAAAACGATTGCCAATCCTTACAACTAAGTTACAAAAATAGTGTGGGACAATGTTCTCAAGAAAAGAAAGAAATGTTCACAAAATGATAAATCAGGATGGTATGGCTGGGTCTCCCTTCCCCACGTTTTTTGCACGGGACAAGGCAGGACCTTTGAGCACAGCACACTCCTGGCTCTTGCCAGCACAAAGTAACAGTTCCTTTCAACAATGCCAGGACCTTCCGGGGCCAAGTCTCTTTCCTGCAAAGGTCTCTTGCCTTAGATGGCCGGCTGTACCAAAAACAATAAACAAAGAAAAGTTCCTTTGGTAATCTTTTCAAGTTGAGCGACTGCTCTTCGTTTCTTGGATCTCCCGTCAGCCGGGCTGTGATCCTTCTCACACCGTTAGCCTCCCTCAATCGAGTTCACTACGGCCTTTCACTCAAAAACGTATCACTTAACAGTCTCAATGTCCTTTTCACCAACTATCCATTGTGGACATCCCTCAGTCGGGGTCACATTTGTCATAACAATGTTCACGGCTATATCATTATTTACCCTCAATTTGCAGGCATCCCTCTGTCGGGTTCACATTTGCCAGTTCCACAGTTCAATCAGTTTTCTCCCATTGTCAACGACTTTCAAGTATATAAGGGGTTTTGCTCGACCCTCGTAGGACCACTTTGACACTTTACACTAGCCTCTCCTAAGGCCCTTTGGTCTTCGTAGTTTCAACAAAACAACACAACCCAAAAGGGTTTCAGTCAGAGTCCTTCGAATGAGTGCCCCCCCACGATGCTTGACCACTTTGCATCTGGACCTTTTACTAGGGTTTCTTTAAAGTTCATTTACACAAGTTCTTTGTTCAACCAGGTTGCCACCTGCAACCTTGGGCCCAGCACAGTTCGGTTTTACTATCAGTCTTCTCCAACTCACTTGCTCTGCTGAACTGTTGGAGTTTCTTGTCTCGGGAGTCAAGGACGGCACCATGGCAGAAATCGCTTCTCCCCGCTTTGGCTATCAGCGCAGGAGGCCCCTGTGTGCCATTGACACCTGTCACACCACACGCCAGTGGGACTTTCCAGTCTTATGATTTCCCTTTCGGAGGCTTTGCAGCTCTGAGTTGAAAAGGGCAAGGGCAAATTCCTCCTTTTCGTCCCTCCAGGTCTCTCCGCCTTTCTCCTCCGTTTGAACTGCCGGTCCGGAATAGCTGCTTCCTCGTGCAATTGCCCTTGCTCGAAGTGTGCTTTTGTGCTCTGCCTTTTATCCCTGTGGGGAAGGGAAAGGGACGTTAGGTGTGAGTAGTTATTGTCAATTGCCTGACTCTGCCTTACCCTTGTGTTGGGACATGTCTGGTAAATGGCTGGGGTGTTAGTCCATTGTCTGTCACGGTGTGGGAAAGTGTTCATGTTGGAAAAGGGGGGGTAGAACTTCTGAATATCCTACAGGGTAGGGTGGGGAAAGGTGTTATAGGGAAGGGGGTACAGCGTCTCACCCGTCGGTGTCCCACTTCCACTCCTCGAGGACCCCTCATCCAGGTGATCCTCCTGCATTGGTCCACCCCCAGGAAATGGATCCAATAGCGATGACCATGTCCTGGCCCCCCAGTTGACAGATCCCCGGAGACTAGCAGGTCAGACACCTTCAGGTTTCTCACAGAACCTAGAGATTTCCTCCACATGCTCCGCGAGGCCTGGGAAGAAAGAAACGAGACACTGATTCCCCTTTCGCAAACCGCTATCAGATCACAAGAGCATATGAAACGTGTTCAGAATCTAGTCTATACCCATATGGAAAAAGCCCAAGCACAACAAATGTCCACTTATGAGAAAAAGGTAAACCTAACATCGTTTTCTGTAGGACAAAAAGTATTGGTCCTCTTGCCTACCTCGGAAAACAAACTTGTCTCTGTTGCATGTGCCATATGAAATATTGGAACGAACAGGAACCTATACTTATGAGGGAGCACAATCTGACCGGAAACAAAAGACCCATCTATACCACGTAAATCTCATAAAAGAGTGGAAGGAAAATCCTTCTGTCACCATGGCCATGATACTATCCTGTTTGGTACCAGAAGCAATAGATAACTTTGAATTAATTCCTCAAGAGCTATCTAATCAACAACAAGAAGATTTAAAGGATTTAGTTATAACATTTATAAAATTTCTTGATGTATTCTCGGAGAAACCAGGAAGAGTAAAAGGCACATATCACTACATTGGAACACCCAAGTGAAAAGTGGTCCATCTGAAACCATATAGACTCCCGGAAGCCCGTAAACAGATAGTGGTTGAGGAAGTAAATAAAATGTTAAGAGTGAATATTATCGAACCCTCTTCAAGCCCATAGTCCTCCCCTATAGTATTGGTCACAAACCCTGACCATTCCTGGAAGTTTTGCATAGACTTCCGCCAAGTTAATGCCATCTCCGATTTCGATGGCTGTCCCATGCCACGCATAGACGAACTGATTGATAAACTCGGAAACGCCACTTTTGTGTCAACCCTAATATTTAACCAAGGGGT
This sequence comes from Ambystoma mexicanum, assembly GCF_040938575.1. Taxonomy (NCBI): domain Eukaryota; kingdom Metazoa; phylum Chordata; class Amphibia; order Caudata; family Ambystomatidae; genus Ambystoma; species Ambystoma mexicanum. The sequence goes on along the minus strand of NC_090931.1, from coordinate 1,281,925,638 downwards.
ACTGGCAGGTCCCAGTGCATGGACCTGATAAGGAAAAGACAGCTTTCTTGACGCCCATGGGGCTATTCCTACTCAAAGTCCTCCCTTTTGGCTTACACAGTGCTCCTGCCACTTTCCAACAACTTATGGACAGAATATTACAGCCCACTCTGATTTCTGTGGAGCTTATATTGACGATATAGTAATTTATAGTAAAACCTGCGAAGACCATCTTTTCCATCTTTTTACTATTATAAGAGCCCTCAGAGAAGCCGGCCTAACTGCCAATCCATCCAAATGCAGGCTGGCCCAATCAGCCGTGAAATACCTCGGCTTCTTTGTAGGGTATGGTAGTATCCAACCTCAAAGCAAGAAAGTGAAGGCTGTCCTAGATACCCCTACGCCTAAAACTAAAAAGGGACGTCAGAGCATTCTTAGGGTTAATTGGTTACTATTGTAGGTTTATCCCTAACTTCTCGGACAGGACAGCTAGGCTGACAGACAAATTAAAGAACGCTGAACCTCAGAAAATTCACTGGACTGACGAGGACGATGCATGTTACAACAACCTAAAAGAAACCCTGTGCCAGAACCTGATCCTAAAGGTAGTAGATTTCTCAAAGGGGTTTATATTACAAACAGACACCTCCCTTACAGGTCTAAGAGGAGTCTTGTCATAAATTTGGAATGGATTGGAACATCCTATCTTATTTACTAGTTGCGAAATCTTCCCACATGAAAATAATTACTCCATGCTGGAATTAGAGGCCCTTGCCATTACCCACTTTAGATACTACCTCCTAGGAAGAAAGTTCACACTTGTCACGGATCATTCTTCACTAGTGTGGATCAGCCAGCGGAAAGATTCTAGTCCTCAAGTAATGCGGTGGTTCTTAGACCTGCAACCCTACTGTTTCACTGTGGAGCACCGAAAAGGCAAAGACCAAGGGAATGTGGATTTCCTTTCTCGGTTCCCTTGTGAAACAGATGCGACTAAATCAGATAGGGGAAGGCAGGGGTTTAAGTGGGCCGGGGCCTGCTGGGGCTGAGCCCCGGCAGGCTCTGAAATCTCGTTTTGAGGCGGGGCCCTGCCGGGGCCCACTAATCTGTCCTGGCAGCCCCAGCCACTACACGAAAAGGAATTTTTTCTAAAGCCTCAATCTCTCGCTTGTGTGCGAGAGCTTCAGGCTTCTGAAAAAAATGCCATAATGTGGCGCCGGCACCTACAAGGCATCCCTTCAAGCATGAGATGCCTGTATGCCGGCGCTACCATTATGGAGAAAACGTGAGGCCGCTGGAAGCATAGGCCCTGTTTTCTAAATCCTGAAGCTCCCACAAATTTGCATGAGTTTTAGTCTTTAGGAAATAGCCTCAGCTTCCAGCGGCCTCACCCTTTCAGCCTCAATGGTGGCGCTGACGAGTGGCAGTACCACCATTAAGGCTAAAGAGGCGAGGCGCTGTCCCCTGCCAGGCCAGCCTTTAGAAAATAAATGCAGAGATCAGCACCCTCTCCCACAGTGGGGAGAGGGTGCTGATCTCTACAAAAGGTTGCCTGGCAGGAGTGCCGGTAGCCCACTGAGCCGGGGCTTGTCAAAGGGGCGTGGCCTAACGGGCCAGCAGGTGACCCCTGCCATTAGGCCACGCCCCCTTGATGAGCCCCGGCTCATTTTGTAGTGCCACTTAAGGCACTGGGGGAAGGGTATGTGAGAAACCTGAAGGTGTCTCATTCGCTAGTCTCTGGGGATCTGTCATCTGTCATCGTGGCCAGGACACGGCCGTCGCTTTTGTATCCAGTTCCTGGGGATGGACCAGTGTGGGAGGATCACCTGGGTGAGGGGTCCTCAGGGAGTGGAAGTGGGACAATGGATGGCAAGATGCAGTATCCCCTTTCTTGTAACACCTTTGACCCATCCTACCAGGTAGGATACTTGACAACTCAGCTCCACCCCTTTCCAACACAAACAATTTCTCACAAACAGCTCACTGTGAGAGAAAACGGACTAACACCCGAGCTGTATACCTTACACTTTCCGATACAATGGTCAGGCAGGGTCAAGCAATTACTGGTCGTTACAGACACCCGACTTCCATCACACATCCCCACACAGATAAAAGATAGAGCACGAAAGCACACTCAGTGCAAGGCAAAGCACACAAGGAAGCAGCTTTTCCAAGATGTCAATTTAATAACAGGCGAAAGAAGGCAAGACCGAAGAGGGTTGCAAGGAGGGAAGTGCCTTTGACCTTTTCTCAGCGAAAGACTGTTACTTTCATGAACTTTCGAGAATAAGAAACATAAGGCCCGGAATCAAAGCTGAAGAAACCTACATTGTGTGTCAAAGGTACCGGGACTCTCCTGTGGCGATGTTCAATGCAGGGAGAATCGTCTGCGGTTGTGGTACTGTCCTTGGCTCCTACAACAAAGCAGCCCCAGTGAAGTCATCACAGCCGGTGAGTTGGGGAGACTGATACCAGACCGGTCTGTGTTGAAGCCAGGATTGCAAGCGGCAAGATTGTATAGGGAAAACTGAGGAGGACAATGTATGAAGGGTATGTGGCAAGCGACGTGAACATAATTAAACAGCAGATGAGTGATTGAACTTTGAAGCTAAGATACGATACCCTAGACAGAGTGGTCCGGCACAGCGTGGGTGCTCATTCGAAAGTCTATGTTAGGAATCCAACTGAGAGGTGGCAAATGTTACAAGAAAAGGAATTGTGAAACTGAAGTGGTCCTTCAACGAGTCAAACAAAACCCGGGCACATTCGAAAGTCTTCGATAGTAAGAATAGAAAGACAGTAGATGAAGTTGGTCCAAGCCCGTGGAGGGAGATCAGCTAAGAGCTTTTTGTTAAAGTAACTTTGTGTTAAGACTTTACATGTGAAATTGAAATTGGTCCGAAACCCGGCTGAGGGAGACTAATTGTGTTAAAAAGGATCTGACCCCGCCTGAAGGGGATCCAAGGTGAAGAACATTGTGTTAAAAGGATCTGAGTCGGGCTGAGTGGTATCTGGGGTGAATAGTGAATCGCCTAAGAAGTTGAGTACCTGTGAAAATCTGAAAGAGGAAAATAACTTATTGTTCATTTGTCCCATCAGGTCAAATAGACCTGGGCACAGAAGGTCCTGATGCTAATGTTTGAACTGTATAATCGTGCTAGAGGACCCAGAGACTGTGCTAAGCTCAAGTGAACCGTCTATCCCATGCTGAAAAATGCTGAAAACGTGGGGAAGGGAGGCCAACGGCCTGAACATTCTGACATATCATTTTGAGAACACTTCTTTCTTCTTCATAACATTGTTTCCCACGCTATTTGTATTTAAAGGTAATGATTGGCAATAGGTTTATTAGTATAGGCCCTTTTATTTTGACAAGACACCACTAGGACTGAGTTATTATTTTGATGGTCATTGCTTGCTCCCATCCCATCTGTAGATTTAGGATTAAATAGGCATTTTTCAAACCCTTTTTGAAGTTCAATAAACACCCTTGAACTGTGGTCACTTGTGTCTGTCTTACTGTTGGCACCATGCCCTACTTACAGTGCCCCCTGCGAGGTCCCCGCTCTCATTACCAAAACCCTGCCCAGTAGGTTAGTGGATGTATTATGGCCCCCATGTAGGCCTGCATTTAAATAATAAAGTTTTCCCTGGTGGGCTAGCGGAGTTTCTCTCCTTGGGCACACTCCAGCAGACATGGTCTGCTAGAGTCCCCTGGAGTTGTTTGATGTGGCACCAGTTGGTGCCACGTCCTGCATTGCTGCGTCCTGTTGCCACTTTTGCCACCCTCCAAGGCACCCCTTGCATGGATGCTGACCGCTGCTGTGTGGTCTCCGGCTTCTGGCTGCTCTGCGGTGCTGCTTCCTCCGTGGCCTGGAGGCCACCATCACTGCAAGTAAGGAGGGGTGGCGGAGGGGCCCTGCCAGCATGCAGGCAACTGTGTCATGTTGGAGGGGGCTCCTCCCAAATCCCCCTTACAGGGCCACAACACTGGCCCTGTCACAATAAATACACTTATTTAGTATTGCAGTAGGATTCACTTTTTTGAATAAAGTAGTTTATTTTTCTTTTATGTCAGGATGGAGTAAGGCCTAACTTGCCCTATGCTAAGGTGGGATTTCCCTACCTAAAGACATTAAGGATAGTCTGTGTTAGGCAGGATTGTATGCAGTACCCTTTGGGTGCACTACAATAACCTTGACCTCCTGGCAATAGCGGCCCAACCTTTGGTATAAGTCTTGGAACTAGTAGGTCACTCCACAGTTTTTCCACATGGCTTGCATGTAGTGCGACATACAATTGGCCCCCTTTCTGGGATAACCTCCTTAGGAAAACCTACCCTGGTAAAAATACTAAGTAGGGCCTTAGCCACTGCCTGAGCAGTAACAGTTCTCGTAGGTATTGTTTCAGGATACCTGGTAGCATGGTCTACCACACCCAATATGAATCGGTTGCCTGAAGATGTGGGAGGGTCTAGGGGACCAACAATGTCAATCCCAAAAGGAACTCCACCACTGGGAGGGGCACCAAGGGTGCCACATTCTTGGTTCCACTCTTGCCAAATGTCTGACAAGTGTGACAGCTCCTATAGAATTTATCTACATCAGACCCCATCTTAGGCCCGTAGAATAAAAAGAAATCCTTTCCTTGGTCTTCTTAATACTTAAGTGACCAGCTAAAGGAATCTCATGGGCTAACTGTAGAAACTGGGGTCACACCCCCTGAGGCACTACAAGTCTTCTGTAGACCCCTGGGGTAGACCCTATAGGCTCACTGTAAAGGGGGCCATCCTCCCAGTACAGCCTGTGCTTCCCTGGCTCTTGCCCACCCAGCGGGGAAGCTGCCTGTTGGCAAAGTCCTTCAAGAGTAGGACACTATCCTTGACATCTACTGAAGTCTGCCCTTCCGGGGCCACCTTCTGCAAGCAAAGTCTGCAGTTCAGGATGGTCTTTAGGATCCAGATTTCCAACAGGGGGAGGTCTTCTTCCAGTTCTGTTTCACCAGTAACTGATTTACCATCCTCTGGTTGGTCCTCCCACTCAGCCTTAGCTGGTGGAGGGGTCACAGGTGTGACCTTGGACTGTCCTCTCGGGGATGTCCTGGTTTTGTGCACAGGGGTGATACTTTTCTTTCTTCCTGAGACCTTGGGTTTCCCCTTTGTCTCTTTCTTCTTGGAATTTGAAGTTTGTTCTTCGTATGGACTGGGTGTTATAGGTACCTCTGTAACAACCCATTGAGAGTCATTTAAAGAGAGCTCTCTGGCCTTCCTAGTCTGCTCCTGCTTCCTTTTACTGGGAGGCCTGGGGGTGCTTGATACAACTCCAAGAGCTTTTAAGTGATTCCCCAACAGGACTCTCCCAGGCACCTCATTCTGAACACTGTCAGGTATTCGTACAGTCATATTGTTGCACTGGATGAGAACTGATAGTATTGGAACCATCTGGATAGGGCCTCCAGCAAGCTTAGTGTGACCTTTCGGTGCCTTAGCAACATCCTCGGGTTTGAGAATTGTTTCATTCACTACAGTAATGCTGGCCCCAGTGTCTCTAATGGCAGGGGTCTCCTGTCCATTAACAAGTGCACTGTCCTTGTAATATTCTTTAGTGTTATCAGGCATAGAGTTATACACATCTACATTCTGCTGTTCCCACAGATCCAGGGACAGTAAAGAAACACTGGCCGAGACTCCAATGGGGTCTTCAGCCAATAGATGAAGGTTTCCACTTGCCATATGTACTTCTCCCTCAGGGATTAAGGCTAAGGAGGCAGTGTGGATCCCTGAAGGTTTACCCTTGCATCTGAGATACCCTTTCACATGGTCAGTAGACCCACAAGCATAACATTTACCAAATGTTTTCTGGAATGGGGGTTTCTGCTGACCTCCCTCTGGTTTGGCACCAGAGGTCTCACTAGACTGACCTGGTTTCCCATATGATTTACCCTTTATATGCGTGTGGCCCTCTTTTGGGTGGTTGGATTTAGTATTCTCTTTGTCATCTTTCTTGTGCTGCTTCCCCTCATCCTTTTTGTGAGTGGCCCCAGAATCCTCATGAGTAGCCCTGTTGGGAACCCACAAGTCAGCAGCCTTTGCTAGCTTCTTGGGATCAATCTCTTTTGAATCAGCCAAATGCTGTCTCAACTCAGGAGAGCAGGCATCAAAAATAGATTCCAACAAAAACAGATTTCTCATTCCTTCAAAGGTAATTACTCTGTAACCCTTAACCCATCCATCTAAGTTTTTCAAACATTCACACAACCAGGTAGCCCAAGGGGTACCATCAGTCTTTTTGAGGGTCATAAACCTCTTAGGGTACTGCAAAGGACTTTTCCCAAATCTAGCTGTCAAAGCTAGCGTCACATTCTCATACTCCAACTTTCAAGTTCCCCCACCTCCATTACAGCATCAGTTGCAACCTGGGGAAGCCTAGACAAAAGCCAAGGAATCACTTGATTTCCTGTGAGACCCTGACTCCCATGATTGTATTCAAAAGCACTCAACCAATCCAAAATATCAAGTTTTCTATCATACATACTCACTGCTTCTTTGGGCAGGTGAGGCCTCTTTGGACTGGAAGACCTAGAGGACTCTGGGATGGAAACATTTTCAAGAGACAATTTTTTCATTGCAAGAGCATGTTGCATTTCTAGTTCCCTGAGTTTGATGTCTTGATGTTTGGGTTCAGCTTGTGCCTTTATTCTTTTAAATTCCAACTCAAGTCTAATTTTTTCAAGAGACACATATGCTGGACTCAGTGATAGACCTTGTGGGGTCCCAGTGCACAAAGGTTGAGGCAAAAGGGCAGGCTGAGACATGGGTTCCTATCCTGGGACTCCTCTTCTGACTCTTCTAAGACATTATCATCCTCAATATCAATTTCCACATTTTCTGGAGTAGTAGGAGTTACAGGCCTACTATCCAACCTTTGGTGATCTAACAACCTTGTAATCAATTCATCTTTCTTTCCTTTAACAGGGAGATTCCTGACTTCACACATTTCTTTCAATTGTTCTACTGTTAGAATGCGCAGGGCTTCCTGCCTGACTTTATCCATACTAGGCATGTTACAAATTGCTATTTCTAGTGGGGCTTAGCCTTGTGAAGGATTTTAGTTGAGCAAAAGTAAAGCAAACACTCTATGTAACAACTCTACAATAGGTCCCACTGCTGCCATCAGTGTTAGGCAAGAATGTATGCAGTACCCTTTGGGTGCACTACAATAACCTTGCCCTCCTGGCAATAGGGACCCAAACTTTGGTATAAGTCTGAACTACACAGGTTGGTAGTGTGGATGAGCAGCCAGGCTTATCTCAAGAGGGGTCAATGTGAGGAGTAAGGTTGTGACACAGATTTTCACTAGATAGTTATCCAAATAAACGCTGATACTCAAGGTTTCTTGATAAAACAAATATTAATTTATTTCACAGTCAGTTATATAAGCCTTCTTCAGAAAGGGAGCAAACATGTAACACTTAAATACACTTCAAAACACACTCGTAGTTTCTCTAAATCAGATTATACCCATTGGGGATGGCACACAGGCACTTCCTACACCCTCAGGTGACTTAAATACCTAGGGCACTGTAAACATTGATTTATCATTGGTACATTTAGAGCAATGGTACAAAAGATTGAATAGAGGAATAAAACAAAGGTTAAAGGAATGGTTGGGCCCAAAAAAATGATTGGAAAAAAAGATGGGCAATAATAAAACAAATCGATTGCCACTTTTTTTAAAGTCCCTAGGTAAAATTTTGAGAAAATGAAGCTCAAAATTTTAAAAAGGAAGCACATGGGGGCATCCATTTTGTGAAATGGATGCCCGCCTGTGCTTGCTTTTGCGGCACTAATGAAGGAAAAGCCAGCCAGCTGTAGTAAACAAAAGCTACCACTGGGTGGCTTTTCTTTCATTGATACTGGGACTCGGAGGACGCAGACCGGAGACTACAGGCAGAAAAGCTGCAGCTGCATCTCAGTAAGTGCTATTTATTTTAAAATAAATAAGCACTAGCTGTGTTTTTTTCTAAGTTTTCCGGGCTGGAGGAGCCCGGAAAACTTAGAAATAAAACTGCAGCTTTAAAAATGTTGTATTTATGTTTGCGGTAGCTTTTGAAGCTACCGCACACATAAATACAACGTTACTGTGTTTGAAAATGCTGCGGTTTTTCTTTCCAAGTTTCTCAGGCTCCTCCGGCTCGGAGGAGCCTGAGAAACTTGGAGATAAAAACTGCAGCGTTTTCAAACACAACCGCGTTATGTTTCTGCCTAAAGCTGCTTTCCCATTTGGGGCTTTCGGGCTCCCCGTGGAGCCCGAAAGCCCCAAATGGGAAAGCAGCTTTAGGCAGAAACACAACGCGGTTGTTCTCTGAAATGCTAAACGCTGCAGTGTTTTTGCCTAAAGCTGCTTTCCCATTTGGGGCTCTCGGGCTCCCCATGGGCCCCAAATGGGAAAACAGCTTTAGGCAGAAACACCGCAGCATGGAAACACAACCGCGTTGTGTTTCTGCTGCCTTGGCTTTCACTTTGGGTCTCCGGTGCTCCCCGAGCCGGAGGAGCCTGAGAAACTTGGAAAGAAAAACTGCAGCGTTTTCAAACACAATAACGTTGTATTCATGTGTGCAGTAGCTTCAAAAGCTACTGCAAACATAAATACAAAGTTTTTAAAGCTGCAGTTTTATTTCTAAGTTTTCTGGGCTCCTCCAGCCCGGAAAACTTAGGAAAAAAAACGCAGCTAGTGTTTATTTTTATTTAAAAAAAATAGCACTTACCGAGATGCAGCTGCAGCTTTCCTGCCTGCAGTCTCCGTCCTCCGAGTCCCGGCACCAATGAAGGAAAAGCCACCCAGTGGTAGCTTTTGTTTACTACAGTTGGCTGGCTTTTCCTTCATTAGTGCCGCAAAAGCCAAAGCAAGCACAGCGGCGGGCATCCATTTCACAAAATGGATGCCCCCATGTGCTTCCCTTTGAGCTTCATTTTCTCAAAATTTTACATAGGGACTTAAAAATAAAAAGTGGCAATCGATTTTTTTTTTATTATTGCCCATCTTTTTTTGCAATAAAAATTTTGAGCGAACCATTCCTTTAACAAATAATACATAAACAGGTAAGTACTTTTTGAAACCTTCCAAAGCAGAGTAAATTAACCCTTTCCTGGGGGAAAGTCCAAAGCACAAAGTCAGAGGTAAAGAGGAATCTCTCATGGAGCCACGACAGCCAATGTTAATTGCACAATGTCAAGGGGAGCTGAAGATCTTCTTTGCAGGTACGATATGATATGATATGATATTTGTAACGCGCCAATACACAAGTGTTTCAAGTCGCGACGAGGCAGGGAGGTAAAAAGTCTTGCACAATGTTTGTAGAAATGCTTGTAGAAAATAGAACACTTGAGGGGCCACAAGCTAGGAGGCTTGTGAGGGGCAAAACTTTAGCAACTTTGCAAGATAACCAAGACAGGTCTCAACTGAGACTTTACAGTACTTCTGGTTAGAAGAAATGGTTTCAGCTGGCTCCTGTTGTGGGGACAAGAGGGAGGATGTCTGGGGACTCCTGCTCTGCAATGGGAAGGTCAGCGGCAGCAATGGGCAAACTTTGATTCAGCAGTTCTTCAGTGTTTCAGCTCCTCGCGTCTGACAGTAAATAGCAACACAGCGGTTCTCGGATACCACTTCAGACTTTCCTTGCATCTGGGGTCCAGCACTCTGTTGGGGTGGCTCAGGCTTGGTCAGTCCTGCATCAGGGAAGTCTGCAGGATCTTCCTAGGGCTCGGGTCTGACTTAAAAGCAACAGACACAATCTGGTGTTCCTCTCCTTGGCACTTCGTTTCCAGCAGCAACTGCAGTGGAAATACAACCAGCTTCGAGAGGCTGTCCAGACGGGCTTACTTTGGAGTTGATTGGCCCCACCAACTCAAAGGAAGAAGTCGTCCTTGCAGGGCTTCTCTAGTCGAGGTGAAATCGGAGCTTGAGCACCGCAGCAGGGCTTCACCGGGCAAACCAACGGTCCAGGAGTTGCAGCAGGCGTCTCTTGCAAGTTATTCTTCGGATTCCTTCGTCCACTGGTCGACTCTGTCTTCCAAGCCAAAAAGCCTCGCCTTTTATGCAGGTTTCTCCCTTTCATTCCAGCATAGCTGTCAATCACACAACATTGTGCATTCCTGTAACCAAGGGGATTAAGCACAGGGAGTTTCGGGCACCTCCCTCACTTGCTGCCCCTGGCAGACATACTGGAGCCAGAGGCGGGTTTCACTCGTGAATCCTGCCAAAGATAAAAATGAACAAAGGGACCAAACATGGTTTGGCGCGCAGAGTAAATCTCAAGAAGAACCTTTCCAACAAGAAATGGCAAAAAAGAAGACCGGGGCCATTTTGATGAAATGGACACCCATGGGTGCCTTACCGTGGTTGCAAACGCAGCCCGCGGTAAAAACACACAATTTTATTTAAAAGTAAACCACTGCCACCAGTCACTAATTGTAGAAAGGGTAACATAAAAATGTTACATGATAAACTAGGCAAAGTGGATACTAAGTAACCCCTCCAGCACCCTATGGTAAGATAGTGTGTGCTGGGTCTAGAAAGTTACAAAATTTAACTAAATTCAATTTCACTTCACTGCTCTTGGAAACAGTAGTTTCACCAAGAGAAGGTATTTAAACCTTAGGGAATTGTATGAGACTTCCCTGTGCCACTGCACTGAAGTTGATGTGTGACACAATGTAAAAGAGGATGCCTATGGAGTTTGTCAGACTCCAAAGTCAAAGGAAACAGAGGATAAATCACATTTAAATTACATGAGAGATAAAAAGTCCTAAAGTCCAGCAAAAAGAGCTGGTGGTCTCTAAGGTAGGAGGGAAACACATTTATGAGAATTCTCCCTAACAATCTGTACCATTAAGTTTAACTCAAAATTCTGTGTCCAAAACCTATACTTGCCCTCACAACTAAAGATATGCAATGTGTAGGGATGTCAGCAATCAAAAGAAACTGTGTTCAAAATAAAGGAAATATACCAAAATGTCACCTCTACAACTCCGACTGCCGAAAATTTTGACTTTTGTATTTTTAGACCCCTCCTTACACCACATATATATGTGGGAGGGGGTAATACAAGTATGGGGGCTTTGGGGGGCATATGTATGTGGTGTAAAGGGGGTCAGAAAATAAAAAATAAAAAAAGTCAGCATTGTCGGCCGCGGACTTCTGGGGGGTTGCAGTAATCACATAGATACAAAATAAAGGTTCTGAGCTTCTTCCAGCTCGTGGCTTACTTTTCATCTTCCCTGCCCGTCTGCTCTCTTTCCCTTCTACTTTGCTGCTGCCCCTCATGACCATGTGCACACTGAGGTGCATCCACCATTGTTTCTTGCCTATGAGGGACCTTTCCATCATGGCCGCCGCACAGGGCATCCCGGTCAGCTGTTGTGTCTCTTCCCGAGCTGCAGAGGAGGCTCGCCGTGATTGACCAGCCTCCACAACATCATCAGATGCCGAACCAGAGCTGGCAGGTGACTACTGGCCCCCTCAAAGGGCCTCCTCTAAAGGTCCTGCCCATCCCTGTCTGGCTCTGTCCAGCGCTGCAAAAGCCCTCACCTTGCCGCATCTTCATCTCCACTACACCCTTAGATAGCCTGCTACTGCATGTCCTCCTTGGTTGGGTCTCCTCACTCCTTCCTGCTGCATTCTTTTTTCTGATGCCCGTGACTTACCTATGTGTGCCCCTCATCACTCCACACAAACGCTCTCCTGAACCTTTGCTCACCTGCCTTCTCCATCTCGACTGCCAACTATTTGTGCCCTGCAAGCTATGTGCACTCATCAATTCCAGGTGTATGTCAATTTTGGTGTGCCTTACATCTGTGCATCCTATAGTTTTTGTCGATTTTAGGTGTGCCCAACAACTATTTTTCCTCTGTTGCCATGTCGGACCATTCATTCGCTCTCCTGGACATTCAACTGTTAACCCAATCATCATACTGCAACCTCTCTACTTTCCTGCTGCCCCCTCCCTCTATTGTGTCCTATTCACTTTCTTTCTGTTCCCACTGGCCCCTCAATTTCTTGTTCTCCTATCTTTTCCATAGTTGTAATCTCCTGTGTTTGTCCCTTGTCTCTCCCTTCCCCTTCTCTCCCCCTGCCCCTCTCTCTCTCTATTTATGTCACATCACTTGCACTCTCTGAAACACCATCAGGCATATAGTACGATAGTTTCCTGTTGTTTTCTGTCTCCTCCATTTTCGCCTTCTCCCCCCCTTTTCTTTCTCACGCATAAAGCACTTGCTCATTCTGAATGACTGAAGGCCTTGTAAGAATGATGATTGCATTTGTATTGTATTTTCCCTTGCACCCTCCCCTGACTTGAAGCGCTTTGAAACACTTTTTTTGTATATAGGCGCTTTACAAATAACCAATAAATAAAATTAAAATAAATAAATAGGTTTAAACACAGTTCCAAAAAGAACTCCAGGGTCCCCTCCCCCAAGAGTTCAAAACTGTTCCAAAAAGGGTCTACGGGGGAACCCTTCCACAAGAGTTCAACACAGTTCCCAAAAGACCTCGGGATTCCCTCCCCCAAGAGGTCAACACCGTTCTAGAAGGGTCTCAGGGTTCCCTTCTCCAAGAGTTCCGCTCTTCCAGCTTTAAACCTACAATCAGTTCAACTTTGTAACCATTCAGTTTCTCCATAGTTCATACAGATTGTTCTTTTCTTCAATCCCTTCAGCATTTATTATACACAGCTTCTGTATATTGGCTTTCCTTGGATCTTTCCAAGTAGGGGTCACTCGGTCTAGGAGCAGCTGTCAGACCACACGGTCCACCCATTACAGGCAACCCGCTAGTCCTCGGCGATCTGTCATCCAGTTTGCCAGGCACGGCCATCACTTTTGGATCCAGTTCATGGGGGTGGACCAGTGCGGGAGGATCACCTGGATGAAGGGTCTTCGGGGAGTGCAAGTGGGGTGCCGGATAGTAAGACGCGGTATCCCCTTCCCTGTAACACCTTTTCCCCATCATACCAGGTACGATACCTACGAACTCAACCCCCCCCCCTCCCTTTCCCGACACAAACACTTTCTTTCTGGACAGTTCACCGTAAGCAACAACAGGCTAAAACCAGAGCTGTATACCCGACATGTCCCAATACAATGGTCAGGCAATTACTGATCATTACACATACTTGACTTCCATCACACTTCCCCACACAGATAAAAGGCGGAGCACGAAAGCACATATATATATTACTATATAACTATATATTACGTGAACAGGAGCATGCTCCTCGCTCCCCTGTCCTGATCTCTCCTTGCTCCCCTGTCCTTGATCTCTCCCCAACGACAGCTAACTAGTCCACTTGTCACATTGTACATTACTGTATATAACTTTATATTACACGAACAGGAGCATGCTCCTTGCTCCCCTGTCCTTGATCTCTCCTTGTTCATATCTGCTTGCTGTAATATTGCTGATGTCTATGTCTACACTTCCTGCCTTTTCCTGTACTTGCAATTAGCCGAGCATATCTGTAACCAAGCTCAGCGCATCTCTGCACCTTCATCTGATTTCTATGTACCTGTAACCAAGTTGAGCATATCCTTGTCTGTTTGCGCCCTGATACTCCAGGGTATGGCGCGCTATACAAATAATAAACTAAACTAAACTAAACTAAACATCCTGAGCGAGGAAAAGCACACGAGGCAACAGCAGTGTCAAGATGGCAATTTAATACAAGGAGAAAGACGGAGAGACCAGAGAGGGTTGCAAGGAGGGAAGTGCCCTTGACCTTTAAAGACAGTTACTTTCACGAACCTTGGAGAGTAAGAAGCCTAAACCCGGGAACTAAAGCTGAACAAACCTACACTGTGCATCAAAGTTACCCAGGGCTCTCCTGTGTCGATAACCAAGGCGTGGAAGAACAATTGCCACTGTGGTACTGTCCTTGGCTCCTACAACAGAGAAGCGCCAGTAAAGAGAGCACAGCCGGTGCGTCAGATTGACTGATAACAAACCAGCATGTGTTTGAACAAAGGTTACAAGCAGCAACATTATATGAAGAAATCTAAAGAGGACAGTGTGTGAAAAGCATCTGATGAGCGACACGAATATCATTGGAAACCAAAGGAGTGAATGAACTTTGGGGAGGCCAAGCGAGATACCATATAAAGGGCCTCATCAGGAGTTGGGCAGTAACGCCGGCGCTAATAGCACTGGCGCTATCTGCCCTACCGCCAAACCCACCGGCACTATCAGCGCCGGATCACGGCTTTGGCAGATTTGGAAATCCCCATTCCCCATTGAGCCCATTCAGGAACGCCCCATTCCCCATTGGGCTCAATGGGGAAATTTCGCGCTCATACCGCCAGCGGATTTCCCGCCGGCGGTATGAGCGCGAACTTTCGGCGGATTCGCACCCAGCTCAGAGCTGGGGAGAAATCCGCCAAAGCCCTGATTTGGCGGACCCTTAAATCTGGCGGTAACAGCGCTACCGCCGGATTTAAGGGTTACAGCCAAACTCGTGATGAGGCCCAAAGAGTGGTCTGGCACCAAGTGGGTGTTCATTTGAAGGTCTCTGTTAGGTATCCAACTGAATGGCGACTGTATTATAAAACAGAAGTTTGTATCCAAGTGGTCCTGCAACAGGTCAAGCTAAACCCTGTGCACATTTGAATTTTTTCGATAAACTAAGGTGAACTTCAATTGGGCCGAGCCCAGCTGAGGAAGACTAATTGGAAAATGGGATGGATCTCAGCCCGGCTGAGTGGTATCCGGGGTGAACCATGTGTCACGCGAGAAAACAAATATTCTCTGAACGGAAGAGGGGGATCTGCAGTAACGATTCTAAAATAACAGGGATCTGAGGGGGGTCCAGGGTGAAGCACCTGAGTTGAATACCTATAAGAAGAACAGAACTGTGTATCTTATTTTTTCTACATCAGGCCCTCTGAATCAAGAGACTTTGATGAGGAAAGAGACTTGGGCACAGAAGGCCCTGTTGCTAGAAATAGAACTGTATCCTTGTGCCAAAGAAGCCAGAGTGTGTGCTTTGCTCGAGTGAACCGCCTTGCCCCATGCTGAAAACGTGGGGAGGGGAGGCCACAGGCCCGAACATCTTGACATGTCCTTTTGTGAACACTTCTTTCTTTTTCATGAACATTACCCCACACTATTTGTAAATTAGCAGTAAGGATTGGCAATACGTTTTTTAGTATAGGCCCTTTTATTTTGACAAGACTCCACTAGGACTGCATTATTAATATTTGATGGTCGTAGCTTGCTCCCATCTGTAGAGTTATGCGAAAATACACAGTGGCTCTGGATGATTGCGCTAGCCTAGAAAATCATGTTGCATTAGTAGGAATGGGTTAACAGACTTGAATAGAAATCAAGATGCAACAACACAAATCAATGGATGCGCTAAGATAACAGTACTTTAATTTCATGTTAACAGCACTGTAGTTCCATGTAGCTCAAAAGTTCAGCCCTACAGTCAACACGTGTTTCAACAAACTGTCTTTGTCAAGGCAAGGCCAAGTGCTATAGAAGGTCTGATTGATATGGCTAAAGAATCTTTCCAATGGTAAGTAGTGTTTTCACAAGTGGGGTGACTCTGTATGAAGTACCCACCGGTATGATTGTAGTGGTATATTGCAGTGTTTAACGGCAAAGTGGCTGTGTTTCCATATCTATCCCCAAATGGGAGGTGTAGCAGCCACGAATTCTGTTAGAACTTGCTGGGACAGGTACGGTGAACAGGATAGAGACGCGAAGGACAGGCACCGCGGAATCGACTGCAGGAATTCATTCTGCGACTTGAATGGTGCGGCTAACACGGACAAACAGAATGAAAAATGGAGGATAAACGCCTCGAGTATGGCGGCAGGACAGACACCTTCTGAGGCATACGAGTGATAAAAATGCCTATTGAGTAGAGAAATTGAGTTGTCCGACATAGGTGTTGTGACTCTCCCCTTGAACCGTTGTCAAGAGACTGTGTGGAATTGAGACACGGTCAAGAATTATGTGTGGCAAATTCAAATTTTACTGAACTAACAGCACACAGAGTTGTGTGAGGAATAGTGTTTAATCACCCGTGCAATAAGAGATATGGTTGAAGGGTACATATGGTCCCCCTGATGAAGTTCATATGAATTGTGTTTAACAAGAATGTGTTGAACAAAACATGTTGGGTTGTCAAGAGTATTGTGAGTTATTAACAATACATTAGAATAACATATTGAGTTGAAATTAACCCCAGGGTAGCAAGTAATGGGGATGAAGTTTACTCTGATCATGGTATGATTTATATGAGATATCCGAAATAGAAAGGAACCCATGAGCTACTGACCATTGTGTTCCTTTGTGTACAACTAGTGA
Source organism: Ambystoma mexicanum (assembly GCF_040938575.1). Classification (NCBI taxonomy): domain Eukaryota; kingdom Metazoa; phylum Chordata; class Amphibia; order Caudata; family Ambystomatidae; genus Ambystoma; species Ambystoma mexicanum. Next base: position 1,281,909,292 of record NC_090931.1, on the reverse strand, counting down.
GGTGTCCATAAAGGTGCTGTACATCATCTAGTTTTGTATAGGCAGGGTGTTATAGGGTTGAGCACATCATAAGTTTTTTTTTAATAAAACTATAACAATTTCTTATTTTTTTTCTACGATTATTGTTGTATCTGAATTTTTTGTAAAAGGTCTTAGAAATATTTGAAATTTTACACTTTTTAGATAGGTATATGAGTAATTGTGATTTATATGAAATAACATTGTGAATTTAGATTTGTGTTATGGTTATTGTGTGGTGACTTAGTACCTATTTGTTCAATGTGCTAAGTTGTTGAGGCCTGGGGACTACAGAAGGGAGTAACAAGTGGACGTTTTTGATCTTTTGTTTAAGGGTTGTCCATAATTTGTTCTAAGGAGCTTGGTCAAAATGTCATTAAATAGCTCCAACTCTCTGTTTGGTTTTTGTACACATTCTGTTATCCCATTCCAGCTAATGCAACATGATTTTCTAGCCTAGCACAGTCATCCAAAGCCACTGTGCTAGGCTAGGCATATTTACCTTTTGACGGTTGGGAGTAGAGCCTCAAGGCTCTGGTGGTGCAGCAAGCCCCACTATACTTTAGGACACTAAGCGCACTGAGAGTCGGATCTACCAATAATATTTAACTCATCTGAAGATTTAGGTTTAGATATGTGTTTATCACACCCCTGTGAAAGTGCAATAAACACCCTTGAAATGTGGTCACTTGTGTCTGTCTTACTGTTGATATCATGCCTTCCTTACACAACCGATAACCCTTGGCCTTTTGCTATACTTATTTCTTCTCTTTAGACTTCCTTGCCAACACAGAGTTTCTCTCTCTGAACCTGTGTCATTAATCACCATTCACATCTGTTTCTCTTTGGCAATCTTTTGGCTTTGCCACAACGTGTATATCACACAGTTCACTCTGTGGTGTTTGTCCTTTTCCACTTGCTTTCACGTTGCCCACTAGTGTTCATCACTTGCTTTTCACTCTATTCATGAGTATTCTTTACTTGCTTCACTTTGTTTACCAATGTTCATTAATTGCTTTCATTTTGTTTAAAAGTGTTCATTACTTTGCTTTCATTTGTGCCGTATTTTTATACACTTTTCATATCTTTCCTTCAGTTTGGTATTCAATCATTCTTGTTGCAATCTTAAAGTGACTTTGCAGCTTATTCAGTATTCAGAATTCCTTACTTCGGTGTCCAGCCATCATTGACATAAGTTTCAATTCATTGAGCATTTTCCCATGCCCCTTTCTAATCCCTGGGGCACCCCGGTTTGAGTGTTTCCTCTCTCACACTCACCGGTGTACGGCTCCTCCACCAGGCATCTTCTTTCTTCTGTTCGGTTTCTCCTCGCTTTGCTTGAAATCTTCGGGAGCTCCAGTGTGCAGCATTCGCTGCCTTCGAATTCTGCTGCAGCAGCCTGCTGCAGTTTGGAGCCCCCCACGGCTCAGGCTGTGGACACACAGCCCAAGGGAATGCAGGTGGCTCGGCCTTCTCGTGGCCCGCTCAGGTCCCAGCATCTCTCTCACACCTCTGCAACACACTGTGTCCTTTTCACCGGCCCCTTTCCAGCCTGCTCCACGTTTGCCGTCCGCGTTGGCCTCTCCAGGCGGGTCTCTCCCTCTCTCATGTTGGTCTCTCATTTTATACCACTGTGGACCCTTAACAGGTTGCAGGTGTAAGTCCTTTGTCGGACTATAGTTGAATCTGTTAGCGGGAAATGCCTGCCCAGTCCAATGATATTCCTCCACAGTCCTCTTCCTCGTCCCAGTGCCAAAGTGGTGTGAATGAATGGGAGTGTGCATAACTCCCGGTTGCCTCTTCCTCGTCCCATTCTTAAAGGGAAATGATTGTGGGTCAGTTTGTGAGTAAGAAAGAGGTGAAGGCTGACTGGTAATGGGTATAATTTGCACTTGTTTATTCCTTGTCTTATCATGGAGCTGACGTTCCCCTGTATTAATAAGAGGAAATTGATATATGTTTAATCTGCCTAAATAAGGCAGTTTCCTTCTAGGCAATTTCTTATTTGTCTTAGTATAACAATGGCAATTCCAAGGGTCATTTGGAAAGGAAGGAAAGGGAAAGGTTTGACAACAACATATAAAGGCTTCTGGGACTGCAGGGTCATTGTGAAAAAGGAATGGGGGTACCATGTCTCACCCAAGGACGTCCTCTCCCCAACAAAGCATGCTGGGGACAAAGAAATTAGAACGCCTTCAGGTTCCTCATAAGGGATAGGGTCTCATCTATCCTGGCTGCCAGGGGCTTGTCAACAGTAAATTGATCCTCTCCAATGGTCAAGCCCAGATTTTTCATCCTGTTGATAACTGCTCACTGTTCTCAGAGATGCACAGCTTCCCCTCACTGATGAGGCCCAACAAGGCTGAAACATGTGTATGCGGTTGCTGTTGGTACTCTTGTTCAGAAGAGAATTGCCATAGCATTTCGGTGCTGGACTGCGCATGTGAGCGGGACAAAGACCGATATGCAAATGGTTATTTCCCATCTGTGAAAGGTACAGTGAGCAAAAAACATTCCGGGCGCCTGCTACCTTTTTTGTAAGGTTCTTATACGTGTGGGGGCATCCAACTAGAAGACAAATCAGAAGATCTTTAAATGCCTTGTCATTTTTATTTGTCTCGTATTCTGCTTTAGGGTTTCTGGAATAGTGTGGTCTTAGTTGATCTCAAAGTGCTTCTGGGTCATCATGTAGTCTATGGTGGAATTCTCGCCTCTCCTTTCATGATCCTCTTCATGTTGGCAATCCATTCAGAAGTGCTAGAGTGGAACAGGATGAACACATCGGATGGTTGGAGAAATTCACCTTGACAATTTCTTGTCTGGGCTTTTCTTCGTGAGCTCAGTGGCATAGTGACCGATCGCACATTAGTCATGTGTGAAGTTCAACAACTTAATTACTTTATTAGGTCGGGGATGAATAACAGGTTCTAATGGCACAAACTAAAGATATGGATCACTAACTCTATGAATAGTTATCTTCTCTATGGTTCCCAAAACTACTCCATGATCTCAAGTATGTGGCACATGTCTAATAACTGATAATGTCAAAAAGTGGAAACAAGTTTAGGCATGCAATATAAATGAACAGGTGTGCCCCTTGTAATGTTATATCTATGATGACTGGGTACGAGTAGGGGCGAAATTCTGTGGAAAACGTGAGCAATTTGTGATAAGGATGCGAAGCGGTTTTCATTGCTGCTTTTGTCATTATAGACATGCAGTTTTCCCACTAAAGGCAAGTACGTTGGTGTAATCCTTGCATTGATGTGTTCTACCTCTTGCCATCGTGTGGCTGTTTTTATGCATATCCCTCAACTTGCACGCTTTCGCCAGGTGTCACCCAACTTGTGAAGAGCTGACTCACCCGCCAAGCCTCCTGCACGTCCGTTCATTCCAATAGGCATCTCACCCGCCAAAAACGAAATCGGGGGTTTTCACCAGCCTTTGTAACACAAATGGTTGAGAGCTATGTTTAACCATGGCTTGTTGTTTTCGAGATATATTACGGAGATTATGCAATTCAGTCAGCCACGACACCATTCGCATATATGCGTGGTCAACAAACGCGTTTCATACATTTGTTTTCATACATTTGTTCAAATGCACAGTGATGTGTAATTGAGGAAATACACACGACCAAGTGTTGAAACAATGTTGAAAGAGGGACTACTAAAGTAGTGAATGCTGTTCAAGCCTCGTTCTGGGGGCAACTGATGTTGCGTCCCAAGCCTCGTTATCGTCTGTTTCCATGCAATGCTTTTAGACGTTATGGCTTTGACAATAAAGAAGTAAGTAGCGCGTAGAGTTTTGTGATTGTACGTGAGACAAGAGAATAGCCTCTTTAGATTAATCAAGACGTGTTATTCATTTTGCGGAGTGCGAACGATCTCTGTATTATGGCTCTATATTTATTATGGCGTCTGGCTCAGAAGGCTTGGTTGATTATCCAACGAAGCCTAGTGCTAATCATGGTTCAAATGATATGACATTTATAACGCACACAATGCGTATTGCATGTGGCTGTTAGGGGAGTTTTCCTAGAGTCCCACCTGTAGGTAAGATTATTGTAAACTATTCCAGTGGTTTGTAGATCCCCCAAATCTTAGTATCAGTCTGTACTAATGCTGGCACCTTGGTAGTGTGGCAGAGCAGTCAGGCTTATCATAAGAGGAAGATGTGAGCTGTAGGTAAGTACACTGAACCCAATTAGAAATGCATAGAAACACTTCCATATAATTATATAAAAAGTATATATTTATTATATTTACACCAGAGTCACTTTAAATACTTCACAGGTTAACGTTAGAACAAATAGGAATACTTTTGGATGTACTCTCACTAGAACACTTGCAACTGTATCTATTTAGTTCAGACAGGTTTACTGTATAACGATTCTAATGTTTAGGCGGAAAATAATACGGTAATGCATTTGGTTAGCATACAAGGGTAAGATAGTGATTTATTGGAGGGAAAACAGTTGGTTAGTGCTAATTCAACAGAGCTTTGAGTTATAGAGGCAGTTATTACCCACAGCAAGTCTTTTGGAGTCTGATTTGCAACCCTAGCCAAAGGCAGAAAGTCTTGTAATGTGGTAAAAGTCAAAAGTTCCTGAGGATACTTTCAAGTCTCAAGGAAGGAAGATGTTAGAAGGCTAAACTAAAGTGGGAGACCCTGTTACAGGACTCAGTGAGGGGACACAAGCAGCGGCTTTGGTCGGAGGTAAGAGGGGGTTGCCCTCTGGGTGCACTCCAATACAATTGGGCGACTGTACGGATTAAGGTAAGCAATACCTTTCTCCCCACAGTACCTTAGGTTAGAAGAAACTGTTATGGCTGGATTCTCCTTCATGCAGCAGCGCAGGACCTGACCTCCGGGTTCCTTGGTCTGGTGACTAAAGGCAGGACAATTTACATGATCTCTCAGTAGCAGTCCCTATGGAGGACCTCGGCTTTCATCAACTTCTCGGCTTACTCTGGATTTGGCACCTTTTCTGCAGCACCAACAAAGGACGCGATTCGCACAGTCGATCTCCTTCGCTTCTTCCAGTCACACACTCTGCTGAGGGGGTGTGGGCGAGTTGGATCCGATCTCTGGAGTGTCCTTGAGGGCTCACCAAAGAGTTGGACGGATTCAGCCTTGCGAAGATCCCCTCAGCAGAGTGTGTGACTGGAAGAAGCGAAGAAGATCGACCAGGCAAACTAAGCAGGTCTTCTGGTATTGGGGTTCCGCAGCTGTGGAAACGCACCAGACCTCGGGAGATGGCTTGTTTCAAAGTTTGACTTGGGACTGGTTGTTCCCACCAGTCAAAGGGAAGTATCGTCCTGTTTGGAGTTCCTCTGTCGGATAGAAAACTGGGTCAGGACAGCAATGGTCGCTTCACAGTGTTGCAAAGGGTTTGCCAGCGTCTCTGGTCGTCTTCGGTTGCTCTAGCTTCCAGTGGTCGACTTGCTTTCTACTCCAGAAGCCTTACCTTTTATACAGTTCCAGCACATACTCCTCTGCAATCTACTTCTGCATTTTACAGAAAGGGGGCTTTTGGCTGTCCACCAGGACAGCCAGACCCCCAGTGGGAGATGGTCCCATTCAGACACTGTGCCAACCAAAGGACAGGGGGCTGGAAAACTCCTCCTCCACTTCCTGCCTGCCCAGACACACTGGAGCCTAGGCAGGGACACTCCAAAGTTCCCGTCAAAGGAAAAGTGCGCACACACACAGACCCTTCCCCTAGAATGGTAGAAGAAGGGCTGACAATGAACAACCACACTAGTAATGGCAAAAAAAGAAGTAAGCCCCTGAGTTAGGACTCGGGTGCCCCTATTGTGCTTAATCGAGGCTATGTACATAGCCTGTGTAGAAAAATCACACAATAGTTAGTAGAACACGTCCACTGCCACCAGACATAACTAGGAGATTGTCTATGTGACTAAAAAGTCACAGGAGCGGAGTGAAGGGGGATACTAAGTATCCCTTTGGCGCTCCACTGAAGTTGGTGTGTGCAAATCTCACAGACTTATCTAGTTTTTGGAGAAATACTAAGTATCTCTCTATCCTTGAGAACAGTAGTTACTCCAGGATAAAGTAAATATTCTCAAAGGAGGGCCCTAAGGGTCCCAACAACACTGCCCATAAGGAGCTGTGTGCTGCCATTGTAAAAAACAGATGCCTTTAAGAGTTAGGACAGGTTAAAATACAAGGAATAGAGTTCCAAAAAGACAGCCCATAAGAATGTATCAGTGGAAAAAAGTCCCTACTCATTCAGGATTAAGGAAAAAGGTCCAGAAGTCCAGAACAAATGTTTTGGGGGTCTCACTAGGATAGGAGATGAAGCATAAAAATGATAAATCTCCCTAACAGTGGCCTGTAGTACATCCAAATACACGTTAAAGTTTATGGTTCCATCGTTATTAAAAGATGCTCCCTGCACAGAATGGGTCCCATAAATATAATGGAATCTGCAATCTGTCAATTAATTTTGTCAGTTGTTACGATTAGTGAAGTTAAAAACAAGGAATTTCTTTTCCTTCTAATAATTCATGTGGTTCGAGAACTTTTGAAATTGAAAATTAAATGAATCAACGGTCGTCTCCAAGCGATCTAATTGGATGTAATTTTTTCTATACTTGAGGTTAGTGAATTTACTTGTTTTAGGATTAAACACTATTGTGTATGTGTTATGAACAACAGAACAAAACATTAATAGGGAGTGGTTGAATGTTCCGTGTAGGAAGTGATGGTTACCCATCCGGTTTAAAGGAATTTCAAAATGGCTTGCTCGACTCACCATTAGAAAGAAATACAGGTTAGATCCCCTATGTGAAACGATGGGATCACTGATAATTTTATGCGTTTCAACAACCCAGGTTTTGAAGCTTTTAACTTGGTGTTGTGGTTTGTGTTGCCACAAGCAGAAAAAAGGGTTTCACCGCTAAGATTTATTCACTATCAGAAAGCATTCTTGTCCCGATGAAGGCCCTTTTGAAGTGTTCTGGACGTTCTGAGATAAATGTATCCGAAAGAAAAGGGCTGACACCCAGAGGTGTCCACCATAATGTGACTAGACAATGTTCAACTAGTCTTATCTCTATACAACCAATGTAGTTTGGTCACTGTACCTCTTGGTCGCAAAAAAATGTAATGACCAAATCATACGGTTTAGATAACATTAGACATACAACACTATATTTTCAATAGCACTTGGAGGTTTGGTTTCGTATGATACTGAGTATATTAGTGTTGGATCAATAGCGGTGTGTAAAAAGAAGAGGCATTCACCTTGGTGATATGTACTAACCTTGCCAATACACTAAAAAAAGGCATTTTTTGTCATATGTGTTTTTGAAAAAGTAAAAATGTATTTAAAATGGTATGCAGACTATGTAATAAATGAATGATAGTGTATTTTTTATATTAAGAATCTTTCTGTGGGTTTTGTTGCTAATTGGGCTTCAGAAACATGCTTGATTAATCAGTGGCCCCTGGGTAACATCTGTGTGCTTTAAGGATGGGGTAATTTGTCTCATTTAGTATTGTTGCAGATTAGACGCTCCCCCAATCAAGACGAGTCCACGGAAAACAACAAAAAAGTGGAAAGTACCCTTGTTGATGCTCTAAGCCGCAGGGGCACTGCACAATAAGTAGGGACTGGAAGCTGCAGGAAAATCGGCACAAGAAACTGGGATTGACGACTGCAGGGACACGGCACAAAGAAAAGGAGAAAATACGCTGGCAGCAGGTGGTTAGAAGACCGAGCCAGCACAGCAGGGCTGTGGAAATTGGAACACGGCAACACAGGAGCAGGGATCAGTCACAAGCAAGGCAAAATGGTAAGCAAAGCAGAGAGATTCCAAAATGAGCGGCTGCTGCCCAAGTTTGAGAGTACAATGTATGAACTGGGAACTTGAGATTGTGCCAGTTTATAAGCAGTGCTATGTCGCTGTAAGTGAGCTGCACACAAGCAGTCACAAGTGTGGTTTGTGAAATTTCTTGGCATGGACTTTGGGAGAGGAGCCAGTGCTGAAATACTCAGTGTTTTTGTTTAGAAACATAAGCACAGTAATTGCTGTGGCATTTTGATTGTTGTAATACATTTAAATGTATCTAGCTCCTTCCAGTCACTGTGAAAGCAGGCAGGTGCATTATGGGAATGGGAGTCAGTGTTTCTGGAAATGCAGATTTATGCAAGAAAAGATTAAGTAGTGATTCAGGGTGTTCTCTTTTGGCGGTTGACAATGCCCCACAGATCTGCAGACAGCTCCACCCAGGGTTAGATATGCAGAGATGTAACACCCCTGCCCTCCAGTATTCTCCCGCTCCTTCCTCTCTCTATGCTCCCCCATCCAACTACTCTCTCCTGTTTTCAACCTCGCCCTCTAGACCCATCTCCTCTTTCACTCTCACTTTTATCTCTCTATCCCTTTACCAAGCTCACCTTCCAGTAGCTACGCAACCTCCTTCCTCTCTTACCCTGTCTCTAATTCCAATCACTCTAACAAGCCCTTATACTCACAGCTACAACCTTTTACAGCTGTACCACTCTCTCTTGCAACTAATACCTTCTCTGCACTTGTATCCAAGTGCTCCACAGACTACTTAGCGCTCTGCTCCCCCCTTACTCCTGGTCTCAAGGTCTACCATTACACCTCCTAATCTCACCCGAACACCTTTTACTCTGTCTGCTAACTGCTGGCTTTTTACACCTGCGTCCTCCTATTTCGGTGGTTCCTCCTCTTTACGATTTGTTCCCTGCTTCACCTGATGTCTTGGGCCATTCTAGTTCTAGGTTTTCCCCCCTGGGTCTGGCTATCACCGTACGCAGGATTACAAATCCCAGTTGGCCCAACTCCCTTTTTCATTCGCCGGTATTTGTGCAGCCTCAGTGGTCCGATCAGGTTGACGTTCGCTGGTCTTGCTTTTCTTCTGCTTTCCATTTAGGCTGGTAAATAGGAAGGGGAGCTCCTTTTTCAGCATCTCTTTTCCTCTGTGTGGGGTAGTCCTGTTTTTTCCAAAAATGAAACCACTTTGCTCAAGAATGGAACCCCAAATTAGGATTCAGTGTAACATTTTTCTTAACCATTTCCTCATGTCTCGCTTTGTTATTGGATATAACACTTCATATTGCAGTCCACAGTGCTGATTTCTAAGCATTCCAACATTTTTAGATGAGTAGTGGGGAAGTACACAGAGAAAGATAGTTACCCAAGATCAGAGTTTTGGGCACGTGGGGTGGAAAAAGTTATTATCTGAAGCATTAGTTTACCAAATTCATAAGCATTTATTTATTTTTATTTATTTACTTTTAACACGCCGGTAGCCTGCAGGCATAAGGGCGCACATAAACACACCAACGACAAACATAAAAAAAGAGACAATCTGGGATCTTGTACAGAGAGGCAAGAGGGGGAGGAGAAGCTGCTATTCAAACAAGAAAGTGTACAGGGACCGCCAGAGGGAGGCAAGGTTTTGCTCTTGTCTAATCCTCAAAGGAAGAGAGTTCCAGAGGTTCGCCGCACAGGTTGGGAAGGAGCTGCCCAGTCCATTCTTGCGTTTAATCCTTTACACTTAGCCAAGAACAGATCGGAGGAGGCAATGTTCTGGCCGGAGTATAGCTTGACACCAGCGATTTGAAGTAAATGGGAGCCAGGCCATTAAGGCATCTATGTACTAACGTAGCCGACTTAAAATGAATCCGAGCCGGCACCAGAAAGCCAGTGTAGGTCTCACCTGTGATTCAGGGATCGAATTTGAGGGGTGCTGAGCGCTATTTAGTTCATGGTATTCGCTTTGATAGTCCAAGGCAAGAGCTGGTTTCAGTTCCTGCTGAATTAGCCTCCTGGCAACTTGCATAAATCACCCCTGTCAGCCTCACCCGTGAGCTAAGGCAAAAGTTGCTTCTAAATAAAATGGAGCAATTGTGCCTCCAGAACCCACTCCTTTTAAAGATTCACCAAGAAAGTGTATACATTATAGAAACAGCTTGTGCACAAGTGACATTTGCCTTTCTAGCATTTAAAACGTGTGTACAATTTCAAGTATTTTTCCTCCAGCCTTGCTTTTGAAAGAAAGTTGTCAATTTCACTCCTTCTCTTACACAAAAGCATTAACCATACTGATTTTTCATGTAAAGCCTTTCATTCAAAAGGCATAATAACATATTTTCTTGCAACACTTAAAGGCTGTAAAATTATACTATAAACGGCTACGGAAAATGCAAATTTTGCAAAATAATTGTTAATTCGATTTCAATGCAAATAAATAAATACAAAATTAATTATAAACGGCTACACATGGCCATCCAGTTACTTACTGCAGGAACCCCACTGTTTTTCTTCAAGGTTTGAGAGGACTACAGCTCTAAATGGAGAATACAGATTTAGAAAAACAGATGTAGGTATTGCTCGCAAATTTCTCCACTTACATGTTGACTTTTGCATTATCTGTACCTCACAGCGCATTACAATAATGTGAGTTACAAAATAGTCACAAAATATGCCTCCAATTACAGCTGGACAGTTGGCTTAATGAGACCTTTCACTGTAACATTAAACGGAGGTTATTGATGAAGTCATCTAACTTTTTGTTTAAAAAAGTGTTCTATTCTGAAAAACATTCCTGCTGTTTAAAACATACTTCGCCAAAAATGTCCCCTTTCCTAATCCCTCCAAAATATGCATTAAGTCTCATACATGTCAATAGAAATCTCAAGTCGGACCAGGATCTTCATGTCAGGGCAACACCTGTGCAACAAGTTGGCGGCTATAAAAAATCCCCCATACAAGTAGGCTGTATATGGCTCCTAAGAGAAACCACATAATAAATTGGGCCAGATGCCTTTTCTTCAGTCATTCATTTGAAAAAAAAGGATTAAATGCAATACATTAGAGTCAAAAGGAGCTGAAAAAAAGACTGAGTGCCTTTTTTTAATGTATTTTATTTTGGGGGTTTTGGTATAGGTAAAATTAATGTTTTTTGGGCTAAACAAAGGGTTTGGGGTGGGACCAATGTATTGACTCGAATGTATTGCATTTCAATCCTTTGTATTCGATCCTTTCACCCATAACCCTTTTCTTAATTGAGTTTACTAAGGTTTTGGTGTTTTTTGATATTCTTAGTGGGTTAATGCACCCGATGCAGAGGTCTTTCATCTGTCAAATATATGTATCTCAGGTTGGAACCATAGCAGGTATAACAACCATTTATCCTCCTGAGGCCCTTAAAATATGCTTGAACAACCCCTGCGATGGACTGCGGCTTGAGTCATGTAGTGCCTTGTTAGGCAAGATTGTATGCAGTACTCTGTGGAAGACTGTACCAGCCTTGTCCTCTTGGCAATATTTACCCCAACCTTTGGTATAAGCATGTACTACACATGTTGTTATAGTGACTGAGCAACCAGGCTTATCTCAAGACGGGTCAATGTGATCTGTAGGGTTGTAGCATAGAGATTCACAGTGACAAGTATCCAAATAACACTTCTACTCAAGGTTTCTTGATTAAATAATTATTTGTTAATTTAAACAGTCGGTTTGAATAAGCCTTCTTTAGAAGGGAGCAAATATGTAACACTTAAATATTCTTCAGAATACACACTCAGTTTCAGTAAATCACTAGATACCCTTTGGGAATGCCATATAAACACTTCCTATACCCTGGGGTAACTTCAATTGTTTAGGACAATGTGGACATTGATATATCACTGGTACATTTAAAGCAATACTGAGTTTGGTGTCAAAAGAAAAAGGTTAGGGGAAGAAAGAATATACCCTTGCTATGTTTGTGGCCCTCGTTTGGATGGTTGGAATTGGAATTCTCTTTACCCTCTTTCTTGTGCTGCGTCCCTGGCATGACCCTTGTCCCTGACCCTCACTGGCAAGTCAGCCTTCCAGTTAGAGCCAGGTCAAAGGCCTTAAAACCTCATCCAAGACTCTCTTGGAGTCAGTCCTGGCGCCTTTGGCGCCAGGTTCATAACCATCATGAAGACCAACATTAGAATGGGACTATTTAACTTCTGGGGGGGGGGGGGGTTCAGCCAACATGGAGGCACACACATAGCTCAGTTACAAGGAACTGAGCTATAAAGTCTAGTCTTTTGGGTGTGGCAGGCCTGGGACTACTTTACCTGGACTACTTTGGGTGTGGCAGGCCTGGGACTATTTTACCTGGACTACTTTACCTCAGACTATTTAAATCACACCCAAACAGCAGAACATGCTTTGCGTTCTTCTGCTGTGGGCAGCGTAACACTCACCGTGTCCAGTTCTTTGATGCCAGCTTACCTGAAACCAAGGACCTGCAGAGAGAGAAAGAGCACTACGAAACTTACCCGGAACAGTATCCTGTATTCAATCCATCGCCGACTTCAGTTCCACTCACCTGAAGGTACGAACTCCATCATCCGGCACTGCATGCAATCTGGAATATCATAACCTGGAAAGAGGAGAAAGAAAGACAGTATTAGTAAGCGTTTACTCGCGTTTCCTTCCGAATGAAAAAGCCACACAATTCTTACCTGGGTAGTTATCTCCTGGTCAGTATCATTGCTGGAACATTACTGCACTCGGCAAGGAACATCGCAACCTGCAAGGAGAGAAAAGACACAGGTTAGCAATATAAAAGGCGAAACAGCGTCGCCCATCGCGCATTACTCACCGGACAGCATCGCGCACACCGCGCTTTCACCTACCCGCCCATGCTTATCTTCAAACTGCATGACAACTCCAAAATACCTTTCCATACCTAAAAGGAAAGAAGCAAGACATTATTATTCGAACTAAGAGGACCATAAGAACTGCATAGAAAGACTGTAAAGCAGCAAACCTACTGAGTCGCAGCAGGCCTGGATTCCCACAGGGGGGGCTTGCACCAGTGAAGTAACTTGGTCGCTGCTCGCCCCCCACATCTACGCGCCCCTGCCACGAGGAGCAGGACGGAGAATCCACCTTCTACAATATTAAGGTGGGGAGAGGGCCCAAGGGGGAGGAAGGAGTTGTGGCCAAGGGAGGTGAGAAAACATAAAGGCAATCTGGTATTGAATCCAGCTCTCCTATATTGCAGACCCATCTTTAACCAGAGGCCTTACCAGGGGACCGGGAGAGGGTTCGAGAGTGCAAATCATCCAACCAGGGCTGGGTGGCGTCCCTGTGGATACCAGGTGAGCATAACTGTCCCCTCTTACTTCTTGTGAGTGGCCCTGTTGGCTACCCATAAATCAGCAGTTTGTGCTAGCTTTTTAGGAACAATTTCTTTTGAGTCAGCCAAGTGCTGTCTTGGCTCAGGAGAGCAGGCATCAAACATAGATTCTAGTAAGAAAAGATTTCTCATTCCTTCAAAGGTGTGTACTCGGTACCCCTTAACCAAACCATCTAGGTTTTTCAAACATTCACATACCCAGGTAGCCCAAGGGGGGTACCATCCGTCTTTTTGATGGTCCTAAACCTCTTAAGGTACTGGAAGGAGTTTTCCAAATCTGGCTTTACGCATTCATAATCCTTTCTCTCAACGGCACCCAACTCCATCTCAGCCATTCAGGGGGAGCCTAGACATGAGCCATGGAATTAAATCATTCCCACTTCTTCCTTGAAGACCATAGGCATATTTAAACGTACCCAGCCAATCCAACACATCAAGTTTAGGTTCATACATACTCACTTTAGGGAGGCGAGACCTGTTTGGACTAGTAGACCTAGAAGACCCTGAAAGGGAAGCAGAATCAACAGATATCTTTCTCAATTCCATTTCATGCTGCATTTGTCTTTCTCTTAGTTTCACCTCTTGATGTTTGGTTTCAGCTTGGACATCTAGTTTCTTGAACTCCAACTCTAATCTTAGTCTTTTAAGTGAAATATACTCTGGGTGACATTTGGACCTTGTGGGTTCCCAATGGAAAGTGGCTGAGGTGCAGGGGCAGGCTGTGGAAGAGGGTGCTTTTTTCTGGAGACGCCTCTCCCTCCTCTGACTCCACTTGCAATTCTTCTCCCTCCTCTGACTCCACTTGCAATTCTTCTCCCTCCTCTGACTCCTCTTGCAGATTGGAGTTTGACTCTAAACTAGTATCCTCATCATTATCCTCCACAGTATTTGGGTGAGTAGGTGTTACAGGCCTACTACTCAAGCTTTGGTGATTTAACAGCCTTACAATCAATTCACATGCTTTTCCTTTCAGAGTCAAACCCCTGGTTTTACACATATCTTTGATTTCTACTGTCAGGATAATCAGGGCTGCCTCATTAAAGTTATCCATATTTGGCATGTTACAGTTGCTTAACCTTTTGTTGGAGCTTAGTCTTATGGCTGGTTTAGTTGAGCACAAGTATAACCAATAGTCAATGTAATCACTCTACGCCAATCCCACTGCCTGCCACCAGTGTTAGGTAAGAATTGGTGTAGTAACACTGTGTGAGACTACACAACACTTATCTGCTTGGTATTAGGTAACCCACCTTTTAGTATAGTTCTGTACTACACAAGTTGGTAGTGTTACTGAGCAGCCAGGCCTATCTCAAGAGGGTTAAATATGAGCTGCAGAGCTGTATAAATGAAATTAGCAAATACAGGTAACCAAGTAACACTACACTCAAGGTTTCAGTTATAAATAATTATTTATTTAGTGAACATCAATTTTTAAGTAAGCATTCGTTAAAAAGGCAATTTATGTATCAAGGTAAATATACTTTAAAATAATTTTCAGGATCAGCACAAGTTTAGTGGATACTCTTTAGATAAGCTTTTCACACACTTCCTGCACCCTTCGGTGACTTCACAAGGACAGTATTGGCACTTATATATCACACTGAATACACTTTGCAGATTCTGAGGTTGAAAAAAGGAAAGGTTTAAGGAAGGAAAAAGTTTTAACAGGTTCTCAGTATTGGTGATGACACTTAAATCTTCCAATGAGATCTAGACAAGCCTTTTCCAGCAATAACAGTCTAAAACAAGTTACCACCTATGAGGGACAGAAATTTCAAAGTCCGTGGACTAGAAGAGTCTGCAGGGAGCCAGGACAGCCAAAGTCAATTTGAAACAGTCTATGGAGCTGAGGTACTTCTTAGAATCAAAGTTAGAGAGTTTGTTAGACAATCACTTGTAGGGTCACAAGCTGTTAAGCCTGTGAAAAGGAGAGTTGGAATCAACTCTAAAGGTAAGCTAATGCAATTCTCAACTAAAAAGAACACAACTAAAAAGACACTGAGGTACGTACCCCAAGTCTATACAGTACCTCTTGTTAAAGGAAGAGTGGTCCAGCTTAATTCTGTCCATTTGCAGCGATGCAGACCCTGGGTTCCTGAGCCTCAGTCGTGGGGACAAGAGGGAAGACATCTGGAGGGCTCCTTGAGTGGGAAATTGGAGGTTGTCAACAGCTACGGGCTCTTTTCGGGGTCAGCTGCACTTTGCGGTTTCAGCGCTCGGTAAACAGCACCTTCGCGGATCTCGGATAATGGTTGGGCTTCCTTCACTCCATGGGTCGTGCACTCTGGTGAGGGGACTCGAGCTCTGGTTGTTCTGTTTCTGGAGGGTCCTTAGGATACTCCTGGAGCTCCTGGCCAGATTACAGTTGTTGCAATCAACTACAGATTTCTCGACCCCTGGCACTAGGTTCTTGCAGCAGCAAAGAAGTACAGCCAGTCAGGGAAGATGGTCCAGTGGAGTTCGTCTTGGGGTTAGTTGGTCCCACTAACCCAAGGGAAGAAGTCCTCCTTCCGGAGCTTCTCTGTCGAATTGGATTTTCAGCACAGCAGCAGGGCTTCACCTGGCAATTCAAAGGTCCAGGAGGTTGCATCAAGCTTCGTTCACGGTTTCTTCGTCGGGTGTTTCTCCCAGTGGTCGACTCTACCTCTACTCCCAAAACCCTTGCCTTTTAAGCAGGTTTCTCCCATCCATGCACAGCCTAGGCTGTCAATCACACAGCAGGGTGTTCAGGCCAGCCAGCCAGACACTCAGGACTGGTTTCATTCAGGCACTCCTAGAGATAAAGGACAGGGGAGTTTCGGGAACCTCCCTCACATCCTGCCTTTCCTGACACAATGAAGCCAGAGGTGGGCTTCAGGGTGAAGCCCGCCAAAGGCAAAACGAACAAAGGGCTCAATCCTGGCTCAATACACAGAGTAAAACCCAAGAAAAAACTCACAAACAGAAAATGGCGAAAAAAGATGACCGGGCCATTTTTACAAAAATGGTCACCCATGGGGGCTGTGCTGCAGCTGAGGATTCAGCCTGCGGTAGAAAAGCACAATAATTAAACCACTGCCAACAGCCATTTAAAGTAGTGAGGGTAACACAAAAATGTTACATGAGAATGTAGGATAAGCGGCTACTAGGTAACCCCCCAGCACTCTACATAAAATGGGGCGTGCTGGACCTACCTACAAAGAGAAAAGGTAAGTAAAGTCACTTTCATTTTACTATTCTTGGGAACAGTAGTTCACACAAGAAAAGGTATTTAAACCTTATGAGAAATCCAGAGGATTTCTCTGTGACACTGCACTGAAGATGCTGCGTCACCAGACAAAAAGTAGATGCCTATGGAGATTGTCAGACTCCAAAACAGTGAAAACACACAATCCATCGGGTCAAAACACATGTGTGAGAAAAAGGTCTCACTCGCTCCACGGGTTAAAATTAAAAAGTCCTAAAGTCCAGCAAAAGAGCTGGGGGTCTCTAAGGTTGAAGGGAATTGGCACATAAATGAGAATTCTCCCTAACAGCCGTGCCCTGTTTCCACCTTTTAGGCTAACTCACTGATTGTGGCAGACGACATTGAAGCAAGGCCTCAGACCACCACCATCCCTCTCTCTCGTGCGCACCTCGATTTTTCTCTGCAGCAGCTCACTGTGGCTTCGCTCCTGCCACAGATGCGTCTCTTGCAGCTCAGGCTTCGTTCAGAAGCTTCGCCTGGTGGTCACGACTGCTTCCTCTCTGCAGTCTGCCACAGGCCTCCAGCATTCCCTCGCTCTGCTTCCCGCTGCATACACCCTGCATCGATCCCGTGGTCTCCAGTGCTGCTTCTGCCACATATCCTTCGTATAATGGTCTGCGCTCCTCCAGCTGTCTGGGAACCTGCTTGCACAGCTGACACCATCTTCTCTGTCTCTGTCCTTTTTAAACCTCCTGCCAGGTTAATTGGTCCAAAAAAGACTAGACTGCTCACTACCTGTTTGGTAGTTCGGCATAGTTCTTGCTTGGCTCCACCTCGTCCCGGTACCTAAATGGTGTATGTTTGTTAGGGAGAATTGTCAGTTTCTGTGCTAATTTCCTTTTAACCATAGCGACCCCCAGCCCTTTGCTCGAATCTGGGACCTTTTTGATTTTTTGACCTCCTGAGTGAGCAGTTTTTTTTTCTACTCAGTCATGTTTAAATAGATTTTCTTGAGTGAACTACAGTTCCGTCTTATCTTACTTACCATTTTTCTTTTGTGGGTCCAGCACACACACACCCTATGTGGAGTTTTAGTCCTTTGTGTGTTTTGCCTTTGGCAGGCATCAGCCCTGAAGCCCTCCCAGGCTCCAGTGCGTATGTGAAGGCAGGAAGTGAGGACGTGAGGGAGGAGCTTCACTGTTCTTTGTTAGTAGGCATGTCTGACCAAAACCAGTTCCAACTGGGCAGGAGGTTGTCCTGGAGGACGCCCTGCCCCCATGTGAGTGACAGCCCTAGGGCTGTGAATGAATGAATGAAAAATCGCATATAAGGCAAGGGTTTTGGGACTGAAGGCCCTCGACCACTGGAACACCAAATCCAAAGTAGTGGACGCAGAGCGAAGCCAGCAGCACCTTCCAGGACTGCTGAAGCTCTGCAGTCGTACTGACCCTGTTTTCGTGTTGATGTGGGAAGGTCTGTGAAGGATGTCTATCTACGGTAGGCTGGTGGGATCAACTAGCCACAAGACCTGCTTTATTTTGGTGCATCCCCCATCTTGCTTTGACTTTCCTAGGGTGCAGAAGCCCAATACCAGGGGACCTCAGACCCCTATCGAGTGCACAGTCTTGCAAAGATCGAATCCGGCCAAAACTTCGTGGGCACCCTTGTGCATCTACAGAAGTAAGAAGAGTTCCCTCATCAGAGTCCAGGACAGAGAGACAGAGGACAATTCAACCAGAGCTGTTTGTTTCTTAGTGGCGTTGAAGAAAAAGGCACCAAAATCACAAAGAGCCACTGAATCATGTGGAATCCACTGCTGCTGAGTCCCTCTTGAGAGTGCTGCCGTAGAAGCCCGGCAGACGTCCTCCCTTTCGTCACCCCGACCAAGGTCCAGGAACACTGGTCTGCCCTGTTCCATCAGGAAGGAAAACAGCTGGAACATCTGCTTCAATTCACAGGTACTTTGGGGGTTGGGGTTTAACCACCTTTTGCCAAAACTAGTGCATCCTAGCTTGCTTGGGAAGTCCGCCTTTCTCTACTTGTGAATTCTCCACAATTCACTTGTGCAGGCTTCACAGTGTGTGCACATCAGTTGGTTCACTTGAGCTCCTGTGTTTTTCTTCAATGAACTACTGGCTATTCAACTAATTTATTCTAAGACGATTGCATCAAAATTAGAACTGTCCCATTGACTTTGGCTGTCCTGGCTCCCTAAAGGCATTGCTTCTGAACCCTATTGACTTTAGCAGTGCTTGTTCCCTACACATGATTTGATTGTATTTCACTCTTATTGCTGGGGAACATCCCTCCTACATCCCTCTGGGAGAAAAGAGTATTGTAACAGTCACTAAAGTGTGATTTCCTATGCTCAACTAAGTTTTCTCTCCAAAATTGTATTGGTGAACCAATAAGTGCTATTACTTACCTTGATTGAAGTTGCTCCGTGTGCTGGAAATGTTTTAGTACAAGAAGAAAGTACTCACCTACATTATTGTTGCTTAAATAACTTTATTTAAAACTCCACTGAATGTTACTATTAGTTACTGCTTAGTTTAAATGTGATCAATTGCTTTGTGTAGATATAAAATAAATATTTGTAATTTAACTTTTAAAGTGCGTGTTTTACTTGGATCCTTGTGCATACTGATTTCATTGTACTGCTCTCAGAGATAAGCCTGACTGCTCAGTCACTCTGCCAACTGGTGTAGTACATGCCCGTATCAAAGGTTGGGTCCTATAATACCAAGCATATAAGTCTTGTGAAGTCCCACACTAGTTGGACTTTACAAAATCTTACCTAACCATGTTAGTGTGGAAATCAATGGGAAAATGTGGAAGTGAAAAGGCTTTGGGAATGGAGGATTCATTATGAAAGGAAGAAGGAGGGGATGCCACGTCTCATCTAGGGTACCTCACCTCAGGTAGTCCTCCCTTGCATATCCACCCCCAGGGTCAGGATCCGGTAGCTTCGGCCTTTCCCTGGCCACATGGTGGAGGCTTTGCCAGGGAAAGCAATGAGGATACCCTCTGATTCCTCACAGAACACAACTACGGACACCAGAATAAGTTTAAAGGAGTTTGTTAATCAAAAGTAACATAAGACTATTGAATGGAAATTGGTTCAGGATGGCTGTAATATAAAGATTCTTGGGCGACGTAGACGTAGTACTCGGAATTATAAATTAAGCACAGCAAATGAAGGCATTAAAAAAATGGCAGTTTTCCTGTTTAGGTCTCGCTAGCATTCTTCTTTTTTTTTGTTGTTATCCCTTCTTCTGGGGCCACACGCCCTCCCTGCCTCTCTCTGGATTTAAGCCTTCCTCCTTTTGGCAGGTGTCCCGAATGTCCCCCCCTTCACTGGGGCTCTCCTCCTCTCTGTCACTTATTCCCCTCGGTTCTTTTTCTCAGGGATATGGCCCTGCTCACCCTTCCACATCCAAGGATATAGTGCCCTGCTCACTATTTCAATCTTCACTGTAGCACACTCCTCTTCTGTATTCCAGGGGCTCTCCTCATGTGTTACTCATCTCCACTTCTAGAGTTAAATTTACTCTCGCTTAGTACTTTTTATCCCTTAATTTTCTTGGTTCAGGAGTCACTTTCTTTTGGTCTCAAGGGGCTGTCCTCCCCCTCCCTGCACCCCACTCCTGTTCTGGTGTCCTAGGGGCTCACCTCTTCCTCACAGGAGCAGCAGGGGGAGGGGGGTTCTTCTTCTCCCCATCACTGGAGCTGATCGCTCTTTTGCGGTTCAGGGGGTCTCTTCTCCCACTCACTGAATCACACCGCTCTTCTGGGGGTAGGGGCTCCGCTCCCCGTCACTGGAGCAAACCACTCTTTAGGATTCAGGGGGGGCTCTTTTGCCGCTCACTGGAGCCCACCCATCTTCTGCGGCTCTAACTGGAGCATAGCCCTCTTCTAGGAACCAGGGTGCTCTAATCTCTTCCCTCATTGGCGCAAATCCGTCTTCTGGGATTTAGGGGCTCCTGGCCCCCTAACTGGAGAACACCCCTCTTCTGGACTCAACTCCAGTTGCACTGCTCTGTTGCTCTCCCTCTTCCGCAACACATTCCTCTCTGCTTTTTAGCCTCTTTTTTTAAAACCCTCACTGTACTCCCGTTGGCTGAGGCAAACTTTTGAATTAATGGGTTAATTTGCTTCCTGTTCCAAGCCAGAGAAAGGGAATCTTTAAAAGGGTTGCCGCAATCTTGGATTTATTTACAGTTGGTTTCCAAGCAGTGCTCCAGATAAGATTTTGAGGTGGGAGTATTTTACTCACTCTTTTTAAACTTTGAGAGTAAATGTGATTTTAAGAGAGTAAAAATGACTTTTCTCCTTTGCAAGAGAGTAAAATGTATGTGACATCCAGCCGACGCATGTACAAACTGTATGGAAATCATTACTGTGTGGCAGCTTTCTGCATTTTGACAGAATACACCTTTCATTATTTCTCTACGGTCTGGCCATTTGATCTCTCCTGTATGTATTTAAATGTTGAAATCACAAAAACCTAGCCAATTACATAGTAAAGCAAACATGAATTGTATTGTGTGTTTTGAAGTTCGATAGCAGAATTGTCATTTAATGTTTAATGCGTCCTCATTTTCTGGAGCTATTACTACCTAATGGTATGCCAATGTTATGATACAACAGTGCAGAGAGGCAATGACTCCATGCTAAATTCTACATCTAATCAAATTGTCAGCGTCAAAGTGTTACAATCAGCATTGTCCAGTCCCATTCCCTCCCTCCCCCCCTAACTTGTGCCAATATGTCCATGTCATCATCCTGTGATTCCTCAGGCGGGTTTATCGTCTTCTCCTTATCCGTTTCGTCATCGCTCCGATCTGATTGGGGGGGCTCTCATTGTAGCCACCAGCTGCCTCCATTCAATTAGGGGTCCTACCTCCTCCTCCCCTCCCCTACAAACCGCATCCCACCAAACAGCCGTTTCTGCCTCTTCCCATTTTAAGAGGTCAGCCTACCACAACTCTATCCTCGCCCTCTGGGCTGCCTTCCAGCACATTGCTATCCTTCGTTTGGCCAGGATATATGCTAGGTCTTTCATTTTACTTATGTGCCTTAAGTTACGTGGCCTAGGGAATCCCCCCCAACATGCATGCCCAGGCCGACTCCACCTCCAGTGTAATACCGGATCCTGCTAAGCGTATCTTCTTGCCAAAACCACCCCACCTCAGTGCAGGCCCAAAACATGTGGAGTAGCCCAGCCTCCTCAACCCCACACATAGGGCATTTCTGAGTCGTATGGCCACCAAACCTAGCAATCTTGCTGGGGGTGAGATATGCTCTATGTATGACAAATAGTTGGATCTGCTGGAGCCTTGCGTTCCGGAACACTTCTTTATGATATCTTTGGGCTCTTTTCCAGAGCCCTTCCGACATTGGCTCTCCCACCTCCTCCTCCCAAAGTTGTCAGAGTTGGGTCAGGTCCTTCCCCCACCTTGGACCCCAACAGCTCGTATATGCGAGAAATCTCATGCCCACCCTCTGAAATATCATATATCGCCTCCATGGTGGCATCCGGTTGTCCCGTGAGCACCTCTGTTGGCCATTTCGCTCGTACTCTCTTGACAATTCTGGTATAAGTTATGTACTGCCCTTCATGCACACCAGTGTTTTCGATCAGGTTCGGGAACTCTAATGCCTCCCCTTCCAGCCATATGTCTCTGAGGGTGGCCAGGCCCACCGGTTCCCAGTACTTGTGGACCCCCAGTATCAGCTGGGGATCCTCTCCACATAATGTTACAAGCGGCACCTGCATAGAGTACGGAACCGGGTGTCCCGCAATCTGCCACGTTCTGTGCCAAATCTCCCATCTCAGTACCAGCAGCCCCGCCATCCCCTGGACCCTCGACTTGGACAGCCATACCACTTCATTGAGGAAGAAGGGGAGCGGTTCCCTGCACAGCAGCCTGGATTCCGCCGTCTCCACGTCAGACAGCCATCTCGCTACATACTGCAGTTGCCCTGCCAGATAGTATAGCTCAAAATTTGGCAGGTTGATACCTCCCCTATCACACAAGTTCTGTAGTTTCCAGAGGGCTACCCTGTTCCTGGAGCCGCCCCAGATGAAGCCCCTACACAGACTATGGAGGCTAGCGAAAAAGCACCTCGGGATCCCGTGCGGGATGTTAACAAAGAAATGCAATAGTTTGGGCAAAACTACAATTTTTAGCAGAGCAGCCCTCCCCACCATAGCCAGGGGTAACCTGGACCAGAATCCCATGCTGTTCTTAATTCCTTCTACTGCTTTAACCGTGTTACGTGCATGTTCTTCTTCTGCTGTATGGTATATGTCAATTCCGAGATATCGGAACGACTTTGTGCGCCAGGGTATCGGCAACACTGGCAGACTCCCGGGCGAGACCAGCTTGTATCTTCCCAGCGGGAACATGCTGGACTTTTTGGAGTTAATCGCTATGCCAGAGAGAACAGCAAATTGCTCCATCATGTCTAGAATATATTCGGCAGCCCTGTCTACTGCCTCTACTTAGTTGCCATTTGTCCGAAATAATAGCACACATTTTGACCCACCTGAGGTACCCAGGTCCCATTCCATAGCCCTCCAAGGTCGCGATCGACCAGGGCCATCTCACTGAGTCGAAGGCCTTGACCATGAAGCTATTGCCAATTCACCTAGGTCATTTTTTGTTTGGTCAAGGATGTGATGCAGTCTCCTGAGATTATCGGTTATGTTTCTGCCCGGGACATAGCCCGTCTGGTTGGGGTGTATCAGTTTACCAATGACAGCCTTAAGCCTGTTTGCTAATACAGCGGTAAGGATTTTACTATCCTGATGGAGCATGGATAAAGGCCTGTACGACCCACAATCAGTGCTAGGCTTGCCCTGCTTCAGAAGCGGGATAATCACCGCCTCTCGCAGGGTCTCTGGTAGTCTGCCTTGCTCATACGACTCGTTAAGCATGGCCAGCAGCAGGGGAAGCAACTCTTGTTTATAGGTTTTATAAAATTCACTTGGAAGCCCATCGGACCCGGGGGCCTTACAGGTGGGCAAGTAGCGAACCACAAGTTCGAGTTCTTCCATCGTAATGGGGGCATAAAGGGCTGCGCGTTCTGACTCATCTAATGTGGGTAGGCCCAAGTCCTCCAATGCTACCCGAATTTCGTGGTCTCTAGGGCCACCTGGGTCCTCATAAACATGTTTATAGAATCTTAGGAACTCCTCATTCACCCCCTCCTGGGTGTTCTGAGGCCTCCCACCCTTGCTTTTAATTTCCCTAATCACCGTTTGCGGTGTTTCACTCTTGTATAGCCAAGCCAGCAACCTGCCAGGCTTATCTCCCCCTGCATGCGGTTTCTCTACGTATTTCTTATAGCTTAATTTACATAACCTGTCCCAGCATTCCCCACTGGCTTGTTGTAATTGCCTTATCCTGTCTCTGTCCTCATCAGCGGTGCCTTCCATACGCATCCTACACTCCAATTCCTCCTCAATGCCTTTCAACTCCTGCTCTATGCCCCCCTGGATCCCCCTAGACTTGGAGATGGCGACCCCCCGCAAAACTACCTTAAACGCCTCCCAAACAGTCCCCATAGAGCTTACACTACCAGTATTTATCTCAAAATACTCAGTGATCGCCTCCATTAAATCCTCCCTGAATCCTGGGTCCTGCAGAGCCTCGGCTCTGAGTTTCCAAGTGGGAATCCACGCCCTAGGAGGTTGATGCCGCCATTCCAGGACCAGGGGGGAGTGGTCCGAAAGCACCCTAAGTTTGTATTCCGCACCTTCCATCTCTCCTGCCAACTCCATGGAGGTGAACACATAGAGGGTCATTCCGAGGTTGGAGGTAAGGAATTACCGGCATCGGTAAGGGTGCCGATGCAGGTAATCCCTTACCTCCGTATTCCGAGGTCCCTTTGCGGGTCCTTCCTTACCTCCTGCTTTGAGCAGGAGTAAAGTACGGGACCCGCAAAAGTACTTTGGAGGTAATTACGGTACCGTAATTTACGATGCCGCAATTACCTCCTTCCCCATTCCCATTGAGCCCTATGGGGCAGAAATGGGAATGGGGAAGGGCAAAAGGTGAATGGGGGATTACCGGTCTCTCCAACCCTGGAATGGACCGGTAATTACTCCATTCACCATGCCGGATTTGGGACGCTTTCAGAGGCAACCATGGAGCTAATTACTCCATGGTTAGCTCCAAACCCGGAATGAGGCCCATTGTCTAATCTTGTATGAAGGGCGTGGGGTGCAGTATATAGTGCGAATATTGCCTATCCAATGGATGCAACTGCCTCCAGACATCTACTAGGTCGAAGTCCCTCAGGAGGGCATGTAGCACCTTTGCTGCAGGGGTTGGTTTGTCTATCTTACTATCCAATCTATCAACCTTAGGGTTAAGTACACAGTTAAAGTCACCTCCCCAAATAATCCCGCCACCCAGCAGAGGGCCGACTTTAGTCCAAAGGGCAGAACCTTGTATTGATAGAGTCCCCTTGGTGTGGAAAAGGCGTTTTTCTCCTTGTCCTGGGAACGCAAGGGGTTCTGCCAATATCCCTTGGTTAGATCTAGGGTGCTTAGAAAGAGGGCCGCTCCGAGGCCTTCCAAGAGCTCGTCCATCCGCGGCATAGGATACGCTTCATATTGGGAAATTGTGTTTAGTTGTCTGTAGTCCATACAGAAGCGGACGGACCCGTCCGGCTTGGGAACCAGAACTATGGGGGATGACCATACGCTGTTGGATGGCTCAATGATATCCATCCGCAGCATTTCGTCTACTTCTGAACTGATGACTCTTCGCCTGGCTTCGGGGATTCGATATGGCCTAAGCCTTATGGTTTGTCCGGGCTCTGTGTTGATCCCGTGTTCCAATATGCTGGTCCGACCGGGTAACGTAGAAAAGGCATCGGCATAGGGGGATAACTTGTCCACGACGTCTGATTTCATGTTCGGGGAGAGGACGTCGCCCCAATTGATGGCTTCGAAGGTGTCAGGAACGGTGTTCACGGTTTCCTCTGATTCGGGTTCCTCGGGTTCTGTGAAGGCACTCAGACTTGGCTCGCTCCACTCCTTCAGAAGGTTGATGTGATAAACTTTGTCGGTTGTGGTCCTATCAGGTTGATGCACCCGATAAGTCACTGGGCTGAGCACGTCCGTGATTTTGTATGGCCCTCTCCATCTGGCCAATAGCTTGTTTGCAGACGTAGGCAGGAGTACCAGTACTTGGTCTCCGGGTTTGAAGGTCCTCATTCGGCTCCCCTTATTATAGTTCTTCTCTTGGGTCGTTTGAGCCTGGCTGAGATTTGCTTCGGCCAAGGTACGCAGAGCTGTCAGATGGTTTTTTAGCTCCTCAGTGTATTCAGTGAGTGATACCTCCTCAATGGCTTCCCATTCTTTAACCAGATCCAATATCGTCCGGGGTTGTCTTCCGAATAGCAGTTCAAAGGGGGGAGAAACCAGTGGAAGATTGGGGTGTATCCCTTAATACCATCAACACCAGAGGCAACACCCAATCCCAATTCTTTGCGTCCGGCCCTGTCACCCTCTTCAGCATTTTCTTGATGGTCTGGTTATACCGTTCAACCAGTCCATCGGTCTGGGGATGGTATACTGAGGTTCTCATTTGTTTGATCTGGAGATGCTCACATACTTGCCGTAGGAGGGCGGACATGAAATTCGTACCCTGGTCTGTGATTATTTCCGAAGGCAACCCCACTCGTGCGAAAAACGGGATAAGCTGATCACACAGAACTCTGGCGGATGTCCCCTTTAGGGGAAACGCTTCCGGGTATCGGGTGGCATAGTCGACGATCACTAATAGATATCTATACCCCCTGCTAGCAGGTTCCAAAGGACCGACAATATCCATGCCGATTTTCTGGAAGGGAACCGTTATGAGAGGCATTTTCTGTAGTGGCGCCTTTGCTGGTAGGACATCGCTGGTCAATTGGCATGTGGGGCAGTTTTTACAGAACTGCGCCACTTCCCCGTATATGCCCGGCCAGTAAAACCGCTTCAATATGTTCTGCTGGGTCTTGAGGGAAGCCATATGGCCGCCACAGGGATGGTTGTGAGCCAGTTGTACAACTATGGCACAATGTTTTTTTGGTAGCACCAATTGCTCCTTAGCGACTTCATCCTCGCTCTTATATCTTCGATATAGTAGACCCCGGCGTAATAGGAATCCGGGTCCCTTACTTAGATCGGGTTCCCCATCTTGTGTTGCCCTTTCTCGTGCTACCCGTAGAGTTGGGTCAGTTAGGGTCTCCCCCCTAACGGTGTCTTCATTCTCCTCCAAGCTCCAGTCGATGGGTCTGGTCATGCAACTAGCCTGACACCATTCCATCCGGGTTCGTCTTTTCCGTCCTGGCACGGGGGCCAGGGAAGCAGAGTCTGACGCTGGGGCGCCGGAATCGCGTGGAATTCTCTTTCCCTCCAGGGCATTCATGGCCTGTTCAAAGCCAGGCAGGTCGGTCCCTATAACTACTGGGGCAGGCAGACACGGCAGGACAGCAGCCCTCAAGGGAGTGGTTGTGTCGTTTAGTTCTACCACCACATTCTTCATTGGATATCGCTTCACATCCCCATGGATACATCTAATGGGTACTGTTATATTAGATAAGTAAGGAGTGTTACTCACGGTTGGTGATATGGCGGTCTGCCGGCTGCCGCTGTCGAGTAGAGCGCGCAATGGTCTGCCATCCACCCGGATGTCCACCACATAGGGACCCGGGATGCTCTCCTCCGACCCAGGGCTCAGATATCAGATGTCCATCGGTTCGGCTGGTCTCCTTCTGGGGCAGAACCTGGCTATATGGCCCCATTCGTTGCACTCATAGCATTGCGGTTGCTTGTATCCTGGTGCTGCCAATGGGTGTTTTTCCTCGCCTCCCGTTTTTTTGTCTTCCGGTTTTCTGGAGCTGTCGTCGGCGTGTCTCCACCTCGTGGGTAGGGTCCTACCACTCCGGAATGCAAGGGGGTCGGATATCGGGATTGCTATCCGGGCTGTTACTCCAGTTGGCTGCATCTTGTGGTGACCCGCCATTTGGTATGCTGAGGCGATATCTACCGCCTCAGTCAAGGTGGGCCGGTGGTGCTGTCTAACCCACCTCTGCATCTGTCCTGGTAGGGCTTCGATGAATTGCTCCTTGATGATCTTGTCGAGGACGGGTTGATTCGCTGGGGTGGGAGGTAGCAGCCATTTTTCGACCAAGTCTTTTATATGATAAAAAAAGAAGGCAGGATCTTCCCCCTCTTTATATTTCTGGAGTAGAGCTGATGGCACCAATGGTTGGTTTCTGACGTTGGCGACCACATCAGTGAGACGGGCTATGGTCTCGTGTTGTGTTCCCTCCAGCTGGATGGCCTGCTGGAAGGCTTGTCTATCGGCAGCCGCCTGTTGGGTTTGCAGCTGTATTAATTGTTACAGCTGCTGCTGCCCCTCCGATAGCGTTTTGATCAGTGCCTCCATGACGTTGTCGGTATCCCACCTTCGTCGCCAGTGTGATAAGCAGACTTCAGGAGACAGGCGGATGCTGAAACTATATTTATTCTAATGGGTAAAGGGTCCTTAACAAAACAAAGAATATAGTCCTCTGGTTTCCTTCACCAGTGTTTGGCCCTTCCAATGTAGATTGAAGCAGTGCCCAACTTTGTCCTATCTCGTGGTGTCCGGATAGGCCTACCACTCCGATCTTCGTTCCTCGTCCTCTTCTCTTACCTGGAAAATGAGAGAACCTCGTCACTTTCATTTGGCGCGCTTTTAAAGGCTTCCCTAGGTTCAAGTCCCCACCAATCAGCATCAGCCTTGTCTGGCTTACACCTTATTGGCTGCTGAGGGGTTGTCCCGCCTCCCTTAAGGGCTGCCGTGCTAGCGTGCAACATTTCCTGCTTCCTGAGACCTGGAAAACGCCGGAGGCGCTCACGTGATCGCAACCGCGACTGCGTTGGGTATGGGCGGGCTCTGGGTGCCTTCCAGCCGCAACCCGCTCCGGGGCCGCCGCGGGGCACGCCACGCTGAAGGGCCGGTCGCCCCCCCTCCACGCCGCCATGAAGTGCCTGCGCCCTCGTCCCCCCACCTTCGGGGTCAGGCCTCACGTCAGGTGAGTGCAGCTGTGATGCGCCGCGTTTCCGAGCAGCGGTTCGCGTTCCCTCGCTTTCGGCGCTTATGACAGCCGAGAGCGAAGGGGCCGACCCGCTGCCTCGGTTCTTAGGGCCCCCGATCACCGGTGCACCCAACACACCCTGCTGGCGCCGAGGCGTATCCCCACACATTCATAGACTATTATAGGACATTATATGAGGACAGAAGAAGGGACAACTGAGAGGAGATAAGAGAAACTCTAAAAGACAAGGAATTACCTAAGATTAGTGCTGAGGAAAGGGAGGAGCTGGACGCACCGATTACCTTAGAGGAATTGGATGAGGTGGTGAAGCAGCTGCCCACCTGTAAGACCCCGGGCGCGGACGGATTCCCTAGCAAGTTTTATAAAACATATAGAGAGGAAGTACTCCCCCCCCCCCCCCCCCCCATGCTAGAGATGCTCAATGAGTCTTTTGAGATGGGCCGGCTGCCGGAATCGCTTAGAGAAGCGTTAATTGTGCCGCTTCCTAAGCCCAACAAACCAGGGCATAGCTGCGGCTCCTATAGGCTTTTGTCAATGTTGAACCAGGATAGCAAGATATTGACGGCGGTCCTGGCCAATAGACTGCGTAGAGTTATTAGCAAACTGATACACCCGGACCAGACAGGTTATGTTCCCAGCAGAAATATAACCCACAACCATAGGCGACTCCACCGGGTGATTGAAGAGGGGAACAGGAGCGAGGGGGATATGGCGGTTGTGTCCCTAGACGCAGTCAAAGCCTTTGACTCAGTGAGGTGGCCATGGTTGCTGGAGGCCCTGAGGGAGTACGGGATGGGGCCGGGCTATGTTAGGTGGGCAAAATTGCTATACAGTGAACCACTGGCCAGGGTGCGCACAGGATCGGTGATATCTGAGAGATGGCAACTTAGCAGGGCACCAGGCAAGGGTGCCCCTGGTCCCCGATGTTATACATTCTAGCTCTGGAGCCCCTGGCAGTGTACCTCAGACAACAATATGACATGATAGGTATTGAGGTAGGCAGAGAGAAACGTCTAATATCCTTGTATGCTGATGATTTGCTACTATATCTGAAATATCCGGAAGAAAATCTTCAATATATTCTAGAGGTTATGGAAAGGTATGCAGAACTGTCCGGCATAGCGGTGAACCCCCAAAAATCGAGCATGTTCCCATTGGGGAGCTACAGAGGAGCCCCTCTGGAGCGGTTGCCAATGTTGTCGGTACCATGGGCGGTTGATTCCTTCCGCTACCTCGGAATAGATGTGTATCACACGGTAGAGGAGGAACACTTGCATAATACCGAGGTGGCTGTGGGAAAAATCCGAACAAGTATGAAGTTTTGGGAGAAGTTGCCGCTGGCGATGATGGGACGGGGGGCGATGCTCAAAATGGTGGTCCTGCCCAGGCTGTTACATTTCTTCAGTAATATACCGTACTTGATACCCAAAAAGTTTTTTGTCAAACTGAATAGCATGTGCAGAGACTTCCTATGGCATGGCACTCGAAATAGAGTGGCGCTATGGAAGCTGCAGAACTTCTATGATAGAGGGGGCATTAAGCTGCCAAATTTTGAGGCCTATTATGTGGCTGGTCAGTTGCAATATGTAACCAAATGGCTTTCTGATGAGGTAACTCCTGAACTTAGGCTGTTTGGACAGGACTGCACTCCGGAGATTATTTGGTTGCCTAGACTTGAAATGAAAGAACGCCCGGGTATGATGTTGCTTGGGTGGAAGATGTGGCGTAGAGTATGCCGACTGATGGAGAACCCGTAGCCGTGTTCCCCAAGTGCCGCTAGTGGCCTTAGCAGGGGAAGACAACCAACTAAGAATGATAATCAGGACCTATTGGGAATCGGTCGGGCTGGTCACATTGGGAGATGTATGGCAAGAGGGGACCATTAAGGATTTCGAAGAATTGGGGGAAGAGGCAGGCTTGCACAGAGGCCAATATGTCACGTATCGTAGGCTAGTCCAGATTATTCGTAAAACCTGGCCAGAGACTGTACTGGTGGAGGAGCCAGACGCCATTATGGGGAATATATGAATCATCAGAAGGAGGTCACGAGATCTCTAGATTATATGAGATGATGATGACCCGGGTGGGGAAAGATTTGACACATTTGAGGCTGGACTGGGAAGCGGAGGTGGGGGCACAGATGACCGATGGGATGTGGGAGCGTGCTATGGGATACCACAAGAAAGTGTCCAGAAACACCAGATTGCAACAAATACAGTTATACATAACGCATAGAGCCTATATGACCCCCGAATAGAATATCTAAGTTTGTAAATGCAGGAAGACAAGCATGCCCAAAATGCGATAAAGAAGACGCTGATATGACACATATGTTCTAGTCCTGCCCAGTGATTGAAGGTTTTTGGGGGGGGAAGTGGCACAAAAACTAGCGGATAAAGGGGTCACGTTCAACATAGATACGGCCTGGGCCTGCCTGTTGGGAGGGTTTCCCAGACCACAGAATACTAAACATGTTGGGAAACTGAGGGACCTGGCATATGTGCTTGCAAAAAGGATTGCCATGGGCTGGCCACAAGCCACGGGTTGAGGTATGGTGGCGGGATTTGCAAAAATGGGCGGAGGCTGAAACGGTAGTATGGCAGGAGGCATGCAGCAAGTGCGGGGAAGAAGAAGTGGGTAATCTGATGGCATGGAGAGTGTTAGTAACGGGACTGTTTGGCACAGTAATGGATTCCACAGCTTCGGAAGAAAGTGATACCCGGCCGCATGCAGCAGATACTGAATGAGAAACGCAAACAAGCTCTTGAGGGGGGAGGGATTGGGGGAGCAGTAGTGCGCATTAATTGATGTTCATGTGTCTGTCGCAAATAATGCTGCTAGTTTGGTTTGTATTGTTTATTTGTTTCTAAAATAATAAAAACTTAAAAAAAAAAAAAGTTTCTACTTGCGGCTGTAAGCGGAGCCGCCCGTGATGCTCGGGCGGCTCACACGCCGTCACTTCGCTTCAGCTTATGGGCACGCCGGTGCCACGTATGTGTCACACGTACACCGCCGAGTGTGGCAGTATACATTGCGTGACCCTTATTAGTGAGTGAGCAGCCTCGCAGTCTCGCACACATGCAAGTCTGTTCGGAATTCCGCTCCTGTTTCGTCGCGCACCGGGCATGCACTTTCTGGTCACGGCACTGTTCGTTTTCATTTTGTTCCCACGTCGGGCTTCTTCCCCAGGTCTCGTGCCGTGACAACAGGGGATCCTCACAGCTCTGATCTGCTCGCGGCCCCTCCTGGCAGACATGACCTCAACGCAGCTCGCTCTTCAGCAACGGGCTGCTCGCGAATCCGCTTCACTTTCAGCTGATTTTGCTATCGTCATAGCGCTGATCCTCACCAACTACGGCTCTGATTGGGCAGTAATAGTTCATGCACTCGGGCAAACGATGTGTTCAGGCCAGGATGGTTACAATGTGTCACTTTTTCTCAGATCAATTCAGGAGCCTCCTCGGAAACATGTCCTCCTACATGGCTCTGTAGCCACGCCCCCGTCAAATTGTTATTTATGTAGCACTTTTGGCCAAGTGCTGTACATAGAACATATTTATCACAATTATCAACAATCCAAAGTCGGTACTCCTTTATCAACCTCGAAAGGATGAAAGGCTGAGTTGGACTTGCCGGGGTTCGAGCCTGCAACATACAGATCACGCAAATGTTGCAGCAATGAGTGCTCAACCGGCTGAGCTATCTTATTGGCTAACCTCCTTCAGAGGTCGGTTAACTGGTTGACTGAGGTATAATAATCACAGTACCTAGATGTTGGACGAACTATTTATGAAGCACTACATGAAGTTAAATACCTATCTGGATTGTCACAGGGACAGGTTTTGCTGAGTTTCTATTTCAATTACAAATGTAACTTTCATTTGTTTGTTTTTGAGCAGCGCTTGCGCTTCCTGGAGAGTCAGGTTTTCGATGTTTTAATTGTAGTCTTGAAGATTTGAGAGGCTAGAACATCTGTGATTGGTGTAATGACAATCACTCACCCTTGAGCAAAGACTCTGCTGCCACTGACCATTTATAGTAATGTACCCCATTGACTGCAAGGTTGAAGTGATGTAATCTAGACTGTGCATAGTCGTCATTTTACACACTTAGAATTAGAGTGTAAATTAAATCATCAGCGTAAAAATGATCTGCCTCTGCATGATTATGCACACGGCACCAGAACTCTGAAAAATACAATTGTGCAATAGTGGTTTGCTTTCACTGGGAAAAAAAGCAGAATTTGTTACAAAATGTTAATTCTCAATTGCAACTTGTTTTCCATCTTATTAATTATCCAATCCTAAAATTCTAGGAAATTATGCACGGTGCTTCTAAAGCTGAATGGAAAGAAACCATTCCTTTTTATCACAGTGTGCAGTTTCTTTTTATGAAAGGGTTCAGGAAAATACATTCTGTTTCAGAGGTGGCTTGCAATTGCATCCATGTAGATAAAAATCAAAAGAAGCCTCCTACTTTCTATCAAGTAACCTGACCTTTGCATTGCCCTCTGCTCTAAACCTGTGTGTAAATGTACCCAGGAAAATAATAAAGCTGTCGTATTTGCAAGATTTTCATGCGTAAAAAGGCCTAGTACCCACCTTATCTGGAGGCCTGTTTCCAAGTGTAGGAGCAAGTGTTTGCTGTTTAGCTTCTGCCTTGCTTTCTGGCTGTCCCACTGCACAGAAGTTCGTTTTGTGGGGTTCTGGTGGTCAAAAGGCGATCCCAAGCGACATAACCTGTAGTAAGTTCTCACCTGTTGTGAGGAGTTCGAATTGAAACTCGGACACAAGTTAGCTATGTTTTTGGTTAAAGATTGTAATTAAAATAAAAGGGTTGTTAAAAAGCCCCTTCGGGCCCTGCTCTAAGAGGGATTCCCTACCTAAACCAAAACTAAGGATCTGTCTGTGTCAGGATGTCAACATCATAACTGTCCTTGTGTCCAAAAGTTCTATTTTGACTCTTGCACTATGAACTAAACAAAAAGGTGAAAAGGTAAGTGTCTTTTTAACCTTTGATGCATTTTGAAAAAAGGGTTAGTAAAGAAAGGGTAAGTAATTCCAACTCAAAGGTTCTTCAGTGATAAAGAGTCCTTGTTCCAGAGGGTGACTCCCTTCCTCTGGATTGTTCTTTAATATAAACAGTTCTGATGCCTCTGAAGAGAAACGCTCATGTAGAAAGAATAATTTACTCCAACTCAAAAGTTCTCCCAGGATAGAGAATCCTTGTTCCATAGGGTGATTCCCTTCCCTTGGATTCCTCTTGACCACAAACAGTTCTCTATACAACAGTTCCTTGTGTCTTGTTGGGTCCACAGTGGCACTGCCACACACCCACAGTTCTATGGTTTTGAAGAGAGACAAATGAACGTGTCCATCATTGGTGCTGCCCTCCCCCTGTTTCGATGGTACAGACATGAATCGTGTACCTCGCTCATAGCATCTACCCCCTCACCACAATTGTATCGCTGCTGCGAGAGACCTTATTCCCTGAGACAATCTTACAGACCCTACCCGGATGACGTCACCGAAGCAATAAATCTACAGACGATGGAACCTCTGGATGAGCTGTAATCATGAAAGAGACAAAGGACATCACGGCTGAGTCCGGCACATGTACGCATTAGACACAAAGCACATGTACATCCAAGCACGAAGATACACGAACACTAGGTCAAATTGCACTTAGTCACGAAGTACATGCTTGCATCCACTAGGGAAGAAAACACATACTCATTTTTGCATGCTGAAACGCAGGGTGCACGAGAATACATATAAACGCTTGCTTAGTGCAGAATGCAACTAAAATGAGTGGCCATGTAAACTAGATGGAGGACGTATTCACTTTGGGTGAATAGGAGATAGTGGGAAGCCATAAGACAGCAGAGCCCAGCTGGACAGCATGAATAGCAAGTGCACAGATTGCCAAAGTTAACGGAGAAAGATGGGTTCGGACCAGCATTGGAAGAGTGCAGATAATGAGCAGATCCAGACAACAGACATCACTCTATCTGAAGATGCAAAGAAACAAATGTTACAGGAAGGTCGGGCTGTCATCAGCTCGCACCCGACACCGAGGAGAAAGTAGCTCGAACAAGTCTCGGGGGGAGAAGGGGATAATGACACTCATAGCAAAAAGTACTAAAATTCTCATAAATTACCGTGAAGGATGACTCGAAATACGGTCTCCACACACATGACTCACAGTTGGCAGAGAATACCTATTCATAGAGCCAGACATGGGCAGACAGAGACCTTTGTTCCCATCCATCTCTTTAGTATGAAAGGCACAATACAGTGTAAAGTTGAAAGCTAAATATCCTGGTCTGAGGCCTAGGGAATCGGGGAATGGTAAGTTCCCTGATTCCACACACAGCACCTTGGGACTGTTCTCACCACCTTCAATTGTTGCTCATGTGCTGGTAACAGTCCAAGCCCCCAAGGCTGAGAAGGCTATTCCCAACCAATCACTGCCTACCTTTCACGCTCACCTTAACAGTGTTGCAGCCGCCACTCATAGCTCACCCTGGTGACATGTTCCCCAAGTATCTTTTTGTAGGTGGTGCTAGGCGGAGTTATTCAATATTGCCAGACCAATTAGAGTAATAACCCCATATAGGATCCATACTCTACCATACCACTCACTCAATCATATCTCCCCTAGGTTTGCTCAATGTATCATGTGTTTGTGACATCATTTTGAAGTACGACTCCGTGGCAAGCCTTTATCAAGACGAGAGAGAACTGGAGATCATCCAATGTCCATTACCATCCCAGTTTTATTCGGATATTGTTCAAAAACTGTTTTTTCCCATATTGTTGGTGTCTTCCATTTTTTTTGGCGTGGGACGCTCCCTGTCAGTCTTCTGCATACCGGAGAGGGGGCCTCTTCCCCAACTCGACAGTTTTATTCACTTCAAAGTTCTGTGGCCAGGTCAACACAGTCCTAATATTCTTGCTTCGGACCTCCTTGTTTTCGCACATTTGCAAATTGCCTGGTATACTCTTCTGCTGGATTTTCTTGTACTTTCACCCCTGTGATTGCTTGGTATATTCCCCTGCCAGGACCTCTTATGGTCATGTAGTTTAACTTTTCTGCCAGGGCTTCTTATAATCATATGTTTCCACAATTGTACATTTACTTGGTTTGCTAATGTATCCTCTTGATATATTATTTGCTTCTGAGTTTCCATAGATTTGCATTTCATGCATTCACATACTGATAAGGGCTTTGGTCTCAATTCCCTTTACCTTTTTACAATTAGTTTTCTTTTTTTCTCTCTTGTTCTTCAGTCTGATTTACTATTATTTGCATTCGGCGCACCCGCCGACATGCCCTGGGGTACTCACTATTCTTGGGTTTACTCACCGCCTCTTGTTGGCATTCGTGGGCTCCTTTGCGATCACTCGGTGAAGGTACTCTTCCTGCTTTCCCTTTGTGACTGCTTTATCAGCGTCCTTTCGTTTCCCACGGCTTCCCTTCAGGATACCAGGTTTTGGTATGGGTTCTCGCTTGTAAGGGTCTGCTTTCTGTGTTCTCCGCACGCCCGGGCAGCTCTTCCTGTCTCCCGGCATCTAGGCAGCGTGTCACCTTCTCGCAGCGTTTCCCCTTCCTCTGCTCTGAGCTGTGCAGCTCCACCACACCTGTTCGAGACCTCGAGCTTCGCAGAGAGACAGACCGTTCACGCCAACAAAAGCAGCCTCTGACACTGGGCTGGCGATCCTTACATTTTCCAGGCATAGGTGTTTTCGGCCAAAAGCTAGAGTGCTCGCTGAACTTTGAAGCTTCTTCCTTTCTGCACTACTCTTCTCCTCTTCCTCGTCTCAGTATTCAGGGAATTCTGTTAGGAGTCCATTTTTGATGTTTGATGAAAAGAGTTTGGATAATCACTTTCAACATGCCTGGATGCTAAAGCAGTTCTAGATGAATAACTGGAGCTGATAAAGGCATTCTTGTTACTTCCACGCGGTAAACCAAAGTTGGGAGTTGGGTTTATATACTTTGGTGAAGCGTCTTTTCTATTCTTCCAAGGGGGAGGTGTAGAGATATGGCAATAGGCCATTAGGGTTTTGTTATGAGATGATTGTCTTCAAGAGCAAATGGTGGATACCATGTCTCATCCAATGAAGCCATGACATCACCCCAGAGCCTGTCTCCTCCCATGTAAGCCTCCCTCATATAGCCGCCCCCAGGATCAGGACCAGGTAGCGACTATGTCCGCTGGCCACATGAGAGGAAGTCACCGCCCTGGTATCCGGCATGACTCCATTGGATTCATCGCACTGTGCTAAATAGTTTTCCGTTTGGGAAGGAAGCATTTCTCTTCTTTAATGCTGTAGCTGTAGAGGAGTGAGAACACCATTCTCTTTCACACACGCTGTTGCGGGAAGGGTGCAGGGTTTGGCATAAATTGAGGATCTGCACTGTTTGACTAAGGGTCTCTGGATGCGCTAGTGTTTTTGTTAGGGAGTTATACACAAGTGGCTGTCTGTGACAGAACTTGGAAAAGCCCACCTTAGGTTATAGGGTTGTACCCCTTAGGTTTAGCCTGAACTACCCAAAAGTTTGTTAGCTATGGCTGAGCAGCCAGGCCTAGTCTATGGGGGGATGAGGGCTGTAGGATGGCACACATTAATCAGAGCATACAGGTAGTTCAAGGCAACACTGACACACTAGCAGTTATATAAAAATAGTTATTTATTGTATATACACTAAGGCTTCAGAAATAAGTCATGCAATTCACACAGTAATATCACTGTAGAATAAAAGGTAGCACGCTTTAAATCAAAATGGAAAGTAACAAAGTGAGAGAAACTACTGTTACTAATAAGCAAACTTAGATCAACTCTTGCAGCTTTAGTTAACCCCTACTTAACCACTCTTCAAAAGTCAAACCCTATACTAAATGAATCTCTGAGTCAAAGGGTTGCTGCGGGTCCAGTGACCAAGGGCTGAGGAGAAAAACGGCAGGTAAGCAGCAAACGGAATAAAGTCTTGCAAGATGTCTTCAGGTTTGCAGGTAAGTAGTAGTTAGTTTTGGCAATTTAGAGCCCAATGGGTTGTTCACCCCAATGGGAATCAATCAGGGTGCCGCAAGGGGGTTGCAAGTAACCGCTTAACTGCACCTCTCCAAAAACACATGAGCAACATAACAAGAAAAGGTAAGTACCTAGGCTTGGAACAGTACCTTATCAATGAAGAACCTGGTGGAGCACGTTGGCACCCAAGGTGAGGCGCCAGTTGTCCCCAGTTCGGGTTTCTTGGCTTGAATGGCTGAAGAAGGAACTTTGGACGGCACAAACTGATGCACTTGAGCAGTGTATCTTCGCTGCACTAGTGCGCTGGAACCCTTCACAGGCTTGAGTTCAGCAACTGTTGTAGTCTCGAAGACTTTTCTTCGGTTGTCGGTCGTCGACTCAGCTGAGGGGACTTCAAGGAGTGGAAAAGTCTCACTGCAGGCCCACAAGGTTTCAGCTGGATCCCTGATTTACAAGTAATTGCACCGCAAAATTACACAGGTCGCAGGGCGTTGGGAGTTTGCTGCCCGGGAAGGTCGCAGCTCTTCGTGGGATGGTGCAAAATGCAGATGGTCTTGAGACTGGCTAGGCCCAACTGTCAGGGGAGGAAGTCGCCTTCAAGAGATCTTCCCTGTCACTCGGAATTCAATGTCGGGTCTTCAGCGGCCACTCAATGGCTCTGGAAGTTGCTGGGACGTCGTCCTATGAATTCCTCTTCGGATCTTCAGTCCAGTGGTCGACTTGCAGGTTCAGCTCCAAGACCCTCGCCTTATAAAGGAGAACTGGCTGAGCCCACCATTCAAGCCTTTCATGCAAATCTGGGGGGTCTGTCTCAGGATGGGCCACCTCCCAGTTCCAATTGGTTCCAGGCAGGCACCCTGCAGAACAAAGCCAGGGGGGTTTTGGTTTCCTACCCCACTTCCTGTCTTTTCACGCACTCCTGAGAGCCTTGGCAAACTTTCCAAGGGAAGCCCGTCAAAGACAAAAGACCCATCAAGACCTCCGCACCTAGGCAGGTAGAAGAAGGCTCAAGTAACAACAATTCATCGTGAACAGGACTTAAAATAGTACAGCCACCATTTTAGGTAAAGGGTGACCCCTGTGTCCATACTGCAGCTGTGAAGGCAGCCTGCGGTAGACAGACCCTCCAGGATTTTGTGGCATGAAATGGCAAATTTTGTGGCATGAAATGGCAGATTTTGCAGCACAATATTTATTGACTGGAGGGTGCAAGATTAGTACATTGCAGGAAAGAGTCCGTGTGCAAGGCTTCAAGAGAGCCAGGGTGTCATTATATGTATCTTTTGTATCAAATAAATAGGAAGAGTCCTAGATGTCTCTGGCTTGGCAGAACAGTATTGGTTTTGGCTACGTTTTTTGGTTTAATGTGCATGCTTATTTAATATTATTAACATTATTAATCATTATCAGTTGTAATGCTGAAAATATTCCTGTTCTATGTTCTCCAATCCCCCAAACACCCTCACACTTCTCTCACCCAACACACCTCCCACGTCTCACCAATTCCCCATCACAGCTTGTATTTTCGAACCTCACGCTCATTCATACATAATCCAATGCTCTGTCACACTGCCAAGTCACAATTTGCGCTCTCCGGTCCCTGCCAAACTCCAAATCATACTTCCAACTCACAACCTACGCTCCCCAATTGCTCCTGCAGTATACAGTCCTTCATTCATGTGTGCTACTTCTGCATCTTGCATCCTTTCTCACATTCTATCACACTCTTCCCTTATCCTTTCTCCCAATTTGCAGCTTACTGTCTCTTTCCGGCCAACCCCTCTCTGCTTTTGGCCAACTACTACCACTGAGCCCACGCTCCTTCCACTTTCTGCACCTCTGCTCCTTCTCTGATTTCTGGCCCACCGCCCCACTGAATCCGCTCTGCTCTCTTGCCCACTGCTTACCCCTCTGAAGCACTGCTCTCCCTCTGATCTCCCATTGCTTTCTTGCCTACCACTCCACAGCTTACCCATCACCCACCCTCTCTCTCCTATCTCTCACATATTGTGACAATTTTTTAATTTTTGAAAACTGTAGGTATTGCCCCAGACCCTCAAAAAATGGGGCATCTAAAAATAGAGCAGAGGATGTGCTGTTTTTAGAAAACCCATTTTGGGAAATGAGCAGGCCACCTTATTCTCTAAGGTGACCTGCGCATTTCCACAGCGCTGAGCTGTAGTGCAAACAATGCGCTGGCCAGCCGCCTTGAATACGTTTGTGTTGGAAGCGCTCTCCCGACAACTGTCTACAGGCTTCCTGTTCATTTCACCATGACTGGCCGTTAAGGGTCCTGCCACTGTAAAATGCAACGCAAAAAAACAAATTTCTATCCCATTTGGGGTACAGAAATGCAAGTGAGACAGCGGCGGTCACACTTTAAAACTTTTTTTTTAAAGTATTACCCGAGTCAGTAGGGTCAGTATAGACCCTATAATGCAGTGGTACCCCTCGTGCACCTATTCAAAGTGGGCGCATAGGGTTGCCTACAATTTCTGCACATTTAAAAGCACATCTTGTTTGTCAATTTGGGATGCGCTTTTAAATGTGCAGAAACGCGCACCGATTTGCGCAAAGGGGTGAAAAAGGACATGTGAATGGGCGCATATAAGAAGCATCCATTCAGATGTCCTTTGTGGATTCTACTGCTCTTTTCTTTGCGCAAGTGATGTGCTTGCGCATTTCATTTCTTGAATCAGAAAAAAAAGAGTTGAGAAACTGGCCTCTTGAGTATTTATTTTTTTACAAAATTTGTTTTGCAAAAACGGCTGTTGTTGTGCTTTTTTTTTTCAAAACGGACGTTTTTCATGGCATTTTGCAGGATTGCAAAATCGCGATAAACTGGAGGGTCTGGGTAGAAGTCCACAAAAAGTTGTGCAAAAAGGTGCATTGCCACGAGCCTGTCAGATAAACTTGTTACAGTAACTAAAAGGTTGCTGGAATAGTGAGAAAATGTATGCAATGTTTCCACTCCGCACTCCCCAAAAGGTGGGGTGTGCTGATCTCACAAAATAAAATACAGGCGGGACTAAAGAGAGCCCCCAGCTGCGCCCTGGTAATAGTAGTTAACCCAGGTAAAGAAAGTGCTGTAAAGTAAATGGTAGCTGCCAGAAAACATGGAGGAACAAAGCATGACTGCATTAGAAAGTATCAAAAAAGGTTAAAAAGGGTTCCCAGGTACAGAGTAAAAGACTGAGTGTGGAAAAAGGGTCCCACTCACTCAGGAGAGTTAGATAAAAAACATAGAGTCCAGCAAAAAGTGCTGGGGTGACTCACAAGTGGAGAGAATACACTCAAAAATGAAATACCACCCAACAGTTTTCCTATAGTGTATTTTTACCTCAATCCCTGATAGTCATTCCAGAATCCACTTTGTGGTTTAGATCTCTAAATCTGATGCATCTTGGGAGATGCAGTTCCGAATACCTGGTTTCTTTGGGAACTGGTAGTTTCTAATGAGTTGCTCCCGCAGGTGGTTTGGGAATCTTTTAGGGCTGGTCCTGTCAGTCTTACTCTCAGGACCGGGAACTGGATGTGATGTTGGCACTGTGATTGGCACATCACATGTCGTCCTCAAGCAGGATTAGTCTCTATACTCCCCCAAACCTTAAAGGAAGCAAAGCAAAAGTCCCATGGAGTTTTATATCTAAATGGGACGACTATTTGAATAAACAGGCTTTGAGAGCTCCCCCGGTTCAACCTAAGCATGCTGTTTACTGGCTTCACCCTCCCAAAATATTTGTATACCTGGAGCACGACCTATTCAGTTATGTTGGTGGAATTGTAGCGGCGGTCTTGCTTCCCATTGGCTTTCTTCTGGAAAGAGATTTTGACAGCCGCTAAATCCATACTTGTCTATCCTATTCATAGCGATCTGGCTGCTAGGTCTTCGAGATGCAAACACCAGTGATGTACACCCAGGAGACTGGTTTCTAATTTCTTTGCTGCACACCATGGTGGGCATTCAGTCTCGAAGCAAACAGATCTGTATCGAAAGGGCCCCATTTTCGCTGCAACTTCTCGAAGACAGATTTGTGTAGTCTCCAGTCGCTGGAGTCTGTTAGGTACCTGGAGTTCCAATCCGCTACTGAGTTCTTCGCTCCCGGAAGATATTCTGCCTTTACTGCGATCTCTCTCTCTAAGCACAAGTGCCAAAAATCTTTGGCTAGCTCGTGCCTCCCAGTTTGTTGATATATCTTACCGCTGAGATATTGTCCATCATTAGAAGAGCATTTCGCCTGATCTTTGGTAAAAGCTTTGACTGCGAACGATCCTGCCAGAAGTTCTAGACAGTTGATGTGCAGTGTTAGCTCTTCTCGTGACCATTTTCCTCCCGTCTCTACGAGACCGCATCTTGCTCCCTAGCCTGATCTGCTGGCATCTGACTCTGACTATCTCTGGTAGATCTCTGAATATGACTCGACCATTCCAGGCCTCCATGTTGCTGAGCCACCAGTGTGTCTCCGTCTTGCTGTCTTCGTCTAGAGGGACTAGGTGATGATACCTCCATCCCTTCTGCAAGTACCTTATCTTGAGCCTCTGAAGAGCTCGATAATGTAAGGGCCCTGGGAATATTGCTTGGCTAGAGGCTGCTAGAAGACTGACTATACTGGCTAGATTCCGAAGCAATATAACCAGTCTCTTAAGAGCTGCTCTCGGATCTCTCTTTATCGTTCTGATCTTGGGTCCAAGGAGCTCTAGCGTGGCTTTCTTTGTGTCTATCATGAAACCTAGAAACTCTATTCTCTTGCATGGCATTAGGGCTGATTTTTCCATATTGATAAGAAATCCCAGTCCTGAAATCAATGATTTCGCCCATTGGACTTGCTTCAGTAACCTCTCTTTGTCCTCGGCCATAAAGAGAATGTCGTCTAAGTAGATGATCATTCGAATCCCCTCGTCTCTTAGAGCTGCCGCGAGGGGTCTCATCAGTTTGGTGAACACCCAAGGGGTGGATGCGAGCCCGAACGTCAGGGTCTTGAACAGCCATCTCTGCTCCTTCCATATAAACTGAAGAAAAGGGCGGTCTTGAGGAGCCACATGCA
The DNA here is from genome assembly GCF_040938575.1 of Ambystoma mexicanum. Classification (NCBI taxonomy): domain Eukaryota; kingdom Metazoa; phylum Chordata; class Amphibia; order Caudata; family Ambystomatidae; genus Ambystoma; species Ambystoma mexicanum. The sequence continues at coordinate 1,281,866,732 of NC_090931.1, read as the reverse complement.
CCATCAGATAGGTGTCTTTCAAATGTAGACGTGCCAGCCAGTCTCCCTTCCTGAGGAGATCCGCTAAGAGATGGATACCCTCCATCTTGAAGTGTCTGTACACTAGCCAGCTGTTCAGTTCCTTAAGGTTTATAACTGGCCGTACCTTGCCTTTCCTGTGCACTAAAACATGTTGCTCAAGTAACCTATTGAATGAGGCTGAGCTCTCTCTATGGCTTGTTTCTACGCTAGCAGACGTATCTCCCTGTCTAGTAACGCCGCCTCTGCTTCTGAGCTGTGTAAGCGCGGTGGGGAATTTAGCTGCTTGGGGGGTCGTATGAATTCTAGCTGATAGCCCTGCACTGTCTGCAGCACCCATGTGTCTGCTGAAAACTTGCACCAATTGTGTATAAAGCATGAGGTTCTGCCTCCTACAGGCGGGTATGTCGCATTGCGCTCTCTCACCTGAGTTGTTATTTTGGTGTCTGAAGTATCCTCTGCCTCTTCTCCCTCTGAAGCCTCTGCTTCTGTTTGGAAAGAAGGCATCTTGTTGACGCGATTCCCAGTATTGGGCTCTCAGACCTTGGTGCTTTCTGTTAGAGTTAAAGCAGCTGGTCGATCGGCCTCTATGACGACCGGCCCCGGGAAAAAACCTGTCCAGGGAACACCTTTCTTATCGATGCTTGTGCTTTTTTCGAGGGCCGTATAGGTTCCCACAAACCTGCTCATTTCTTTAACAAACGTGTCTCTGAAGTGCAGACCTTGAGCGCCTTCTCCCGCCTCGTACGAGGCCAAGTCGCCTAGCTTGTTGTCTATCTTCAGCAGCATGGATCGCCTCCGCTCTGCTGGAATGGCTGTGTTTGCGTTCCCTAGTAGACATACGGCTCGTTGTGCCCAGCCCGCTAGGATTAAAGGATCTACTGGTTCCCCAGTATCCTTGGCCCACTCCGCTAGGTCCATGATCTTTGCAATGGGCCCTGTTAATTCCAGTATCTTGTCTTGACAAGATCTCCATGCGCGGTCCATTCCTTTCCTGACTTCCTTACTCGCTTTGGTGACAAAGGTAAGCATTTTTGGGTCTAGTTCTGGATTCTGAGGCTTTTCCGTTGAGCTCTGGTCTGGGGCACTCAGATCTGAGCCGGAACCTTGTTTCCTTCTCTAATGGCTTCCTGATCTTCTGAGCCATGTATATTTCCACTCTTGGTGAAGGGGTCCATTCTGTGGACCTAGGATGTCTAATTGCATCCGGCTCGAACATATCTGCTATGTCATCTTCTGGTGTACCCTCCACTGTGCTGGCTTTATTGGTACAGGATGCTTTGGGTTGCTCTGTCACCCTCTCCTTACTCAAACTACCATCTTCATCCTGACCGTACTTTTCAGATGATGAAAGAGCTTCACTTACATTATCCGCCCCTGTGGTAGGGGTTATGAGGCAGGGCACTTCTGATTTTGCCAGAGAGGTTTCATTCAATCTGTTGAAAGCATCAGCTGCCTCCTGGGGCTTCTCTCTTATTCCCCTGATAGAGCCGGGGGGGGGGGTAGAAGAGTGCTTTCTCTTCCGGGCTGCTTTACGCCCCTTATTAGTGTCTTCCAGAGGTCTAGTGGAGGTCCCCTCACCTGGGTCTTCTTGACAGCCAGTAAATCCTCGAGGACTTGGAGTCTCTCTTGTATGGGTTGCACTCCTTGAGCTACTGCTCTCACTAGTGAATCACCTAACACTCTCTTGAAGCTGAGTGATAGGTCTATCTCTTCCTCCTGCATATCTGTCTCTTGCTCCTCATACTCCTCCCAATATTCTTCACCCCTGTCGCATGCCATGGTTAACTCTGAACTCGGGGGCTGTGCTTCTGTTGGGGGGGTATGCAGTATTTGACCAGTGCTGAAATCAGCAAGCTTGTTCAGGAGTCCCTGTAGAACTGTGCGTTCTGTATTGGCAACATTTTCTTTTTTTTAATTAATTCATTTTTTAAAACAATTTCGGTGCTACCTCTGGATTTGCCTTTAAAATGCCTGAATGCAGAGTTTCTCGCTGGCGTGAGGACTCTTTAGGAGTGCTGCGCGGCTCTTCTTATGGTCCGTGACCGTTAGAGGAAGAGAAAATGATTTGCGAATGCGCAAATCATGCTTTGGCGCGTACAACTGCGCCACAGCCACCTTCAGGAGTTCGGAGCTCCGGTGGCGTTCTGAGGTACTTTTTATTCGATTGATCTGAGGACGAAACGAGCCCAAGAGCGAGCGATAACGCTTGCCGGCCGGTCTCTCCTTGGAAACGTATCCTGCAGTGAAATCTATACTTTTAAATTAAAATATCTATATAGATATGCTCGCTTGTGCGCGCTAAACACTGTAGCATTAAATTAAACGCAGCGCATATCTGTCAAATGAAAACTGTTATGCTTAATTCTTTACATATTAAATGTAAATGAACTCATTATGAGTCTATGTGTGTAAGATCTAGAAAACTGTACTTAGCTGTGTCTGCAGCAAGAAAGAAGAGGAAGGCACCTAGGAATGGGAGGACTTATACTATCAGGGGAATCCTCATTGGTGGTTGAGACTGAGGCTAGGACTACAGGCCAGCAGAGGCCTCATGGGAATTGTAGTGCGTTCACTACCTGGACTTGATTTGGAGATCCACGTTGGATGAAAGTTGTTTATGTCAGTCTTATTCTGTTTAAAAAAAAATAATAATCTAAAGAAATGAAGTTGAATTTGAAAAGCTGTGTTTAAGCAGTAATAAAGGAGAATAAAGCATAATTCTCACCTCCGGTCTTGTCATAGAATCAAATTCATCACATCACACTTACAGCTAGTCAATCATTCTTATACATTTGAAAAACCTTAAATATTAATTGCGAGTGACACAGAGTGGCCGGAAAAGCTACGTGGCCAGAATGTTTGTACTTCATTACATACATTCTTATATACGAATTTACCAAGGTGCCGGTCGCCTAAGGGCTGTACACTCCACCACTAAATGTTTACAAGTTTCTTTCGTGCAAACCTCTTTACTGTAGCCGCAACCAGGATCGAGTACTAAAGACATATTTCTTTCTAGCGTGCAAAATTAACCTGTTTCACATTTATTTTCCTGGTATTGCAGCATGAGCAGGAAGAATGGGAAAATATAAACAAGCTTTTGAAACGTCACGGCTTCAGTTCAGTATGTCTTACTAAATTAAGAGACACCGGAAGTTCATCAGGTATGTGTCATATTTTCTTGTCTTTTTCTCAAAGGCTCCAGTGTACCAAGGTGCTGTCAGGCGTAGCAGCCTTGTTATGCATTTCAGAGGGTCTTGGGGGTATAGTAAGGCATAGATCATTTGAAACAAAAGCCAATTCCACATGTGCTGTTCAGGAAATATAGTGAAGCATCAAAGTGTCACCTCTTACATTTTTCATAAATATGCTGCAGTGCACCCTTCCTACAAAAAAGATGTGAAATGGAACCTAGTTTAATAAGTCTTATGAAAAATTGTATATTATGCAGGCTCGGACTTCTTGGTGATGGTAATTAAAAACGACATACATAGCCAACTATAGCACATAAAAGAATGATTACTCTTAGCTGAATGCCTTACTTTCTCTGTCCAGTGTTCCATATAATGTGTTTCCTAGGAGATGTAATTTATGACACTGATTTCTACTGAAACCAAAACTTGGCTTTAGCAAAGCAACATTTATCTTGGATCCCTTTAATATAATTGAAAAAGTAATGTAGGTCTGAAACTTGTGTTGACTGAATGCCTGCAAATGCAAGTTGTCGAACATTTGAAGGCGCATGTTTACCCGCATAATAAACCTAACCTCATGCAGAAAAAGAAGTATGTAACTGACTTTATATGTACATGTTGCTATCCTGTTTGCAGCCCCACTTTATTGTATGATACACCTCGCAAGAATGACCTCTGCCCAAAGGAGCATTGAACCGTGACACTACCGGATAAACAGGTCACCGTGGTGCGATTAAGGGCATCGTTTTCTCCCCACAGCCTAATGGCAAATGCCGACTCCACAGTCCGGTGCTTACTATGCCAGAAAAGGGCATCCAACTCTTGAATTATGGGCGTTGGGACCCTAACCATAAATTACATAGATCATCATCCTTCACGAGTAACCATACCACTATTGGGGACCTGCTAAAATGCGATTGATGTTATTTATTTGTTATTTTAAACAAACTAGTATGCTCAGCTGATAAATAAAACTGTCGGCAACCTATGTACGGAACACATTTTTTGTAGCCTAAATTCATGAGGAGTGCAAGGCTCTCCCATCTCGGTACAACTCCCCATTGTAAAACTGATGGCATAGCTATAACTGCCCTTAGAGACATTCTCGTCTTTTAGTCGGAACTCTTCCTTCCCCCTGCATTGCCACCTCCTGGCCACGGCATGGGCTGTCCTTCAAGGTTTAAGGGAGTCACCAATTCTTTAGTTATTTTTTTCCCCTGGACCCTTTCAAGACCACCAGGAATCAATTCTGCAATGAGTGAATTCCTACCCATCAATGCTGTTAACTTGACGGTGACCGCCCATTTAGTTGCAGTGGCCTCCTTTGGCCCACAAGGTTTACCAACGGAGCCCTCGAATCAGAGCTCACTATCCTCACAAACTACTCCTGATGTCTAAAACACGCCTTGATAAAGACCCTGTTCGGTCAAAACACTTGTCGGTATACATGTTTAATCAAATCGCCTTGAATATAAGGCTCAAGTGTTTAATTAAATCACCTGGCATATACCCAGTATACAATATTCAGCTTTTATTATTTACAAGAGCCCATGGACCGATGGATACTATCAACATCTGTGATCCAGCGCCTGGTTTGAGTGCAGTTCCCCCACTATATCTACTCAAGCTAGTCCCATGTTGCATTCAACGTACTGGATCAAGTCTGCCCCTTTCATTATGTAGACACGGGCACTATAGAGCTCTGTTAAACTCTCAGCGGTTGATGCCAGAGGATTAACCTGAGAGCACCAGTCAAGGCATTCTCTAAATTCAAAGACCTACTGCCACCCAAGGGACAAGTCATTGCTACTCAATCTTCCTGCCTTTTCCCACCATGTATCGAGTGGCTACAGGATCAACATGGCTGGTTTAACGCTTCCACTCTTGAGGAATTATCGTCCACTAAATCCTCTGTCGGTCAGTTGTTCTGTCGCCAAAGCTTAATGTCTTTTCCATGCCTGGGTGCGTCACAACTGCCTACTGTGACAGGGAACTGAACCTGTTGAGGGGAGCTGGGGGACCCCTCTCACCCTGGGTCAGTTGGCCGACCAAGGTGTTTGTGGGAGCCAGTCCTGCCTCAGAGGGAATTGGACGAGATCCAGTCTCTGTCCCCTCCATATGTGCCTGGTTAAATGTGCAGATTTCCACTTGCTCTCAGCCCATGCCTACCGCCTCATGTGCTGGCCATGGTTTTCTGTCTTTCTCTCCAGGACTGCAGCATCCTGAAACCCATATGGCAATGAATGGCACAGGCAATCCACAGGAGAGACAGCAATAAGCCTACAGTAAGCTGTAAAGTGCTCTTGGAAGGCCGGTGGTTTGATGGCACCTCGCAACAAGAACAATCTCTAAAATTGGCTTTTCGAAATGGATTGTGTCCTCCCACGTATTCCTCATCTTAGATATCTTTTCTCCCAGCTCTGCTGCTTCGGAAAATGTTTTCACCAGAGGGCGCTGTGCTCGAGGCTGCGGAGTCGTAGGTCCTCGAGGGCCGCTGTTGAGCGTTGACGTCATCCGCTGTATAAAGAGCTCGAGCCACGCCCGTAACCTCAGTTCTGTTTTTCAGAGCACTGCTTCGTGTCACAGAACGGCGCATCAGGTTTTTTCTCATCTACTCCAACCACACCTAAGACGGGTTTCAATGTCTGAAGTGTGGTAGGAAAATGTCAATTACCGACCCCCAATCGGAATTGCCTTTGGTGTCTCAGCCCTAACCATCGGGTTTACGAATGTGGTACGCATCAGGCCATGTCCAATAAGGCTCTTGGGGAATGGAAAGGTAAGGTGGCGTGGGGGAGGAATCTTATAGGTCTTCGAAGAGACAAAAAGATTCAGGAAAATCTCGGCATGGGTCGAGGAGGTCAAGGTCCAAGAGTCGCTCGAGGAAATCCTCCTCGTCTTCGTCCAAGAGGTCAAAAAAACGACGTCACAGGTCTTCTTCCTCCACTTCCTCCTCGTCTGAGAGAAGGGTGACTTATCCTTCCAAGCACAATTCCCCTGAAAAATGGGAGGCCGTTAGGGCTTCGATGCTTAAAATCTTTGAGAAAGCGGCTCAGACCCCCTCAAAAAAGCCGTGTGGAGATCATGTCCCTGCCCACTCCAAAAGTAACAGAGGGAGATCAAAGACTAGGCACGCGAGATCCAACAAACAGTCGAGGGTGTCATCAGGGGAAAGTTCTCCGACACCTCATGTAAAGGCAAAACCACTAGTGTATAAATCAGGGGTAGCGGAATCGACGTCGAAGTTGAAGTCCGACTCGACACATTCTACGACGATGGCATCGAAACCGCCACTGAAAATGGCGTCGACACCTTCGACAGTGTCGAAGCCTACTTCGACGGCATCTGAGCCTCCTTCGAAGACGCCGAAGCCAGCGTCCATACCATCGACGCCTTTATCGAAGCATTCCTTAATACCGACGCCAAAGTCAACGCCATTGTCCAAGCCTAAGTCGGTGCCACCCCCTTTACCAGAAAAGGTTTTCCAGCCTCAACACAGGCAGGAATTTTTCAGATCTATGACATCTATTTTTGAAGAGCAGTCCTGTGAAGAGGGTGTAACTTCAGCTGGGGTTAGGTTTGGAGCCAAGGAGGTTCCTGAAGAGTTGGTAGACCCGAGTACCAAGATGACTGATCTTTATGATTGTCTTCAAAACGCCAGTGGCCAAGACACTTCCCCTGAAGTGGATTTTGGGAAACCAGACCCTGCAGATCATGCAGGTTCTGGGTATAGGAACCTCATGGGAAGGGTCATTGATTTCATGGATTGGAAAGCAGCTTCCCCAAGTTTCGACCAGGATGATATGACTGATATCCTGACTGTGGGACCTCAAATAGATCCTGTCCCCCCTTTCCATAAGGTACTACAAAAAAGGGTGATGGCAAATTGGGATACCCCTGATTCAGGTTCGGTAGTAAATAAAAAATGTGTGGCAAAGTACAGACCATCTTCATCAGATCCTTAATATCTATCTAAACATCCCTCTCCTGAAAGTTTAGTGGTCCAAGCTGCTTGGGCCGGAAAGTCTTTTCTTCGGGCAGCATGGCCCTTAAATCGACTAATGTAACTTGCACTTTGGCAAGATTTACATACACCCTGTGGGACTGTATGACATCAGCGACTGAACACATCCCGGAGGGTGAGGACATGATGGTTTCCTGGCGATAGTGAAAGATGGGAAAGAGGCTAAGGAGGAATGCTTCCAGTCAGGACTGGACACTGCTGAGAGTGTAAGCAGGTCCATCGCATCTAGCACGGTCCTACGCAGATTTGCAAAAATCTGGCTTTGCACCTGATGTGCAGTCCAGATTAATCAATATGCCCTTTGACCGTGTTGAGGTTGTTCGGCAGCAAGGTGGACAAGAGCTTGGAGAAGCTGCAGACCTCGAAAGCGGCAGCAATATCACTCAGCGCCGCTATAAGACAGCCTCAACAACACTCCTACGCAGGGTCATTTTCCTGGAGGAGTTGTCCCTTTCGTTTCTACTCCTCCTTCGGAAGAGGGAGGTGGCAGGCCAGCCAAAGAGGCCAAGAGAGAAAACCCCTTCATGGCGGAAAAGGGAAAGGTGCTAGATCAGCCCCAGCAGCGGCTACTACCTCCTCAGCCACTGCTGCAGCTGCTGCAAAGCAACTTCGAGGTCTTCACCCACAAGACCCCGGTGGTAGGCAGAATCACTCAGTATCTGAACGAATGGCGGGACATTATGTCAGATGCCTGGGCGCTAGAGATAGTGACCCATGGTTACTGCCTTCCTTTTCATCAAAGACCTCAAGGTCATCCACCGGGAGCGAACTCTGTCAACAATCCAGACCCGCTCCTTGTGCAGGAGATTTCAACCCTGCTAGAGAAAGGTGCAATAGAACATGTACCTGTAGCGGAAAGGAACAAGGGTTGGTACTCCCCTTATTTTCTCATCCCCAAAAAGGACGGAGGATTGAGACCCATCTTGGACTTAAGAAATTTGAACAAATTCCTCAAGAAGGACAAGTTCAAGATGGTGACTCTTTCTCAGATCCTTCAGGCTCTTCAGCTTCAGGACTGGCTGGTTTCATTGGACCTTCAAGATGCTTACTTTCATATGCCAATCCATCTCGAGCACAGAAAGTACCTGAGGTTTGCGGTTCTCACTATCAGTTTCAGGTTCTGCCATTTAGGCTGACCTCTACCCCAAGGGTTTTCACCAAGCTGATGGTGTTAGTGGCAGCGAGTCTCAGCAGAGGGGGGGGATTCATGTCTAACCTTACCTGGACAATTGGCTAATCAGGGCAAGTTCACCCGAATGAGCCCAGGAACATCTGGCCATGACCTGCCACTTCTTACACAGACTGGGCTTCTCCCTCAATAACAAGAAGTCGCAAATGATTCCAAGCCAAAGACTCCAATTCATTGGAGCAGTCCTGGATACTTGCTAAGGGAAAGACTTGCATCCAGAGGAGCGAGCTCACCACATTCTGCAGATGGTAACAAATTTTCAAAATGCCCAACATCTGCCGGCATTCGATTTTCTAAGGTTGCTAGGCCTCACGGCATATTGCATTTTTCTGGTGCCAGAGGCCAGATTGAGGATGAGATCCCTTCAGTGGGCCCTCAGGACTCAATGGTCCCAATTTTTGGGGGTGATGTCGGATCTTCTGCGAGTCCCAGCCAAAAAGCCTCAAGATCTTCTATGGTGGGCTTGCAAGGAAAATATCCTCACGGGAGAACCTTTTTGACAACCATGGCCAGAGATAACAGTAGTGACGGACGCCTCACTCACTGGGTGGGGAGCCCACACCAACGATCTGACAATCAGCGGTTGTTGGTCTCCATCTCAGTCCAAACTACCCCTCAACCTTTTGGAGCTGAGGGCAATTAGACTAGCGCTGAAGGCCTTTCTGCCCTCAGTACAGGGAAGGAATGTCCTGATAATGACAGACAACACAGTGGCCATGTACTACCTCAACAAGAGAGGAGGCGTAGGATCACTACCACTGTGCAGAGAGGCAATGCAGCTCTGGTTCGGGGCAATGCAAGAAGGAATCTCTCTATCAGCAGTTCACCTAGTCGGAGAGCAGAACACATCGGTGGATGCTCTGAGCAGGCAGAGCACAGTCTCTCACGAGTGGGAACTAACTCAGGAAGTCCTTCAAGAGATCTTCGCCCTTTGGGGAACCCCTCAAGTGGATCTGTTTGTGACTAGTGTCAACAGGAAATACGAACTGTACTGCTCAAGGGAATTTCCCTCAAGGGGAGCTCTAGGGGGCGTGTTCATGGTGGACTGGGTATTTCCACTCCTATACGCGTTTCCTCCAGTCCCTGTGATTCCACATGTAATCAGGAGGTTGAGAAAGTTCAAGAAAACCATGATCCTAATTGCCCTGGATTGGGCCAGGTGGACGTGGTACCTGGACCTTCTGGACATGTCCATCTGCCCTCCAATACGTCTTCCACAAAGAGAGGATCTTCTCTCGCAAGAGGAAGGTCGGGTTCTCCATCCAGAGGTCATGACACTGTCTTCACGCATGATTTCTGAGAAGCTGAGATATAAGGATTGGGACCTCCCGGATGACGTAATGGAGATCTTGCTTTCAGCCAGGCAGCCAGCAACAAAATCTTTGTATCAGTGTCGTTGGAACAAGTTCAGTAACTGGTGCAGGGATAAGGATGTGGATCCATTTTTATGTAATACTCCTACAGTACTTTCTTTCCTCTTACACTTGGCCAATTTGGGGTTCCAAGTTGGAACTATAAAAGGATATTTGGCAGCACTATCTATCTTTAAGCACTCCTCGGAAGAGGTGTACTATTTTAAAATGCCCTTGGTCATTCAATTCTTGAAAGGGCTGACAAATCTGTACCCTCTGACACCTTTTCAGGTGCCCATCTGGGATTTGAACTTAGTCTTAAAATGTCTTGTGTGTCCCTTTCGAACCTTTACATTCTTGCCTGTTAAGACTTCTCACTCTAAAAACTATTTTGTTAGCGGCTATAACGCCAGCCCGCAGGGTGAGTGAGTTGCAGGCGCTCTCTTGAAAGCCTCCTCACACCATTTTCCATATGGACAAAGTTATTCTAATAGTCAAACCATCCTTCTTGCCTATGATGGTCTCTGATTTCCATCTGTCACAGAAAATCTCCTTACCTTCTATTTACCCTCCTCCACACCCTAGTAAGGAAGAGGAAATATTGCACAGACTGGATCCAAAAAGGGCTATGTTTCTATATTCCTAGAATGGCAAATTTCTGACAATGTGACCAACTATTTGTTGGGTATACTGGACACAAATTGGGCCTTGGAGTGTCTAAGCAAACTCTATCCAGGTGGATAATTCTAGCAATCTCGGAGTGCTATAAATTGGCTGGGAAAGAGCCTCCAGATGGGTTAAGGTCGCATTCAACCAGGGGCATGGCAACTTGCGCGGCTCTTCAGAGGGGTGTCCCAGTGCAAGATATTTGTGCTGCAGCCACCTGGTCATCAATGCACACTTTTGTGAAGCATTACTGCTTGGACTGAACATCATATCAAGGAGGACTCTTTGCAAAAGCTGTCCTTCATTCAGTCCATGATTGAAATGTCTGGTACTCTCTCCTCCAAATTCTTACTGCTTTGGGAGCCTATCTAAGATGAGGAATACGTGGGGGGAACATCCAGTCGAAAGAACGTTAAAGTTGGTAAGTAACATGTTCTTCGCAAAATGAGCCACCATTGGAAAACCCAGCTGGACCTGCGTTCGTGAAAGGGATGTGGCTTAAGGGGATCTTTGTTTTCACATTAATACAACCCAGGACTGGGAGGAGGAGATTAAATGAACACAGGGAGCATGGGTCAGTGTGGGTTCATCGGTTGAGTAAGAGACCACGTTAAGGAAAAATGCTGTAGATGAACATTGTGTGTGTGTGTGTGTGTGTGTGTGTTTTGTTTTTTTGAATGAAGAGAGTGGCTAAGGAGTGAGAGTGAGGTGGAAAATCACCTGTCAGTCATTTAGTCGCTAAAAAACAGCAACTCCCAGACAGTCTTGCAGGGCACCTTATCCTGCCATTTACAGTCAATACCCCTCACTGCAGTTCAAGTCAACATGACATCACAACAGGCACCATTGAGCTGTGCGCTTAACCCCTTCAGCCTCAGGCAGCCTTGTTTGTCCATTTCCTGGCAACTAAAATCAAAAACTGCATTCTGATCCCATAAAATGACAAAGGAAGGCTACTTGTCCATTAGGCTCTCTATCCTTTCTAGCGTGTTGGGAGAAACCTGCTTCTAATACTAACTAGGGCTAAGAAACTGCTCTACAGATGTTGCATAAACCAGCAGTAGAATAAAGATTCCCTGTACATAAACCTCCACCATGCAACCCTAAATAACCTTGCCATTGCCAACCATGCCCAACCTAGATGCTGTTTCTCCACAGGGTGGTCTATGAGCTGCTTTTGCTTTTTGTTACAGCAGTTTTTGTACCACCCTCTGTTGAGGGAACTACAACCACCGACCTTTGGGGCCAATACACCCAACAAGAAAGGGAAGTAAAACTTTTGTTTAAGGCAAGTAACTTGGATAGAATAACAAGACTTAATGCTCAGGTAGGGGTAGAAGGTTGACACAAGGTACAATAGTTCACACACATCTGTAGAAAATACACTGCACTGATATACTGAACACAATATACTTTTACTAAGTCACACAGAAATCTATCGGGTCAAATAAGTGGCTAAAATATTGAAAAGATACAGAAAAATATTATTTTAAAAAATGGAATGGTCCTAAAGCACTCTCCTTACCCCACTGCCTCTATGTGGGACCACTACCACAGGTAGGCAACCAGCATACATTAACAGGGGGTGGGGGGAACAAATGAACCATAAAATCTAGCCTTATCGGCTTGCACAATTCATTAGGGTCCCAAAGATGCAGCCCGCCCCAGCATCTTTGGCATGCACTAGACCTGGTGGTCAGCACCTAACACATATACGTAGGGGTAGGCAGGAAAGGCACCCAGCCATTTTTCTCTACCAGAAAAATTGTCTAAATAGCCACAAGGCCTACACCAACGCTACACGTTAATTTGAGACCCCCCAGAGCATTGTATTAAAAATTATACAGATGGTACTCAAACCTCACCATCAGAGGGTAGATAAACTTTTCAGAACTATAGCCAAAGGCTTTCAAGAGTTAAGAATACATTTAAGCAATAGTTACATTAGCTACACTTCCGGGAAAATATCTACAATTAGTTACAATGTTCAAATACCTTCACAATTGGAAAAATGCAGTGCTGCATGCAATCATGTTTGGAGTTCATAATCATGTAGAAGAACAAAATAATCGCCCAATCTTTGTGCTTTACCACATTCAACTCGGCAGGCGAAGAAGCATTTGAATTACTTGCTCTCACACTGATGCATGCTTAATTTGTACCGGCAGGACTCCACCAAAGTTTTTGGGCTTGTATTTGCTAATTCCCTTGCAACATCTGCAAACCTAGAGGGAGCCACTCGTCAGTAATGATCTTGGGTCCTAGAACATCAGTGTTAGAAGAAGCTGCTTTACTCTGATTCTAGCACAACTTGCATGCCTCAGGCTCATTTGATGGGATTGACCACACTACTTTTAGGGGCTTGAGAGCAGGGGCATGCCCCCAAAGACCAGGGGAATAGTGCACAAGACACAGGAGTGTAAGGAGTACTGCAGACAACAAAGGAGAGGCAAGAACTACAAACGGGCAACAAAGAGAGTGAACAGAAAGGGGCAGGGAATACAACCAAGATGAACATGTTAGATTCCCTCTTGGGGTGTATGAGAATGGGGGAAGAGTTTCCCATGGGTCAGGGGAAACCCAAACCTTTGTTGGTTATTACAGGGGCTCACTCTGAATGTTTATGGAGAGGAGCAGCAGGGGTGGACGTCTGTGTCTGGACCCCAAGGCACGAACACTGAAACAACACTCACAAAACAGAAACCTGTACGGTCTAGCAGGAACAGAACAGTGACTGCCCCCTGAAACGTCCTTGTTGCTCCTTGAAGCACATTGTCTGTAGGCGCATTATGAATACCCAAATAATAAAAATAAACAAACAGGAACCAGTACACTGTTAACATATACAGCACAATGGAAAAGATTGAGACACGACAGAGGAAAGGGACAGAGATTGCCAGGAGACCAAGCAGCCAAACTCTGTACAAAGGAATTACACAATCACAAGTAAGGACAAGAACAGTAACAAAAATATCCAGTGACAGAACAAGAAGTCAAAGTGATCAAGGTTCTGAAATGGGCCCATAGGGGTCCCTCGCGATATGGAAACAAGGCAATAACCATACACGAAAAGATGCGCCAGACACGAGGTTCAAATTCCCAATGCTAGGGTTTATTGCAAGCAAAAATAGTCCCATTTGGCCAATTCTGGTCTCACGCCCCGCGACGTGAGTTTCCTAGACCTCGAGGGACGCAAGAGAGTGAATTACGTATATCAGTTACATATATACAAAATGCATATCATACAATCAGCAATGTCATGTTTAACACCCCCCTTTGGTTAGCTTCTTTGAACTCGGGATGACGATGGACATTTCCGACGGGTATGACAATTATGACACTTTCGATGTCTATTCTAGTAGCAATGTGCAATTTAGAAAGTGCGGAGGCATCTTCTAGTTGTTGAACAGAACACGGTGGTTCTGTTCTTGGAAGCAAGCTGCACACGGGGGAAGAGCCACATTCCAAGCTTTGCTATCTATGAGGTACTATTCGTGTCCCGGGAGCCGACACGCTCTAAAGGGTTTTGCGAAGGGGGGGCGTAAGGAGAGCATAATTCAAGCCTTTCGCTGTTTTATTCTAACATATTCTACCATAGTACGAGACTGGCTGGCAGCTGTGAAATGATTAAATGCCCTGCAGCTTTCTCTCAAGGCTACAGAGAGGGAGCGTGGGCATTCCTTTCTGGGCTACTCATGAGGAGTTTCAACAAACTCCTCAGTCCCGCGACCTTGCCCTTTCATATTCAGACAACAATGTTAACATTTGAGCAGAGGAAGCAGAATTCGCAAGAATTGCAAGCTGCAAAGCAGTTTAGACAGAAAGCAATGAGCAATGGTTAACAAGCAAAATGGCGATTCTTGCTACGTTTAAAATAGCCGCTTGTTGGTCAAGCATAGCAGTCTATATTCTATAATTCGGTGCATAAGACGGTTGGCCTACGGCCATCAAGTTACGTCTGTCATTCAAATGAAGGGTATTCACTTTTCCAGATTGACAGTTCAGGACAGAGAACAGGAAGAAAGAGGATAAGCAAGAAGACATTCTAAGTGAAAGGGTACAGGAGATGGGAACTGAAGACTAGAAACTAAGGACCGGAATCCATGAACAGCAGACTGAACTATAGACCAGTAACATGAAAACTCTTGACTAGGATAACAAGGAGTAATCTGCAGAATACAAGGTACTGTAACACAGGACTTGGAAGCAGGGCAGGAAGTTCAGGAGTGCAGGGGAGTGGAGGCAGAGTAGCAGGGCTGCAGGGCAGGGAGCACAGGGTATTTGAACAGGAGCTGGAAATCACAGTAACGGGACACAGAAATATAAGGATCAAACCACTAGGGGCACGCAGCGAACTCATTGCAAGAGCCTTGTGCTCCTGCAGGCAGCTCTTTAAATACTGACCCACCATATGCAGAAGCATGCTCGTTAGCACCTGGAGCACCACACCTGAAGGTAATCTGCCTCCTCCCTCTCTAAGCCTGGGAAAGTGAAAGCACCACTGATCTCTAGGGCTTCTGGGGATTGTAGTTATTTTCTATAACTTTATTTAAGCAGACAGACAGATTGGGCATGGGTCGCACCCCGCTCCCAGCTTGTACAACAATGATTATTATGGTGATTCGCACTGCAGATCAATCCGCTGTAGAGAATATAATTATTTATGCATTACCAGGTTGGACTTTTCTCAAATATTCATACAGGGGTTCCCATATGTTCTTCGGTCTGCTCACTGTAATTACAGTTGCAATATAGCCTTGCTCCTTCTCATTTACATAGGTAAGCTCTTTGAGCCATTCCTTACATGACAGTGCTACTTTAGACTTCCATTTCAATAACATTTATTTTTTCGCAATAATGCAGTATATATTAAACCATCAATGCATTTTGGTGGAAGCTTTCCCAATATCACCCAACAAGTATTTGAGAGAAAGTAGTGCAGGGGGGAAACCAACCATCCGATGCAGCATTCCAGTAACCTCCTGCCAAAATTGTGATGGCTTCGGACAATTCCAAAACATGTGAATCGAGTTTGCCCCTTCGCTTCCACATTTCATACATTTATCAGTTGTGTTTAGAAAAAATCATGATACCCTAGCACAGGGGTCCCCAACCATTTATGCGCAATGAGCAAAATTGGCATATCAAATTAAATGGTGAGCAACATCCATTTTTCGGCGGAACATATCCACGCACAGTTGGCGGACAAATTGTTTGCAATACAAATTAGAAATGTAACAAAATTAAAAATGCATATATAACATTTAATTCGCAGTACTTAATAGTTATCTAGACCACGTGTTTTTCTAGTCAAGGAAATGTGCAAGGCCTTTAACTTCATTTGACGTTAAGTGGTTGTTTACAAGAAATTTTGAGGACTTTGAGTGGTCAGTAGTACATATTTAGACATATAGCACTAGTCCAGCTTTTGAAAAATAGAGTAGGAGTAAATAAACATTACCAGGGGTTTCAGGTTCCTGAGCAAAATACTAGTGCAAATATATGGACGGTAAAAATGGCAAGTTGACGAAGGGAAACCCCTCTTAGCTTTAGGGAAAGGCAGGAATTTTCCCCAGTCCCCCACCCTTTTACTTTAGATAAAAGTATGTCAATCAGCATGAGCCCACTGTGTCCGAGTTCTACTTCTACATTCTTACAGGTCACTAATGGTTTTTTAAGTCTTATCCAACACGATACTCGGACATCTCAGCATCTGTCCAATATACAAGATTGCGGAATTATACATTTTTTCCAACACCAATAAAGGTGACAAGCAGAGATGTCAGTTGGTCCCAATGTATTCCTTTTGGATGTTGATTCTCATACTTCTCTTAGAAGACAGTTAATCCATCCTCCAACTGAAGGGTTCATTTTATGCAGAAGACACAGCTATTTTGGACTTGCCCCCAGCAGGTCTCCAACAGGGCCTGCTAAACCCAAGCTACTATTTTGGGAATTACAGTTTGAAATTAAATATAATAAAAACAAAAATGATGGTGTTCATGCAAAGGGTGAATGTAGCTAGTTTTTAAATGAATGCAGAGATGAGGGAGCAGTCTCATTTTTATTTGAGCCTACTCTTCTGAAAGAGCAGTGCTAGCGTCAGTCATTTTTAAGAAGATGGCTGAAAAGGCATCCTTAAAGGAATGGTTCGGTCAACATTTTTTATTGCCCCTAGGGGTCGGCCATGTGTTTTTAAGCCTAAGTCGCTCGATTTTAGAAAAATGTCCTATGGACCTTACCGAGTTTTCGTCCATTAAACGCACGCGAAAACAGGCATCAGGGAGCTGCCATTTTGTGATAATCCTAAAATTCCCCCATCGTCCTGTTTGACCTGCTTTTGCGGCACTAAATCATATCCCCCGCCCCTGAGCCTGACATTATCAAAACATTCATATTCCCCGCCTCTCTCCGTGACATTTCTGTGCTGCGTAGGCAAACGCGCCCAGTCGTCTTCTACGCGACTTCACAAAGAACCCAGAAACCAACACAGATCAACTCACAACACAGCGCGCCACAATTCGGAATATGAAACTGTACTTTAAAATCAAACAGCAACACGGTACATTTAGTACATTTATTTGACATTAAATGTTTATAGAATATTCAGCAATTGCCATATGAACTCGGAATGCCATTTATTTTCTTTTATCTCTATCCACAAATCCGTAAAAGTTTATCCTGAGTCACACGCTGTTCCTTTATGGTACACAGGGTGTTGGTTTTCGTTAAAAGAAGCACTTTGGTCGCACGTTGAACCGCAAGGCTGTTCCATCAAGTAGGCACTAGGCCAGCGTAAAGGTTGATATGTTGCTTCTAGCCGCTAGTACCGCGTAAGGGCATATGGGCCCTTGGCGATCGTCCCATAAAATCATCAAAGTGGTGCAGTTGTTTACAAGAAGCTGCAGCTGGCGGTTGAAAAAAACATCTGCCGGTGTCTGAAACTGGTGGCAGTAGCAGTAGGGAAGGATATACCTGTTTTGAAAACATAAAATTTATAATTAGTCTCGCCAGCCGATCTTTATTAATATTATTCATTCTATTTTTTACGGCCGAGCTGAAACTATTTGCTTTCAAGGATAGTGCAATGGAGTATGTTCGGCTCTAAAATCAATGCGAAAAGTAACAAAATAAATCGAGGTTAGCACACAATGAGAAACAACTGTTTGTCTACATGCGTGTGGAATGTGGACCTGCATGCCCATGTGCCCGCTACAAGGACGATCCCACAAAAGGTTTCCTAGCTCTTCATTCATTAATTTATTCATGCATCCATTCATTAATTCTTCATTCCAGTATAAAAGCTTCTAAAGAGTTAGTTACATTATATTTGCAATTTCCATTGTGTCTCTGCGTAATGCAGTCCGTAAATCCCACTGTGCTCTTGACAATGATTTTTCGTGTTCTGAACTAACATTAAACTCTAGTTTCAGAATTTTCTGTCTTATCGTCTCTTACTTTATTGCACCCCCCCCTTCAAATGAAGTTCGTTCGGCATGGTCCCAGTCTCTTAAGGTCAAAAAACGATAGAACCTTATACTGCCAGTGCGAGTTGTGGGCCTCTTCAGGGTGCGAGCTGAAAATCAAAGCCGCTGACCTTCACTAGAAATGAGCATACATTCTTTCTTTGCAACATCCCGTAGTAAAGCCATCTGTGAGAACTTGAAGTTTCAAATCCATATATGTACTGTGCCTCAATGTGCAAATGCGGACTGGCTTCTCTCCCATCTGCAACGGTTTGCTTGGTGCGTTCTAAGGCCCCCAATTTTGTCCTCGTTGTCTGCGAGCTTCGAAGCCCCAAAGAAACATAACTATTGAGACTTTTAATTTTTTGGGGAAGGTCAGGGAAAGTATAAAATACCCGAGGAGTTGAGTTGAAAGTGAGATTTATTGTTTTTTTTTGTATTGTTTGCAATACTCAAGCCTCCCCTCGGTTAACAGTGCGCAGCATTTACATGAGATTGCGAAAGTTAGCTACATCAACAAAAATATATACATACACATATAGACAAGGTCAGCAATATGAGGTGAATAGAGAGAGAATTCAAAGATGACACCCAGGTTGTTCGCCACCCAGGATGGTGAAGGTAGGGGTTAGGGTTAGCGTACTTTGTATGTACACTGTACAATAACATTTATTTACAAAAAGACAATCGTATTACAATTATTTAAACCGGGATTTGTACTTCACAACCAGCTCTCCTTTGGGTGGACATGGCACAGTGGCAATGTTTGGTGGCAATGGATCAGTGCTCTGCACAGAAACGTTCAAAATTCCATATCTGTGCTTCTCTAATACAGCAACAATAAGGCTTTTGACAAAGTCGAACTTCACTTCCTCATAGACTGGTTTGATCACCCATTGCTTACTTCTTTTTTGAAAAGGCCTTAGTGTAGCGAGGCATCTTTACATTACCCTTAGTCCTAGATTGTTCACGGCCGAGATTCTCGTTATGGGCCAAGACGGCAAGTAGAGTCCCATGTCTCATGCCCTGTATGCTGAAATACAAGCGCTTTGGCCTGTACTTTAGGCACATATTGTGGAACACCTCCAAACCTCCTGTGTGACAGAATTCTGTCAGTCCCCTCAAATCTCTTGATAGAGTTTTATTGAAAACAATCTTCTCAATGGCTTTGTGTGTCGGTGAAGATGGATTCAACCACTTCTTCTTCTGTGCCTCCACTGGGGACAAATGGCCATGTTCACATTGGTGGAAATGTAGGTTTTCTGACCAGCGGTGCATGTTGGTACAGTGGTGCATCAGTGACCGCCATTTTTCAAGTAGTATTTCCACTGACCCTTCACATGTTTAAGAGCTCCACCAAAGATGGTTGCTGATAGACTGGGACCACTCTGAAATACTTTCCAAACCTTTTTTTTCCCTGCAGCCGAGATTTTCTTATTGATTGATTTAGCAAGATGCCATACGTCAAATTGATGTTTAATATGTGGGAACTGCTCTCTCATTGTCTTGGCAATTGAAACGTGTCTGTCCGTGGCTATGAGGTCGATATGCATTCCCCTCGATTGTAGATATTCCACTGATTTTATAAATCCTAGTTTCTCCATGGCCACTGAGGATGTACATTGTGTTACCTGCACGGCCACCGAACTCATAATATTCTTACTATCCATGTCCTGAAAGTGGTAGGTGCAGTACTTGGCAGAAAATCCAGGGCTGTCGCACTGTCCATCGCCGGCTAGCCTGAATCGTTTGCCTTTGAATGTACTTGCTAGAGACAATTGTTCAATTTTCCAAGCATCACTAATGGCCGGAAACAGATAATCATGTTAGTATTTGTAGTACTGCGTTTTTGAAATGAAATGGAGTCCCACAAACTGAAAGAAAGACTTTAACTTTCTAAAACTGGAGCCACTAAAAAGTGATGCAGCTGTACACAGTAGATTGCTTGCTGGCAGTTTCCCCAGCATCGGTTGTGCAGACCATGAGAACGTATGATTTAATCTACAGGCGGCATGTATTGTGACCAGTGGCGGCTGGTGAGTTTTAATGCAGGTGGGGCGGTAAGTTCCCAGTGTGAACTTGGGAGCGAGCGAGTGCGCGCAGCACGCGAGCCCACACCACCCAAGGGGGGTGTGGAGGGGTTCTCCCCCCGCAAAATTTTTGAAAAATGGCCTCCAAAATGTGCTATTTACTGTCCAAAACCCACCAAAATATGACATAAAAAGCAAGGTTTTACATACTAATGTTGGTACATTATTCTTATGTGTGCAAGTGTGGTGTATTTTACAGCAGCTTGTATTGAGAATAGCTGGTACTATGATGTTTGCATAAAGAAATTCATCATTATATAGTCAGTAATGATGGAAAAATATCATTATGTCATGCTGTTACTGGCATTCATGTGCATTCATCCCACTAAGGAGGGATTTTAGGCATTTTCTGAAAGGGGGGGAAACTAAGCTAAAATATTACTTTTTAACCGCTTAATCGTGACCAACAAAATCAAGGTCAGTGGTGGTCAGAATCTTCAGGTGTGGTGCGTGAAGATTAAAGTCTGATTCATGAGGTTCAGGTGGTAGTGGTAGGCTGGTGAAGGTAGGGTCAGGGTACTTGCATCGAGATAATGATCGCCATCTTCTGCAAGGTATGAAGAGGGCGATTCGACACACAAGACGCTTTTCTGGCAACCAGACAGGCTGGATGGTGTGTGAGGTGGTGGTATATGGGAGTGATTGATCCAATCAAAGGCCTGGATCACCTGCAGGGACTTCGGAGGTGAGTGCTGGCTGGCAAAGAAGTGGATAGTTTCAGGTTGCCCCATGCAAAGGAAATGGCCTGGGTTTCGATCACCCTTAAGTGCCCATCACACAATGGTTGAGGACTAGAATGGCTGATGGGCTCCTGGGTCCAGGGTTTACTGCAGCAGATGATGGTTCTGGGTCAGGTGTTCAGTGTTGGGCCAATGGGAGGCCTAGATCACATGCCCGGACTGCGGAGGCGAGGATGAGCCAGCGCAGGGTCAGACTGGTTGTATAAAATTGTCTCTGGAACCAATGAAAAAGTGGCCCACAGTGGCAAATGGCAATTCATTCATTTTGTGACACTGTTTGAATAGTACACAAGGGGAGTTTTTTAATAAAATGTGATACAAATTGTACATTTTAAAGATATGTATTCCACAACACTGGCTAAACCAACTAGCCGCATAGTGAAGTAACTTGTCATCAAGCTGGCCCACAGCACAATTTTGCGTTCCAATCCGAGCCTAGCGTATGGTACGTTCCTAATGCAAGTGGGCATACGTCACTGGGAAGAATCTTTTGATTGATTGTTCTGCAAACTTATCTGCGCACACGTTGCCATTAGATGCGTTAATGGCAAATACAGAGCTTTGTGTGGCAGACCATTTCTTAAAAAGAGAACATTACACACACGTGGTTTGCGGCAATATGTTATTAAATGCAAGACACGCGCAAACACAAAATGAAAACATGATAATACATACAACGACAATATAGAACAAGGCAAGAGGAATTCCTTTTAGTAGCTACAAACACAAAACATTATTATGAGGTGCATTCGTTCAGCTAGCAAAACACTCTTTTAAAAAGGAATGCATATAAAACGTACCGACTAGTTTGAATGAACATTGAATGGGGCATTGCTAGTTGTGCAGCAGAAACATTAAATTCTGAGTGCATCATCGTCATGTATGTTTGTTTTAATTATTCTGCCACCAGAAACACTGTTTGGCCTGCACCTGAACCTTGAAGGAGTGTTTGATGCATTCTCCAGCATGGGGTCTGGCATGGATTCACATGCTCATGAATATTCCCTGTCGTCAGGCTGGGAATCCTCGGTAAAGAAAAAACCAGTATCAGTTTCGTTTCTGATCTGTCTTTCGTAGTAATAACCAATCACTGGTCTCTGCGTCATACTGACCACAGCCAATGACTGCCCTCTACCTAAGCACCGCCTCTGGCAGCCATCTTCAGATTTTTACCGCACGTTCATGTGTTGGGATCCTCGTGCTATTGCTCTCGAGCGTTAGTGCTATTTTTTCGCGCTTTTTACAAAAACTTCGATTCTTTCGGTCAAAAGAGCCTCAAGCTCCACCGATCCTACATCCGATCAACGGGGACCCGTGTCGGATTCATCTGTGCCCCTCAAGGGTGAAGATTTCGTCGAGCTACACTTCGGAGGACTCCAGAAGCTTCTCAGGCCCTGTCTCGGAGATGGCCCAGGAGAAGGGAAGCTCGACGCCCGGAAAGCTGTTCAGGGTCTGCCCTGGATGCCAGCTGCAGAACGTCTTCAAGGAGGACGAACACTCTTTCTGCCTTTACTGCCTTCATGAGGACAAGACGCACGTGGAGAAGGACTGTGCGTTTTGCGGCAACATGTCGGAACGGACCATGAAGGACCGCCATCAACGTCTCGCCAACTGGCTGGAGGGTAAGAGCCCGTCTGGCGAGAAGAAGAAGAAATCCGAGCGGTCTTCTAAGACCTTTGAGGGCGCCCCGGCGACGGGGGCCCAACATAAGGCCAAGCACCGCGAGTCCGCTGGCACCGGGAGCGCCGAACGGTCGGGCTCTGCGGGCGCCAGGCAGGGCGCACCCTCCCCGGCACCATCAACCACGAGCCAACGCTCTGGGTCGGGTAAGAGGAAGGCCGAGCACCCGGCGAAGCTCCTGGAGAGGCCCCGGTCGAGCTCTAAGGCAGAGGAGGAGCGTGGCAGTGCCCCCTCCCTCAAGGATAAGGCGGTGAGCGCACCTAAGGTGGTGAAGGCCTTGATCCATCCGACCAAGCCCTCTATCGAAACGGTCGCGGCGGCCCTGGCTCAGCCTGTGGTGGCTGCACCAGTGGTGGCGACCTCAGGGCCCAGAATCTCCCTGCCTCCTCGGAGGGAGTCTTCCTTTGTGCCCATCGATAGGACCCCCGTGAAACCCTCCGTGGGGAAGAAGAAGGGGGGGCAGGGCGTCGTCGTAGAGTCGGCCTCAACCTCAGAAGAGGAACTGATCGAGGTCTTAAGCCACGGCCTAGGCGTGGAAGAAGGCCAGCCCGTCGGAATGGACCCCGACGCAGGTGACGACGACATCATCGAGGATACCGACGGGGCCCCTGCTCGCCCGTCGGATTCCCCTCTGCCAGCGCCGCAAGACAACTCGGCGGCCATTTTGTTGGCCATACAGTCCTTATGCTCCGAGATAAGGACGAGGCTACCGTTACCGACGGAGGAACCTCTCCCGTCGGGGGATCCAGAACCGGGACCTTCTGGTGTTCCCCCTACCAAGAAAAGAAGGATCCATCCACCACCTCCTTTTCAACCGCCGCGCCCCTTCCAGCCCTCCTCCCCGTCCACCCGAGGGGATGATACGGGGACTGACACGGCAGCGACGGGTACGGACGACGAGGCATACGACGAGGATTTTCCGTCGTCGCCTCCCACCAGGGCCTCTCCGCCCGACGAGATCGGATCTTTCCACTCCATGATCTCCAGGGCTTCCGAGCTTTTCCAACTCTGCCCTGAGGAGAAGAAAAAGGAAGGCTTCCTTTATCAGCGGCGCGAGGCCAAGAGGAAGACGGTCCTCGCAGTGCCTCTGTTGGACGACATTTGGGATGAGGGCCTTTCCCTCCTCAAGAACCCTTCCACGACGCCAGCTAGAAGAGACCGGTACGAGAAAAAGTACCGGGTCCCGGACACGGCCCCCCTATGCCTCCGGGCGCAGCCTACCCCGGACTCCGTCGTCTCTGCGGCAGCCAGGAAGAAAGCGGGGGGGGGTGCGGCCTCCACATCGACTTCCCCGCCGGACGGCGAGGGAAAGAAATTGGATACTATGGGGCGTAGAGTCATCTCGTCGGCAGCGACGACGATTAAAGCGGCCAACGCCTTGGCTATCGTGGCCCGCTACGACAGGGAGCTCTGGTACAAGATGGCTCCTCTGCTGGATTTTCTGCCGGACGACAAGAGGGCGGAGGCCCTTGAGATCCTGCAGGAAGGTGAGGTGGCCTCGGACCACGCCATCACCGTGGCGACGGACATCGCCGACACTGGATTCCGCCAGCTGGGCAACGGTGTTTGCCTTCGACGTCGTGGATGGCTCAAAGCTACGGACTTCCGGCAGGACGTCCAGACCAGAGTCCTGGACATGCCCTTCGACGGGAACAACCTGTTTGGGAAGACAGTGGACGATTCCCTTCAGGCCATCAAGGCGGATACTGAGACGGCCCGGGCCCTTGGAGTCCTGCAACGACGGACGCCCTTTCGGAGCGGCGGAGGCAAGGGCGCCTCCAAAGGTTCCGGCGGCGGTTTCGCTTCCTACCGTCAAGCGGCCCGCTCGTCGTCGCAAGAGGCCTACAGAGGACGAGGCAAGTCTAGCGGACCCCGCCGTCGTCGCCAAGGAGGTCAAGGCGGCAAGGCCGCGTCCAAGCAGGATTGAACCGGCCTTGGGGTCGGGCCCCCACCGAAGCACCCCGGTGGGAGGCCGGCTGGCGGGCTTCGTCAGCGTGTGGGAGTCCATCTCCACCGACCGTTGGGTGCTGGACGCCCTGGCCCGGGGCCACGCGCTCGAGTTTCAAAGAAGGTGCCCGCGCGTCCCCCCCGTGGCCAGGAAAGAACTTCACGTCCCTCAACTTCTCCTGGAGGTAAAGGCGATGCTCAGAAAGGGCGCCATCGAACTCGTCCCAAAGAGGCTTCGGGGCTCCGGAGTCTACTCGAGATACTTCCTCGTGAAGAAGAAGACGGGAGGATGGCGCCCCATCCTGGACCTGCGACGTCTGAACAAGTTCATCAAGGCGCAGAAGTTCCGGATGGTCACCCTCCAGCACGTCCTGGGTCAGCTGGAGGAAGGAGACTTCCTATCGTCATTGGATTTGGAGGATGCCTACTTCCACATTCCCATCCTAAAGGGGCACCGCAAATTCCTCAGATTCGTGGTCCAAGGGCGTCATTACCAGTTCAAAGCCCTTCCCTTCGGACTACGGTCGGCACCCAGGGTATTCACCAAGTGCCTTGCACCGGTGGCGGCGCAGCTGCGCCGCGAGGGGATCCACGTCTACCCCTACCTGGACGACTGGCTCATCCGCGCCAAGACGAGGGAGCTCGCCGTGGTCCACACGGCAAGGACCGTCCAACTCCTCACGGACCTGGGATTCTCCGTGAACTACGCCAAATCCCACCTGGTGCCCGCGCAAGTCGCACTGTTTCTGGGAGCGAGGCTCGACACAGTGTCCCTTCTGGCCTCCCCGTCGGAGGAGAGGACCAGGACCATCTTGGGCAAGGTGCAACGGATGTTGGTGGCCGACGCGGCCAAAGTGAGGTCCATCAAGTCCCTCCTCGGGATGATGTCTTCCTGCATCTACCTCATTCCCATGTGCAGACTCCGGATGCGCCCGTTGCAAGAATTCCTGGATGCGCGCTGGATCCAGACGACGGGCAGCTTCGAGGAAAGGATCAAGCTCGACGAGAGTTTCCGACGAGCGATACGGTGGTGGGGCACCCGCGCGCATCTGACGGCGGGCATGGACTTCCAGACCCCAGCCCACCAGGAGACTGTGACCACGGATGCCTCCCTGGAAGGGTGGGGAGCGCACACCGAAAATCTGCACGCAAGGGGACTCTGGCTCCCGACGGAGAAGTCCCTACATATCAACGTCCTGGAGCTCCGTGCAGTGTTTTGGGCCCTCAGGTCCTTCCTTCCGTCCCTCAAGGGCAAGGTGGTGAGGATCTTCACCGACAACACCACCGCCATGTTTTACATCAGGAAACAGGGCGGAACCAGGTCCCCAGCGCTGTCCAAGGAGGCGCAGGACCTGTGGCATTGGGCCGTCGCCCAAGGGATTTTTCTGGTGCCGTTTCATCTGGCAGGGATAAAAAACACCATCGCCGACTCACTCAGCAGGGAGCTGCGCTCGTGCCACGAGTGGGAACTACGGCAGGATCTGGTGGATCGCCTCTTCCGATGGTGGGGCACACCCCAGATCGACCTGTTCGCGACGGCGACGAACGCCAAGTGCCGGAGGTTCGCCAGCAGGTTTCCCCAGACGAGGAGCATGGGCGATGCTTTCTCGTTCCCCTGGGAGGGCCTGTTCCTCTACGCGTTCCCTCCCTTGCCTCTGCTAATCCGGCTCGTCAACCAGCTCAAGAGGTCACGGTGCAGGATGATCCTCGTCGCACCTGCGTGGCCGAGGCAGATATGGTTCCCAGACCTTCTGGACTTGTCAGCGTCCCCGCCGATCAAGCTGCCGGCGGACGCGGATCTACTCTCCAGGGAAGGAGGCGCCATCCTCCACCACGACCCGAAGTCGCTGAACTTGCAGGCCTGGCTCCTGCAGCACTAGAGTTTGGAGGATACGACATACCGGCCGATTGCAGAGAGGTTCTTGCAAAGGCCAGGGCGTCCTCGACTCTTAAATGCTATGGACACAAATGGAAGAGGTTCTCTGTCTGGTGCCACGCACAGAAGATTAACCCTCTACGGATTACGGCTCCCCAAGTACTGCCGTACCTGCTGACGCTGGCCAAAGCTGGTCTGGCACATGCGTCCATCAAGATTCATCTTGCTGCGATCTCCCGATACACCAGAACCACGGGCCGGACGTCCTTGTGGTCTCATCGTCTGGTGAAAGAGTTCATGAAGGGACTGTTCAGATCGTTCCCGCCGGTGAAGGCTCCGGCCCCGGCGTGGGAGCTCAACGTGGTGCTGACCAAGCTCATGGGACCTCCGTTCGAGCCTCTGCACTCGGCCCCGTTGAAGTTTCTATCGTGGAAAACAGCTTTTCTTGTGGCCATCACCTCCGCACGACGAGTGGGAGAGATCCAGGCCCTTTCCTGCAAGGCCCCGTACTTGACTTTCCACGACACGAGGGTAGTGCTCAGGACGCACCCCTCCTTCATGCCCAAGGTACCGTCGGACTTCCATCTCAACGAACCCTTGGTGTTACCTGTGTTCTTCCCGTCGCCTTCGTCGCCGGCTGAGAGGACTTTGCACTCGCTGGATGTAGCTAGAGCGCTGAAGTTCTACGTGGACCGCACGAAGGGTTTTCGGAAGACGTCACAACTCTTTGTGAACTTTGGACCTGTCAATCAGGGGAAGGCTCTCTCGAAGGCTTCCATCTCCAGATGGCTCTCCGGCTGTATCATGTGCTGTCACCGTTTGGCAAACCGACCGCTGCCTGGCCGTCCGAGAGCCCATTCCACCAGAGCGATCGCAGCTACCACGGCGTTCCTATCTGGTGTGCCCCTGCTGGACATATGCAGGGCTGCTACGTGGAGGTCGACGCACACCTTCACGAAATTCTACTGCGTCGACCGGGATTCCAGGGAGGAGTCCAGGGTCGGCCAAGCAGTGCTGCGCAACCTGTTCGCCTGAGGTGAGCCTGGTGAGGAGGTAAGATGCTTAATGTTGAGTTGATGTGATGCTTAATGTTGAGCCTTTGCCACCTCCCGTGGTTGTGCATGTGTGTACTGCTATGTATTCTTTATTCATGAGCATGTGAATCCATGCCAGACCCCATGCTGGAGAAGGAACAAGTTACTTACCTGTAACTGTTGTTCTCCAGCATGGGTCTGGCATGGATTCACATGCGAACCCTCCCGCCTACCCCTCTGCGGCTCTTCACTTGGTCATACTGCCACTTCACGTGCTTCCAAATCTGAAGATGGCTGCCAGAGGCGGTGCTTAGGTAGAGGGCAGTCATTGGCTGTGGTCAGTATGACGCAGAGACCAGTGATTGGTTATTACTACGAAAGACAGATCAGAAACGAAACTGATACTGGTTTTTTCTTTACCGAGGATTCCGAGCCTGACGACGGGGAATATTCATGAGCATGTGAATCCATGCCAGACCCATGCTGGAGAACAACAGTTACAGGTAAGTAACTTGTTCCTTATCTCCCAGCTCGAGACAAGACTATGACGAGACTGAAACTTTCAAAAGCACTGCAAGTGTGTGATTTCGCCTAACTCCAAGCTTGCAGAAACTCTCCCAGCTGAATGTAAAAAGCACACATGGCATGCACATCTCGCAGCCTCCTTCTTTCGTTTCTTGTAAACGGCCAGGCAGAAGGAGAAAGCGAAAGGTGTACATTTCGTTTTAGCACATTAAGTGGCTTAGGCTAGAACGACAGGCCCCAGAGACAGCACAATGGACGGGCGGGGACTCGCGGCACAAAGAGAAGCGCGCACGAGTGCCAGGGTGGCTTCAGAAACGAAAGCATTTTGACTTGTGTTTCTCTCTCCGGCCCTGCTGTCTATACAAAAAAGACTAATCCGGTATTGCACCATGACAAGGACTGTGCAGCAGCGTGCGGCCCTCCCTTGACAGTCACGCACTTGGCATCATTCTCTGAGGCCAGCATCAATCGCAAATACCATTGGAACGGTTTATTACTTTAGTTGTGTGCATGAACCTTAAACGTTATCAAAACATTCCTATAACCTCAAAGCTGGTGTGTGAGAGCGAGGATCACCCTTGTCTCTCCAGTGCACGGCCCTCTGCGGCTGCGCTTTCCAATCATCAGAGAAATTATCCCCAAGGAATGAAGAGTGAGGCATTCTTACCTGCACAACTACACCGTACAAGGTCCACTACTGGAAACACGCGTGTTCCGACCCACACTGGAACATAAACGAGACGTTAAAGTGAGAGAAAGTGGCACGCCATCATCCGACCTCACCCACAACACTGAATGTCATTGGCTGACAAACAGCCAATGACATTCTTCAGTAAAACTTGCTAGCCAGTGAACTACGCCTCACAGTAAGTTCAGATCCTCCTGGTGCGCTGTTTGCGCACAGATCAGTACTGGCGGGGCCACCCCTCTAGCGCCCCGCCAGCCTCCTGCATTGTGAATTCTTACGTAGAGTGCGTGGAGCTATCAGCTCCACGCACTCTACAATAGAGAAAAGCTCCGTAAAACGGGACGCGCCCCTGTGTTAAGGTGGCAGGCCCAGCCAGCCACATTGAAGACTGAACTTTGCAGAGCAGCAGATGAATTATTTATTTATTATTAATCTGCCGCTCTGCAACATCGATTTTCCGGCACGCTGCGCTGTGTGCACAATGTTCTCTGCACACTCTGTGCGTGGGGGCCCTGGCGGGGGGGCTGGGGGGGCGGCGCCCCCCTACCCTATACAAGCGGCTGCCACTGATTGTGACGTTACTGCCTTGTTTTTGACGAGTCATATGAATCAATGGCTTCCCATATACTTTCCCTCTGACATAATGCCCACATTTCAGCATACTTCTAATATTCATCAAACAACTATCGAATACTATGTTTTTGCCCTCTTTCATTAGACTGTCATCCTGCGTCAAAGTTGTTTCGGCCTGTGACGTTGAGGACATATCACCACATTTGAAAGAAATATTGCTGCTATCAAGTTCTGATGCGTCGGTGAATGCTGCTGCTGGTTCATTCTGTCATTTCAACATCTGCTACTTCAACATTGATGGGAGAACACAACAATATCAACAGCTTTTTTGGTGGCAATTTTTTGGCGGGTGTAGATTGTGTGAATTGATCTGCGACTACTTCAGAACTATCTTCAATGCATCCAGTATCATGTTGTTGTGGTGGTGCGGTCGCACTGTAGCAATGGTCCTTTACAACTTTATTGGATTCTCCGGACACATTCATTTCATGTTCTGGCCATTGGACATGAGCATATCTAGTCTCAACACGCGGCGTCTGAATTAATAGTTCCTCCATAGTGTAAATGGTCTGGCAAGCAACATCTCTCATTCACTTCACTGTCTGTGTATGTATAGTTCGGACACCCACGGGTAACTAGAGGACAGATTGGAAAAGGGATGTTCAGTTTAAACACAAGATAAAGTATAGTACAATTGACTGGAAAAAAACATAAAATAGTCCCCAGCACAAAAAAATGTGTAAAGTTATGAACTATTTGTAACTAACCTTATTTTTGTTTCTTTGCAACTTTTTTGACTCGACCTTCAACATCTGCATGCTGGTGCTCCGATTCGTATCCGCATGTCTCCCCTTCCTCTTGCGCTGCAACGGCTATATTTTCTGTATCCGCATAGACAGCACGGAATGAGGCTCCATCGACTCCCTGAAACATAGTATTTTCATTACTGTGTATCAAAATATTGTTAACATAAAACACACGTGAGGACGAACACACAGGTACATCTCAATAGCCAAACACGATTTAAACATTGTGTGGAACAATCAAACGACAAGTATTCAAGCTCTGATGACCTAGTTCGATGGAGCTGTCAGTATCCATACCTCTGGCTCTGCATGGACTGCCACAAATGATTCTATTGAGAGGAGGCATCAGCAACTCCCTGAAACACAGTACTTGCGTTAGTATGGTTTTCAATATTGTAAACATAAAATACACTTGGGGTCGTCGGCACAGGTACATATAAAGAGATAACCACAAATGTTGCATTGTCTAAAAGAATCAGGGAATATTTAAATATGATCAGATTTAATCGACTTATTTCTCCGATTTCTTTACATTTGCATCATCTAAATGGGATCTTGTGATTGTAGTGGAAGCTCCATCGTCTCCCTGAAACACAGTACTTGCGTTAATAGGGAAGAAAGTATAGCAAATGGAATCACGTTATATGATCACGCTCGATGGAGCGGTCAGTATCCATACCTCGTGCTGCTGAAGAATATCTATGGATGTTGTAAATGTGGTGCGCACTTCCGAAAGCTGTTGCGACGATTCGTATCCGCATGGTCCCGCTTCCCCTGGAATTACTTGAATGTCAGGCTCTGCATCAAGTGCGTGGGTTGACGCTTCAACAACTGCCTGAAACATAGTATTTGAATTAGTAAGGATTACAATATTGAAAACACAACACACACTTGGGGTCGACCGCACAGGTACATATCAATGGCTAACCAAGAATGAAACATGGTGTAGAACAAACGACAAGTGTTCCAGTCCTGATGATCACGGTCGATGGAGCTGTCAGTATCCATACCTCGTGCTGCTGAAGAACATCTAGGGCTGTTGTCAATGTGGTGGACGCTTCAGCATCTCCCTGAAAGACAGTACTTGCATTAGTATGGATAACACTAATTATAACTGAAAACAAACACCAGGGGACGACAACTAAAGTGTATATCAATTGGAACGCACTAACCAAACAATTTGTAAAATAATCACACAATACATAAAAACTATTAATTGACATGCATAAAACAAGTCTGTAGCGGAATAGCCAAGTATGATTACCTGATACGCGCTAGAAGTGGTTAATAACTGCGGGCACGTCACAGATGTAGAATGTTCTTGCTTCAGATTCAGTGGATAGTCAAGCAGTTGTAAAGGTAAATTATTGTTTGATGATGAAATGCAAATATTAAAAAATTGCCATGTAAACCGACAGAATACTTGAAAATAATGCTATTGAAAATGCGCAATATAGTACAGTTCCCTGTGCCCATAAATAGATTTCCTTTGGGGGTTATAAAATCGAAAAATAATTTATTGATAAATGTCATTATTCAAAAAGCTATACACTCATATCAATATCGAAAGTATTACAAGGGAGTATTACAAGGGACACAACACCTAAAATATCAATTAATCCATTCGGCTACCTACACACTACCCCAAGGCCTAAAGCTAAATCCGGACAATTGACTCACCAGTGGCGGAATGTGGACGAATAGAATAGCGTTTGCGAGCAATTTTCGTGTCGTTTGCCGTTTATTCTTCTTTGTTTCCCAAGATGTGGCGTACATGTTCGAGGAAAAGTGCCGGCTGCAGATGCGGTCTCGATCACCCCTCTTGTCCTCTAAGACTTGTTGGACTCTACTTTCCAGCTCATCCAGTGGATATCCGCAATGTCTGACCCATTCTCTTATTCGATCAACAGTTTTCGGGAATACATGCATTGTAGTGCCTTCAGATTTAGGGTCTTCGAAGGGCAACCGCTAATCGAACAGGCAGGCATTGTTGAAAATTCTGAAAAGTAAATATCAAGATTATTATAAAACCTTGATGAATAAAAATGTCATAAAAAAGTAAATGAACCATACCATGCTCAATGCAAGGTTTGTTTTGGTCGCCGGAACTATACCAGTCCATCATGTGCGGCTTAGTATTTGCATAAGTTACAGAAATGTTTTAAATTATGTGACTAAACTCTGAACATGTGACTCGTCCCTTGGATATTCTGTCTTGCACGAAAAGGAAACATGCTTACATTATAGACTGGACCCCCGAAGGATGCAATTCGATGACAATTGACACAGATGAAAATAAATAGATCTATTGATAGCATAACAATTGAAACTCATGTCAATAGCAATGAGACCAATGACCATAGCACTATTCGGTACTGTAATCGCAAATAGATAGAAATGTAACAAACAGTTGGATTCAGCAGGCCGAGCAATATGTTGCAGGAGAACAGGTAGATGGCCACAGGTAGCACACTCTGACGAGTTTGCTCGAAGCGGTCACAGATAACACGACGACGAGCAGATTAGCATAGATCTCAGTGCTTCTCAGGTAGAAGGTTCAGGAGTTGACTTGCAAAGCACAAAGATGTTCTCGTGAGACATATCAAGTGGTTTATAAAGTATTAGAAACAGGGGTGTGTTTGTGAATGAATGACGTGTGTATGTCGTGGTATTATGTGGATTGCAGGGGGGAGACCTGCCTCAGGGGAGGCCTGCCTGGAGACACAGGGTCTGAGGAGGCCATGTGAGCGATGGCCCCTGGGCGTGGGATACCTTTTGAAGTGTACATGCTGTTTGGCACCTTGGCCGTTTGCGCCCGTGACAGCCCCCCATGCCAGCACTCATCCCCGGGTGCGAACCGACTGCCTTTGATAGAGGGGGTGGGATGGATGGGCCGGTGGGCATGCAGGCAAGTGTGTGGGAGCGAGGGGCCATCAGGCCCCTCTCATCCTTTACTTCTCAGTAGAAACTCGGACTAAGTGCCTCCAGTAGTGTGTTCGCCCCTTGCCCTTATGTGATGTTAACTTTGGTTGACATTCGCGTAGATGGGACCACTGAGCAGGACACGGGGCATCCATTTTGTACCCCCTTTCCAATCCATCTTGGTGACCAGGCCTCACTGCGCACAGCACATGGCCCCCACCCTCGTTCCCACTCTGACTGGAAAACTCCATAGGTATTTGCAACAGCTAATAAATGTAACACATCACTCTTCCTCTTCGATCACTGTCCTGCATGTGAACCAGCCTGAACTAAGCACATAGCTCGTTCATCTCCACAAACGTGTCCTCAATACCTGCATGCATTATTGAGAATATATTGTTAGCTTAGATAGTGACCACCCTGCTTCACAGCGACCTGACCTTCACCCATTCGGAGCACAGATGTCTGACGTCCATCCTGGAATGGAGACATACTTGATCCATTTAAATAATCGAAACCACCGTTGTTAAAATATATGTGGTGTTTATTTTGATGACACAAAAATACAAGACTTTACACATTGTACAAGTCAGGTTGCAGCACAGTGAGAGAAAATCCCCTGTACTGACCGCTGTCACTCGGGAACGTTTCTCTTATGGCACGAACGCACAGGCAGGGATTACTCTTCGAACGCGGTGTCCAAGCCTCCGTGAAGCCACCATGTAAAGGAACGATAGACCACCAGCCTGTACCTCCTGTGAAAAGGAATGAAACAAACTGTTTTTAAATGACCAAGATAAGTTTAATAAACGTTGACAATTCTTGTAACTAATGGCATTCTGCTCGGACAAATGCTATCTAGACACTGCACACTATTGAACGACTTTCATGCGTTACAGTGATATGTAATTTTGGATATAGTAGAAGACCATGAAATAGGAGTGGCATGACAAGCAGAGTATACTTGTTACTCGGATTACGAAGACGAACAGTTGCGCGAAGTTCGTGCATAAACACCATCATTATCCTCAACACGGACCGTGTGAGGCAGGCTGCCCTGAAGTCTGGCAGCTCGGTGATGCATTGCGGTCGTGGCTCGCCTTCCGAAATGTAGGCCACGCATCCCGAGTTTTCACAGCAGCAGCAGTTCTCGTACTCGGTTGGCATTAGCTCGCACCGATTGCATGTGCACCAGGTGGAAACGCCGTCCATGCGACTAGGTCCAGGCTCTTCAGCTGTTGAATCGTCCTCCCAACTGCCGTCCGAAGACCCATCGTTTTCGCGTGTTTCCCTTTCCAGTAGTTCCTCCTCGGTATACTCAGGCTCGTACATGTAGGGCATTATTGTATCCATTGTGTGTTAAACAAACTAAAATAATTTATAGCGGTGGTACTGGTATCTGTTCACACGGGCTACAAGCAACAAAGGTAGCTGACCAGAGCACAGAAACGAGTCACAGAATACTCAAAGTAACACAGAGAGAGGAATGGAATCGAAAATCTGCTGCTGTGTGTTGTGAAACGGTCTGTTTATACTTATTGAGGAAAGAGGCGTCCTGCCATTTCCATGGCGACACGTCATTAGCTGAAGCGCAGCGAATGTTGACACGAGACGTGCTTTGGCGTTGTGAAATGGGCGGTACGCGTCTGCTGATGACAGGCTCAGGGGCGGGGGATATGATTTAGTGCCGCAAAAGCAGGTCAGCCAGGGCGATGGGGGAAATGATAGGATTATCACAAAATGGTAGCTCCCTGATGCCTGTTTTCGCGTGCGTTTAATGGATGAAAACACGGGTAAGGTCCATAGGAAATTTTTCTAAAATCGAGCGACTTAGTCTTAAAAACACATGGCCGACCCGTAGGGGCAATACAAAATGTTGACCGAACCATTCCTTTAATGAATGAATGGCTTTTTACGTTGTTATTTCAAGTTTGCGGAATTCTGAATGGAGAAGTGTCTGGAGGTATATAAGACAAAGGTCTGCTGCATGACTTTAAGGCCGCAAAATCTAGTGTGGTTAGAACTGTCACATTTCCTGGAAGGGCTGCAAAATAAATTCCTGTGCCAAATAGCAGGTATCCCTGCAGATACACCTGCTAGCCCTTTGTGAGCTGAATTGGGGGTGTTCAATTTGAAAGTGTCAGGCCAGTTAAGAATGTTCCTTATTTTTTAAAAGCACATATGGGATCATTAAGGGAATTTCAGTGCAAGTGCGATTGTAGCCTCCCCTGGTGAAGAGAAATACTTGTGGTTCTGGGCGGACGTAAGGCACTGTCCATTTGGATAGGGATGGAATATAACTTAATTTGGTGCATTAAGGCACCTCAAAATAGCTCCAAAAGCAAGATCTTGTCAGATGGAAAAAGAGTCAGATGTCCAAAATATACATAGGCTGCCCACTTTAGCCTTATATGCAGACTTACGTACACATATAAGATGGTAAGGAGAAATCTGTGAAATAAGATCCCCAGAATGCAGGAGGCTGGTTGTGATGGTACGTTTAAATGAAGTGTGCAGGAGGAAGCACAAAGTGCGCTTGCAAAATAGGAGTCAAAGATTTGGTTCATTTTCTGTTAATTTGCTGTTGTTTCTCTGTTTTGCATAAGCGTGGAATGTATGGGAACTATGTTGCATATAATTAATTGTAATGATCAGACTTTTATATATATATAGCAAGTTTGAATATGTTAAAGTTGCTTTTTTATTTTGGGCTTCTTCTGTGTGAATTGTATGAAACATGTTTTTAAATGTTGCTGACTTAATGGTGACCTACCATTAAATATTAATTAGTACCTCAGGTCATTACATGGTAGGGTTTAAAGGTCACTTCATTGGGCCTTTGGAGGGTTACCTCCTGAGAATTATTTGGGAATGTTATGGTAAATGTTGTGTTTTAAAGCTCCAGAAGGCTGTTGCATTGGTGAAAAGGTGGTTAGGAATACAAATGGTTCCTTTCTCAATTATTTTGAGCCTATTTTCTCTGCCCAAAAGGGATTTTACACAAGACTTGGTGGCAAACATTGGTCAAACCTTTGAGCATTTGATGACCACTTCATAGAGTGGTGTGGTGGTTTTTGTATTAACACTACTAAGTATTTGAATCAATTAATTGGCTTGTTATTGTAAACATATTAACAATAACTTAATTGGATTGCAATACAGGGCAAATTAATTAAGAAAAATGTGGCATGCATTTACCGTATCTGCCCATTAACCATGTGCCATATGGGCAGAGTATCGAACAATGACAATTTATCCGCTAGGACACTGTGTAATAATAAATACAGGTGACACCAAAATTAATATTGTCGATAAATATGCATGGTGGCATCAAACACAAACCTCACTTGTACAGAAAGTGTGCATGCACATTATTTAATAAAGGAAAGTTGGGTATGCATACCACCTTCTTGTCCGTTATGCTCATACTAGCTGTACCAAGGAACCGAATATGCCAATTTCCTCCATGACACAAACATGGTTCAAATATTGTACTCATTAATACATTTGTCAGCTGGGCAAAGTAACTGGAGATGGCAGGGTTTTAGCAATGACACTGTCATAAGTAAGGACCTTTACTGAAAAATTATGCGCATGGTGGCACCAAACACAAATCTTGCATGTATAAAAAATAAGCCAGCTGGAAACACACCGGCTCATTGGCCAACATTCTTGCACAGTCCAGGACTCTGTCCTGACTACAGTGCTACTGAGGTCTCATCCATTCAGCACCTCCTTCTAGGCCTCCACACCATGGCCCAGAGCAACTGGCGAGCAACAATTTAGGGTGCTGCGAGCAAAATGTTGCTCCTGAGCTACACGTTGGGCATCCCTGCCCTAGCAGGTGTATAGTGCAGTTGGTTTAAGACCTTAAATTGTATTAAGGTCAACCGTACCTTGAGTGCCACTTTTTTCATCAAAAAACAATATCTACGCCATTTGCTCTCATCAATACTCCTATTCAGATCCCTTTCCCATTTAGACCATTCTGTATTTTGTAGGGCTTGGGAAGCTTGCACAGTCTTATGTAACTTCGACACTTGTTCCCTCGCCGAATCATCCCACACTATTGCATCTATGAATTCACATGATTCTGGTTCGAGGGGAAACAATGGCCATTAGAGGCGCGCTGCGGCCCTCGTATGGAAATATTGTAAGGGGATTGTAGTTCTAAGACTGCTGCTTAGAAATAACCTAGTTCTCTGGCATGGATTCACATGCTCATGAATATTCCCTGTTTTCAAGCCGGGAATCCTCAGTAAAAGAAAAAACAGTTTCACTTTCACTTACAAACTTTATTTCTCCTCTAAACCAATCACTGTACTCTGGGTCATACTGTCACCAGTCAATGACTGCCCAGCCCCTCCTTTGGCAGCTCTTCAGATGTCTACTGCACGTTCATGTGTTGGGAGTCCTCGAGTTTTGCTCTGTGAGCTATTGTAAGGTTTTCGTGCTTTTTCAATGGGAAAAAGTTTCATTTTTGTCAAAAGAGCCAGTGTGCTCTTCTCTCCATCTGCCGATAAACAGGGGACCCGTTTGTCTGTGAATTTCAATGCCCCTCAAGGGCAAGGATTGTCGAGTTTTCATCAAAGTTTCCAGAAAGGCCATTGGGCCTACTCTGCACCTCCGACCGTGACGGGGAAGGAAGGAAGTAAGTTCCCTTTTCAAGATCTGCAACAGATGCGAACTGCGGAACATGTTTGTTGAGAACCAACACCGTCAATGCCTCTACTGCCTTCACCCGGACCACAAAGGAGGAGATTGCAAGATCTGCATTGGCTTCTCCAAGAGAACGATTAAGAAACAGTAGACTGGTGATGGGGCTAAGCGCCAAGCCCTCTGCCCCGTGCCCCAAGCAGGGTCATGCCTCATCCAGGACCGGCCGCTCTGAAGAGCGGGCTTCTAAGTTTTTTGAGGACGCTCCATCTGTGGGCACCCAAAACAAGGCCAAGCACTGCGGGACCGCTTCTGTCTGTGTCGCCGTGCTAGCGGGTCCCTCAATGGGCAGGGCGCGATCAACGTCACCATTTGCTTCCATCGCCAGCCATCGATCGAGCTCCTCCTCAAAAAGGAAGTCGCCCAACATGGCTAAGCAGTAGGAAAAGCCAGAGAAGCAGAGGATGGAGGAAAAGATGTCCGACCTGCCCAAGAAGGCCCAGGTGGCTGTTAGGCAGAATCCAGGGCAGTTCCCTTAGGGAGCACTACCCCAGATTAGGACTACAGGTGAGAGCAATAGATCCCCTTTGGTATCAGTCTGTACCACAAAGATTTAGTTGGTAGCTGTGGTTGAGCAGTCAGACTTATCTCAAGAGGGAGATGAGCAGTATTCAGGGTTGACACAATAGGTAGTACAGTACTATGGAGCAAGGAAACACTGACCAAAGTTTTGTATTAAAAAGAGAATATATATTTATTTTATACACTTCTAAATCAACACATAGATCACAGTTAATAAAGTAAGTTAGGTTTAGCCAAAAGAAAAGCATATACAACTCCCTATTCAATTGTAGACAAGTTTGCGGTATAGTGAAAACTGAGCAATATGGCACAGTGAAAACCTACTACAAATGGCACTCTACCAATTCAACGAAAGGGAGGGAAAGTACAAGTTAAACCGAAATATCTTCAGACACCCCCTAGCAACTCTTCCCTGAAGTTTTGTGGACAAGTAATGCACAGTAACCAAAAGACAAGTGAATGAAAACTGAGCAAAATGGCACTCCACAAGTTAAAACAGTAGGAAGGAGGGGTTTAGAAGATTTCGGTGCATCAACACATTTCTCATTGAAAACTAATCTAGTGAGATCAGATCTAACAAATCAGCCAGAGTCAATAGGCCTGAGCCAGAGTCAGTGGTACAGGACCAAGAGCTTGGGAGCAAAAATGTTCTTGTCGTTGCAGGCAAGTCTTTAGTAGAAAACTTTTGAAGAGGTAGATGCAAGGCAAAAGACAATGTTGAGAGAGGGCGGCCGACCCCACAACTAGTTAAAGGATTTAAAACACCTTTAGGGCTACCACGGAGAAAGGGCGGCCTGGCGGAACAATGTACCTTAAACGTGGAGAAGTGGCTCCTGCGGTGGCGGATGTTCCTGGTAGTTCCTGCAGGTCGAGGGATCCAACAAAGGAAGAGAGGCTCTCGTTGTGGAGGAAGGTTCGAGTCGTTGCACTACCCAGGGATGAAACCAGCCGCGGTGCTGCCAAACGAAGTTTAAAAGGTACGCTCCTTTTAATCGCAGTCTGGGTCAATATCTGCCTGGCTATCTGGTCTTCAAGTGCGGGGCACTGTCGAGTCGACCAAGGAAGGTCAGAGGATGCGATAAGTGAACTGGTTAACCCCACCAGCTCAAGGGAAGGAGGCTCCTCCGCTGAAGATCTCCTCTCGTCGTGTGGAAGGAAAGTGGTGAGACGATCCGGCAGGGCTTCGCCGGTGGTGTGGATGCTGAAGATGTCTCTGGCTTCTCTTACCTTCGGTTCCGTAGTTCACGTAGCGACGTCTTGCTCTTCCAGTCCTCGGGACCCTGCTTTTATGCAGAAAGAGACCCATTCATACAGCCTAGCTGTCACTCACACAGTGGAGTGGTCATCTTGGCGGGAGACCCTCCAGCCTATAAGGTTAGAGTGCGACCTGAGTTGCGGTGGCAACTCTGTCCAGGGGTTCTACTCCCTCTCCCAAACAGACCCACCCCAGACTCAGTGGCGCCGAAAAGAGGGCTTCTTGGCAGAAGCCCGCCAAAAGGATGAACAACGGATCCCCGACCTGGGTTAGGAAAATGGAGTAAGACTCAAGAAAGAAGTTTCATCAAAGTTCTGGCAAATAAAACCTACCTGAGTAAAGTTAATTAAAAAAATAGACCGGCGGTATGTTAGAGGCTGTCAGTAA
Organism: Ambystoma mexicanum; assembly: GCF_040938575.1. NCBI lineage: Eukaryota > Metazoa > Chordata > Amphibia > Caudata > Ambystomatidae > Ambystoma > Ambystoma mexicanum. Next base: position 1,281,827,059 of record NC_090931.1, on the reverse strand, counting down.
AAGTGGTAGCCTCGAACAATGGGAAAATCCCATAGAGAAATATTCGCGGTTGAATATAAAAGGTAGTAACCACTGCCACCAGCCAGAAACTTTGTAGAGGGGGATTTTAAGGTACCCTCTCGAAAATGAACATAGGGGAAAAAATATTAACCCCTTCCAGTACTTCCGTATTAAGATGGGGTGTACTGGTTAAGTTCATAAAAATCGACTAGTAAAGTCAATGGGGACTTTACATGCCCTGGGAGACAGTAGTCAGTCCCAGGGTATGGAGTCTATGTTTGGGGGTCGCTATGACACCCCTGTGTCATGGCACGGAGGGTGCTGTGTGACACATGTGCATAAAGATGGTTCCTATGGGTGAGAGAAAAGATCCCATAGGCATTAAACACAAAAATAGCCTAGAACACACATAGCAAAAATGCCTAAAAGTGGGAAAAAGAGTCTCACTCTTAGCAGGTAAAAAGAAACAAACCCTTCAAAGCCAGCAAAGCTGCTGGGGGACTCTATAGGTAAGGGAAATTAGCCATGAAATGAGAATTCTCCCTAACAGTGGCGCAGGAGAAATCATCGACGATTCGGCTAGTGGCAGCCGCTCTATCGAAAGGCAAGGGGTCTGACCCCGTGAAGGTAGCCCCTACAGCACCCAGGGTGTCCCTGCCCCTGAGGTGGGAGGCCTCCGTCGGGGCAGTAGAGAAGTCTGCGGGCACACTCAAGAGGAACATGGATGTTTAATCTTCGGATGACGGCGACCGGGAGTCCCTGCACAAGGTCCACAAGGACTTGGAGGACGACGGCAACGCCCATGGCGCGTAGTCTAGTGTGCCCACCATGCCTGCTCAGCCAAGAGATGTTTCCCTGGACATCCTTCCGACCCTACACACACTGGAGTCAGAAATCCAGAAGAGGATGCCCCAGGCCCCGGCGGGCTCCGGATCAGCCTCCGGTCAAAAAGAGGAAGTGCCATCCGACGCCCCTACATCAACCTCCGCACCCGCTCCAGTTGCCCTCCACCACGGTGGAAACGGGGACGGCCACGGCAATGATGGACGATGATGGCAACATCGTCGTGGCGGGGGGATTGCCGCAACCAAGGTTGTCCCCACTGAATGAGGTGGGGTCGTTTTCATGCTATGGTTGTAAGAGCTTCTGAGCTCTTCCAGTTGATGTCTGAACAGACCAAGAAGGAGGGCTTTCTATACCAGAGGCGTGAGGCCAAGAGAAAGACCATGATGCCAGTGCCCTGTCATGATGCCTACCTCCAAGGAGCCAGGTCCGACCCAGCAACCCCAGAGGCAGGCATCATTTCCCCCAGGGGAGTGCCAGCGGGCCCAAGCTGGGGCCCTTTGGACGCAGTCCAGGCGCCAGGCTCATGTTGGACCTCTGTCCTGGCGCCATAGGCGCCAGGCTCATAAAGCTAGACATGTGTTCAAGTGCTTTAATGTGCACTTACCTGATGCAGACCATGCTGCCACATCCAGGACCTCTTGAGGCCTGAATAGGAACTACTTTACCTGTGGAACTACTTTCCACCCGGGTGTGGTCGGGGAAGGACACATACCTGATCGGAGGAAGGATACACACATTCATCACCTGAAAAAAGACAATGAACATTATTATTTAAAGCTTGAACTTTTGGCCTTACCAGTATAATCAAGCTTACCTGAACTCCCATCCAACCTCAATCCAGTGAAGTAACTGGGTTCAACGCGCCCCTGCGTCAGAAGCAGGATGGAGAGCTCGTCCTTTCAGACCCTAAGGTGAGACTTCACGGGGAATCGTGGAAGGGTATCGTGGAGGGTTGGAAGAGAGTGGGAGGCTTGAGCATAACTCAGTCAGTAGGTAATACTCCCTTTTCACGCACAGGGGAATATTCCTGCGAGCCGGAGAAGCCAGAGTAGAGGGCCCTTCCTGTCCATCTTCAGAGTCCTGCGCTTCACCATTGAAGAAGCATCAGCACTCAAAGCCAGACCTGCGCCTCCGTGGGAATCAGGTGAGCGTTACAGAACGCGAAGCAAACCCACAATTTCCCACCCGGGCACTATGGAGACTTCCGAGACTGACCAGCTGGCCCAGCTTTTGGGGGAATTACGGGCAGAGGTGCACTCAGCCCGCCAGGAGACTAACACTCTCAAAAGAGAACTGATCTTATCTAAGGAAAGAACTGATGACCTAGCCAAAAGGTTATTACAGGCCCAGGCAGGGCACACTCCTTTACCTAATTCCGGAGACATTTCCACATCAATGGGTTTGAGTAACCCGGTACAAATTAATCTACCTGGACACATGCCTTTGGCTCCGCCTGAACGTTTTGCGGGGATCCCAAGAAATATGCCGTCTTTATGAACCAATGTCGTTTACACTTTCTATGCAGACCCGGAGCCTTCCCTAACGACCAGACCAAGGTAGCCTTTATACTATCTTACCTCAGTGGCAGTGCGATTGGTCTATTCCATTGGTAAATCAGGATGATCCCATTCTCCAGGATTTTCAGGGCTTCCAGGCCAGCATGGAAAGATTGTTCGCTCGACACTCTCAAGGACAGGCCCTTGATAACGAACTGCTATCCTTACGACAAGGTAATCAGGATCTTCTGTCCTACATAGCCACCTTTAACAGACTGGTTGTGGAAACTGGATGGCCAGAAAGTAAAAGGATCACATTGTTTCATCGAGGTCTGCGCGGAGAGCTTAAGGATGTTCTAGCTCAGATAGTAAACCCACCCCAGGTCTGCTCAGACTACATTGACTTGGTGGTTCAACTTGATCACAGACTTCAAAATAGAAAAGCAGATCGGTTCAAGTATGAAAACCGAGCACCGATCAAAACCCACGCTACCTCCAAGAGTACCGATGTATCTGAACCTATGCAAATCGGTGGTGTTAAAGGACCATTAACGCAGAAAGAACGATTGAGAAGGCTGCAAATGCAACTTTGTCTGTATTGCGGGACTTCCGGTCACTTTCTTCGAAATTGTCCAGTTAAACCACTTAAGAAGGTGGTTGGAGCTACTGATAACGAATTAGTGACACCTGATTCGGGAAACGACCTAGCCCGGCAAGCGTAGGGGTCCGCTTGCCGAGCTTGAAAACTAACTCTTTGACCTCGCATTTCGTCATGCCAATGGTGCTCGTGGACCCAAAACAGCCTCAGCAGGTGCATGCTATAAAAGCATACATCGACAGTGGAGCTATTGGAAATTACATAGACCGTGAATTGGCTTCCAGGATTAAGCTTCCTCTCCGCCCGAAAGTAACCCAAGATGTCATTACTACAGTAGATGGAACCGAAATAGCCTCAGGGCCTGTAACGCATTCCACTGTTGAAGTGACACTGGTGGGTCAGGATGGACATCGGGAAGCAATCGTGTTTGATGTGATCAAGGCCCCACAATTTCAAGTAATTCTTGGAATTCCTTGGTTAGAAACACATAATCCCAGAATTGACTGGCGAGCAAAGAAGATAAGTTTTCCTGATTGTGAACCAACTTGTTATCCAAGAAATCCAGCTATGGGTCTAGCCACAGCAACTTCCACCCCTGTACAGCTACCGTCAGAATACCAAGAATTCCAAGACGTTTTTCAGAAAGAACAGGCTAACACGTTACCTCCCCATCGCTCTTATGATTGCCAGATCGATCTGGTACCCAATGCTCAACTACCTTGTAGTAGGATTTATGCTCTTACGGAACCTGAGAACCTGCATTTGCGTCAGTATTTAGATCAGTACCTAGCCAATGGTTTTATTCGCCCGTCCAAGTCTCCTGTCTCTTCAGCTCTGTTCTTCGTGCCAAAAAAAGAAGGCGACCTTAGAACGTGTATAGACTATTGCGCCCTAAATCAAATAACGATTAAGAATCGTTATCCTCTGCCCTTGATCCCTGAGCTTATCGACCAGGTGAAAGACGCTTGTGTGTACACCAAGTTAGATCTCCGAGGAGCTTATCACCTGGTGCGCATAAAAGAAGGCGACGAATGGAAGACTGCATTCCGCACCAAATTTGGGCTCTTCGAATATCAGGTGATGCCCTTCGGTTTGTGCAATGCACCTGCCGCCTTTCAGTACTTTATGAATGACGTTCTTCGGGAACTTATCGATGTCTGCGTCATTGTTTACATTGACGACATCCTGGTGTACTCTTCTTCAGAATCTGATCACAGAAAACATGTTAGGGCAGTTCTTGAGAAACTGCGCCAGCACAGACTATTTGCAAAACTCGAAAAATGCGTTTTTCATACCACAGAAGTGGAGTTTCTCGGATTCATCCTGACACCTCAAGGAGTCCGAATGGACTCGCGAAAGGTGGACGCCATCCTCAAATGGCCATCTCGAAGCTCGGTGAAGGGAGTTCAGAGCATGCTCGGCTTTGCCAATTTCTATCGAAGATTCATCCCGGAATTTTCCCGAACAGTCCAACCCATCACCGCTCTCCGAAAGAAAAACAAACGCTTCGAATGGACTCTTGAGGCCGAACAAGCCTTCCAGGACCTGAAAACCAAATTCACCTCTGCACCTGTATTAAAGCACCCGCACCCAGATCTCCCGTACATAGTGGAAACCGATGCTTCCAGTTCGGCCATGGGAGCTGTCCTGTCGCAAAGAGACCCAAAAACTAACCAACTACACCCAGTGGCCTTTTGGTCCAGAAAATTTTCTCCTCCTGAAATCAACTACGCAATTACCGATAAAGAGTTACTGGCCATCAAATCTGCTTTCAAGGCTTGGCGTCACTACCTTCTCGGGGCAAGACACACCATCACCGTAATTACAGACCACAGAAACTTACAGTATTTAAAGACGGCCAAAGCTCAATCTTCAGGACAACTCCGATGGGCTCTATTCTTTGCGGAATTTGATTTTGTAATTACCTATCGCCCTGGCTGCAAGAATGGAAAAGCAGACGCCTTATCCCGGATTGGTATGGAAGAACCTAATTCGAGCTTAGAACCTGTGCCCATCATACCTGAGCAAAGAATCTTAGGCTTAACTTCATTGCAATCTATTGAGGATATCCAAACGCAAGTAAAACAACTTCTAGACTCTTCAACCTTACTGGAATGGAGTCAAAAGGGTCCTCATTACACCGTTAAGGATGACTTACCCTACTTCCAGGAGCGGTTGTTTCTGCCAAGTAAAGAATTGCAAGAACTTGTTATTGCCCATCATCATGAATCTTTAATGGAAGGACACCCTGGTATCGCTAAAACGGAGGAAAAAATCAAACGCCACTTCTGGTGGCCTTCTTGGAGAAAAGACATAAAGTCTTTTGTACTGTCTTGTGGAATTTGCGCCCAAAACAAGGCTCAAAAGAAAAGGCCAGCCGGCCTACTTCAACCCTTGGATATTCCACCGGCACCATGGCACACCCTGTCAATGGACTTTATAACAGATCTGCCTCCTTGTGCTGGTTACAACACAATCCTTGTAATTGTGGACCTATTCTCCAAAATGGCCCACTTTATCCCTTTAAAGGGTTTGCCTTCAGCTTCCACCTTGGCCAAGGAATTCCTGGAGAATATAGTTCGCATACATGGTTTCCCTTCCATTTTAGTCTCGGATCGTGGAAGTCAATTTATCTCACATTTTTGGAAGAAGTGTTGCCAACTAGCACAAATAGATGTGCGGTTATCCACCAGCCACCACCCCCAGACCGACGGACAAACCGAGAGAACCAATCAGACTCTCGAGCAATATCTTTGGTGCATGTAACACCAATCCGAGTTAAATTGGAAAGACATCTTTTGGATCGCAGAATATGCATACAACAATTCAGTGCATTCTGGAACCGGACAAACCCCCTTTTATACTTTGTATGGTCACCATCCTCGGACCTCTGATCTAGATCCACCTCTGACCCTGGAAATGCCCGCAGTAAATCATCTGCATTCCACAATAACCCAAGCCTTCAAAGAAGCTGCAACTCATTTACAGCAAGCCAAGAAAAAGTATAAAGAAAACGCTGATTTGCACCGAAGTAAAACTCCTCCTTACCAAGTAGGAGACCAGGTATGGCTAGCAACTAAACATTTACCCCTCAAGGGCCCGCGAACCTTCAATCCCAGATTCATAGGACCTTATCCCATCAAAGCTATAATCAACCCAGTGGCCTTTAAACTGGATCTACCGTCCAACATGCGTATTCATCCAGTTTTTCATACATCACTTTTGAAGCCAGTACAACCAGGAACCCGATTGTCCAAGCCTCCAGATCCAGTTCAAATTGAAGGGGAATTAGAATTCGAAGTTAAAGACATTTTAGACTCCAAGGTGGTAAAGTCGAAACTCTTCTATCTTGTTGACTGGAAGGGATATGGACCTCAGGAGAGATTGTGGGAGCCTAGTAACCATGTCCACGCACCTCGATTAGTACAAAAGTTTTACCGGAGATTTCCGAACAAGCCCAAACCCCCAGAGGGGAAGAACCTTGGAGGGGCCTTGAGGGGGGGGGGGTACTGTCATGATGCCTACCTCCAAGGAGCCAGGTCCGACCCAGCAACCCCAGAGGCAGGCATCATTTCCTCCAGGGGAGTGCCAGCGGGCCCAAGCTGGGGCCCTTTGGACGCAGTCCTGGCGCCTTAGGCGCCAGGCTCATGTTGGACCTCTGTCCTGGCGCCTTAGGCGCCAGGCTCATAAAGCTAGACATGTGTTCAAGTGCTTTAATGTGCACTTACCTGATGCAGAACATGCTGCCACATCCAGGCCCTCTTGAGGCCTGAATAGGAACTACTTTATCTGTGGGACTACTTTCCACCCGGGTGTGGTCGGGGAAGGACACATACCTGATCGGAGGAAGGATACACACTTGGAACTTCTTCCAAAGCTATTTAAACCACACCCGATCAGCAACTCGCGCTTCGCGTTGTTCTGCTCCTCGCGGCTGGACGCTCACCGTGTCAGCTCCTGCATCTGGACTTCAGCCACGCCTGTCAGCATCCTGGGTCACCTGCAAAGGGAGACAAGAGACCTACCAGCTAATCTGCACCACGCAGACATCACCGACGATCCTGAAAGGGAAGACATCATTTTTAAAAGCATTTCGTTACGATCGCTGCAGTGCTGCATTTCACTCACCTTTCCTGGGTTCCTCCATCTTCCGCAGCGATCATCCGGATACACAGCCACTTCCCAGAGCCTAGAGAAAAAGACAAGAATAAGAGGTGAGAGAAGGAAGGGAATAGGAAAAGCTCAGTTTCCTTCTAAGACTTACCTGTTGGGTCATTCCCATTTCATTTCGGGTCTTGCTGCTTCCAAGCAGGACCCCGGCCCCTATGGGGAAAAAAGACAAAGACATTAGATGAGCAAATGCAAAAACATTACCTGAGCGCTCATCTAGGACTTACCAGATCTTTACTGGAACTGCACATTTCACTTCGGGTTGGCGCCATCTCCGACATTCCGAACCCCGGCCCCTATGGGGAAAAGACATCAACATCAGCGCTTTGTTGCAAGAAGTCTCCAAAGGAATCTTCATTCATCACCTGAAAAAAGACAATGAACATTATTATTTAAAGCTTGAACTTTTGAACTTGCAACAGAACTTTTACAGCGCCTTACCAGTATAATCAAGCTTACCTGAACTCCCATCCAACCTCAATCCAGTGAAGTAACTGGGTTCAACGCGCCCCTGCGTCAGAAGCAGGATGGAGAGCTCGTCCTTTCAGACCCTAAGGTGAGACTTCACGGGGAATCGTGGAAGGGTATCGTGGAGGGTTGGAAGAGAGTGGGAGGCTTGAGCATAACTCAGTCAGTAGGTAATACTCCCTTTTCACGCACAGGGGAATATTCCTGCGAGCCGGAGAAGCCAGAGTAGAGGGCCCTTCCTGTCCATCTTCAGAGTCCTGCGCTTCACCATTGAAGAAGCATCAGCACTCGAAGCCAGACCTGCGCCTCCGTGGGAATCAGGTGAGCGTTACATGCCCCTGATGGACGATGTGTGGGAGGAAGGCATAGCCCTCCTGAAGAATCCTTGCTCTGCCCCGGCCAAGTGAGATAGGCTGGAGAGAAAGAACTGGGTGCCGTAGTGCACACACAAGTGCCTACAGTTGCAACCTTCGCTAGACTCTGTGGTATTGGCAGCTGCAAGGAAGAGGTCGCCTAACCCCTCATCGTTGTCCTCAGTCCCTCCGGACAGCGAGGGGGAAGAAGTTGGACGCCTTTGGGAGGAAGGTCATCTACTCTGCGGTGTCGACCATCAAAGCAGCCAACGCATTGGCGATCCTGGCCAGGTACGGCAGGGAACTGTGGTACAAGCTGGCCCCGATTCTAGTGTTCCGACCCGATGACAAGCTGGTGGAGGCGATCGCACTCCTCCAGGAAGGTGAAGTGGCATCGGACCATGCCATCATGGTGGCCTTGGACATCGCCAACACTGGTTTCCGGCAGATGGGGAACGGTGTCTGCCTCCATCTTTGAGGCTGGCTGAAGGCCACCAACTTCCGCCAGGAGGTCCATACTAGGGTACTGGACACGCCCTACGACGGGGATAACCTCTTTGGGAAGGCGGTCTACGGATCCCTCTGGTGGCCCGGCAGGAGCATCGGCTCCTGCAGGAGGTATGGGCCATGCAAAAAAGGGGCGATAGAGCTAGTTCTAAGGCGACTCTGGGGGTCCGGAGTCTACTCCAGATACTTCTTAGTCAAAAAGAAGACCAGGGGCTGGAGGCCCATTCTAGACCTGCAGCGTCTCAACAAGTACCTCACGTTAAAAATATTCAGGATGGTCACATCGCTGCACGTGCTTGGCCAACTGGAGGAAGGAGACTTCTTGACGTCGCTAGATCTGGAGGACGCCTACTTCCACGTCCCCATTCACAGGAAGCATCGAGTTCCTACGCTTCGTGGTGCAGGGAAGGCACTACCAATTGAAAGCCCTCTCTTTCAGCCTAAAGTCAGCTCCCAGTGTGTTCACAAAGTGCCTGGCACCAGTGGCGACCCATCTACGTCTGAGGAATAAACATGTACCCGTACCTCGACGACTGCCTCATCCGGCCCAATTTGAGAGAGGTGGCAGTCGAACATGCAGAGACGACCGTCTAGCTGCTGACGGATCTGGGATTCTCTGTCAATTATCCAAAGTCCTGCTTGACACCATCGGAGAATGCACTGTTTCTGGGAGCCAGGCTCAACGCTGTTTCCTGCCTAGCGTCGCCCTCGTAGGAGAGGATAGCAACCCTGCTGGGCAAGGTGCAATGGCTGCTGTCGCTGAAGACTGTCACGGTACGGATGCTTCCCTGGAGGGCTGGGGAGCCCACACCAGACGTCTGCCGGAGAAGAAGGATCTCGACACCAATATCCTGGAGCTGCGGGCAGTGTTGTGGGCCCTGAAGTCATTCCTTCTGTCCCTGAAGGGCATTGTGGTGAGGATATTCATGGACAACACCACCACAATGTTCTACATCAGGAAGCAGGGGGGCCCCCCGATCCCAAGTGCTCTCTAAAGAGGTGCAGAACTTGTGGCACTGGGCCGTCGGACAAGAGATGTTCCTCATCCCTTTTCACCTGGCAGGAGTCGAGAACACCATTGCCGACTCCCTCAGCAGGGAGTTGTGGTGCTGCCACGAGTGGGAACTTCGGCAGGACCAGGTGGACGGTATCTTCATCAAGTGGGGCAGGCCCCAGTTCGATCTGTTTGCGACGTGGCGAACTGCAAATGCCAGAAATTTACCAGCAGGTTCCACCAGCCGAGGAGCATGGTGGACGCATTCTCCTTTCCATGGGAAAGCCTGTTTCTGTACGCGTCCCCCCCCCCATCACCCAGTTGCCTCTCCTGCTGCGAGTCACCTCAAACAGTTCTGATGCAGGATGATGCTCGTCGGCCCGGCGTGGCCGAGGCAGATTTAGTACCTGGACCTTCTCAGCCTGTCAGCATCGCCTCTGGTCAAGCTGCCAGTGGTCACGGATCTGCTCACCAGAGAAGGCGGCGCAATCCTGCATCATGACCTGGGATCGCTGAACCTGAGGGCATTGGTCCTGCAGCCCTAGTGTTTAGAGGATATGAGTTGCCGGCGAACTGCAGGAAGGTCCTTGCCAAAGGCCTGAGAGTCATCCACTCTTAAGTTCTTAAGTGCTACGGTCAAAAGTGGAAGCATTTCGCTACGTGGTGCCGGTCGCGCAAGATAGCCCCTCTGAGGGTCATGGCCCCGCAGATTGTTCCATACTTGTTGTCCTTGGCCAAGGCGGGGCTGGTGCACGCCTCTATCAAAGTGCATCTGGTGGCTATCTCCCGCTACACCAGGTCTCCAGGAAGATATTCTCTTTGGTCCCACAGTCTCGTCAAGGAGTTCCTCAAAGGACTATTCCAATCTTTCCCGCTGGTGAAGACTCCTGCCCTGCCCTGGCGTGGGAACACAACGTGGTGCTGACGAGGCTCATGGGAGCCCCCTTCGTACCTATGCATCAGGCCCCTCTCAAGTTGCGCTTGTGGAAAACTGCTTTTCTTGTGGCCATCACCTCTGCCAGGAGAGTGGGTGAGAGCCAGGCCCTATCCTGCAAATAGCCATATCTGACTTTCCACGAATCGAGGGTGGTGCTGCGGACGCACCCCTCCTTCATGCCAAAGGTTCCATTAGAATTCCACCTCAACAAGCCTTTGGTGTTACCTGTGTTTTTTCCAAAGTCTTTGTCACCGGCTGAAAGGTCCTTGCACTTGCTGGACGTTGCCTGTGCTCTGAAGTTCTGCGCGGTACGCACAAAGAGTTTTCGGAAGACGTCTCGACTATTTGTGAATTTTGGTCCTGTCAACTATGGGAAAGCTTTGTCCAAGGTTTCCATCTCCAGGTGGCTCTACGGCTGTATCACACACTGTCACTGGTTGGCAAACCCACCGCTGCCCGGCCGTCCGAGAGCCCATTCTACCAGAGCGATCGCTGCAATGACGGCATTCCTGTCCGGTGTGCCCCTGCTGTCCATCTGCAGGGCTGCTATGTGGAGGTTTACGCACACCTTCATGAGGTTGTACTACGTCAACAGGGATTCCAGAGAGGAGTCCAGGGTCGGCCAAGCAGTGCTACGCAACCTGTTCGCTTGAGGTGAGTCTGTTCCAGACGTAAGAGTTTTTCTTCTGTTGATCCTTTCCACCTCCTGTGGTTGTGTAATGTGGTACTGCTGTGTATTCTTTATTCCTGAGCATGTGCATCCATGCTAGATGCCATGCTGGAAAAGTTACTTATCTGTAACTATTGTTCTCCAGCATGGGTCTGGCATGGATTCACATGCAAACCCTCCCTCCTACCCCTCTGCGGCACTTCTGGTCATACTTCTACTGTACGTGCTTACCAAATCAGAAGATGGCTGCCAGAGGAGGGGCTTAGTCATTGGCTGGGGGCGCGAAACAGTTTTTTCTTTTACCAAGGATTCCCTGCCTGACCACGGGAAATGTTTATAAGCATGTGAATCCATGCCAGACCCATGCTGGAGAAAAATAGTTACAGGTAAGTAACTTGTACCTTATGGGATATGTAGTTTGTGAAATTAAACTAAAGTGTTGCAAAGGGAAAGTAAAGCGTGACATTGTACGGACTGGATTATCTTGATGAAATGTCAAGTCCCAATTAGTCCACAATGGGACTTCGTGTTCCAGTGGCACTGTCATGACACTTGTGTGTTTAAACAGTTAATTCTGAAGCAACATACTATTGGTGGAGGGGGCGGTCCAGCGAGGGGCTGGTTATACTGGATCATGTTGCCTCTTCTGGCTCCCTTTGTGATGATTATCGTCCCATCTGATCAACCACAGCCTTGCCTTCTCCATAAACGATTAGCAGTAATATGGCAAGTTTGGTTGAATCCTGCACTGCAAATACTTAACTTTTTTCAATTCTACAGCTATAGTTCAGTCACTGTTATGCTCTCTGTCTAATAAGCACCACACCATTTTCTCTGTTAATGTTTATTTTTAACAGTTCTGAAAGTGTTCCACCTACAATATCATGTGCATGTTATTGTGGCTGCAGTTATGAAGCTGTTTTACTTGTACCTGCTTGTAGATTTTTTTTTTTTTTAAATTACATGTATTTTTTTTGTATTGTCCTGCAAGTAGTTTGCATGGTGTACATTATTGTTATAGTGTTTGACATTTATCGATGCTTGCATTGTAGACTGTATTCTTAAGGCATTTTTTTCTTAAACCGTAGATGTGGCAGTCTTGGACAAGCAGTCGTCGTTGCAGATTAGGTCTGCACTTAAATCTTTAATAGAAGATACCGAGCGACAGCAGGCATTGATCCATGGGCTCGTACAATCGAATACCCAACTGAAGTAAGAAGTTTAATTTACTGCTATGTCGCCTGTAAGCAATGCACCCCACAATTTGTTACAAGTAAATGCAGTTTATTGTTGTGACTTAGGCTGGTGAGATGGTGCGATCGGGTCGACATGTCTGTTCCTATAAATCAGTCTTGGCCTTTCAGTTCTAAAACTTAAATCTGATAGTTCTCCATCAGCTGAATGCTCATTATGTTCATAAAATTTGAATGTCTAATCAAACCTGTGTTTGGGTTCCTGGAACACGTCTTTAAATGTAGAGAACATTCATTTGTTTTAATTGTGTTTTTCCAAATAAAATATGTAACCTGTCTGGTTCGTGTTTTGGTATTATTCCTTTTTTTTGCTTTTAAAAACAATCCTCTACAAGCTACTGAAGCCCATATGGATAGAGTTGGAACAAAGGAAAACAATAAAGCTGACGGGTTGCCACGTGAGATTAATATAAATTAACCTACCCTGATAGGGTCCTAGGCTGCTGCAACCCGCTTTGTGCATCCTCCTGGCAGTTGGAGCACTGTTCTTTTTTCCACTCTGTGCAGTGAGGTTATAGACCTATTTCCAATACTCCTTTTTTGTTAAAAATTCTGGACAGGGCCGCGTACAATCAGATCTCAAACTATCTAAATAGTGCTCAGATCCTTCATAAATATCAATCCGGATTTCGTCGGAATCACGGAACAGAGACCGCCCTTTCAGCTTTAAAATCCCAGCTGCTTCAAGCGTTGGATGACGGTCAAAAATCCCTATTTATGATTCTAGACCTCTCGGCAGCCTTTGACCTGGTGGACCATTACATCCTGACCACCAGGTTAAGGGATACTGCCCACTTCTCAGCTCGGGCCACCCAATGAGTTCCATTGTTCCTGAGCGGTAGACTGGTGATAGTGGCTAGTAAGGTTGCAGAAGCGAAACCAGCGCCTTTGTTGTACGGGGTCCCTCAAGGAGCCTGTGTGTCATCATGTTTCTATAATAACTTTATGGTGCCATTCTTCCATATGCTGCAACAAGAAGGGATCCTATTTGCCAACTATGCAGACGACACACAATGTGTCATCCCTATCACAGGATCACGTGGCGTTGATGAAATAAACATCAACAAATCATATCGCGCTATCCAAAGCTGGATGGTTCTGAACGGCTTGGCGTTGAATGGTGCAAAAACAGAGCTTATGATCGTTGGCTCTGATACCAGGCTTGCCAAACGAGATCCAATGTATAACAGCTTCAAAATAGATAATTGCAACTTCGAGGTGAAGAATAAAGTAAAGACCTTGGGCGTCATTTGGATAAAAACCTGAACTTGAAAGCCCAAGTGAGCAGCCTGGTCTCATCTTCCTCCTATTTTATCAAATTACTGCGTCATATTCGCCCACTGATTTTCGAAGACGAATTCAGAAACTTTAGCTACAGCCATAATAGATTATTGCTGCAGCCTTCTAGTAGGCATCACCCAAGCTGATCTCCAACGCCTCCAGGTCATCCAGAATGGGGCAGTGAGGGTTGTGAAAGGCCTCAACCGTAGGGACCACGTGTTTGATGCAAGACAGAGCCTGCATTGGCTCCCTGTTCAGGCTAGAGTACACTTTAGGATGGTACTCATCACTCATAAATGCCTGATGGGTCACATGCCCACTTACCTAGTCGAAGCTATAGTAAAAAAGCACAGCACTAGATCCCTAAAATCCAACAATACGAATCTTCTAAAAACCACGCGCTGCAAAACCAATAAAGTTCACAGTGGAGACTTCACTATAGCAGCTCCATTGGCATGGAACGTCTTGCTGCCAGCCCTCGGAACCACTGAGTCTACAGACGTATTCAAGAAGAAATTGAAGATTCTCCTGTTCTGCTAGTCTTCACATAGCTTATCACCCAACAGCTTGTCTCCTTACTACGCTTCCTTTATGTGACGTTTGTTCTGTGCTGTTATATGTCTTGCGCCCTTAAGCCTTCGGGTACCGGGAGCTCGGCACAAATCATTAAACATAAACAATGCATATAAAGAAAGAAGAAAAAAATTGTTTGGGCATTACATGGCATGGTGACTCTACATCCAGGATCATCAGATAACGGCACAACAGTTTGACACAGCCAACTCACTGTCTCTTGACTCTTTTGCACAAACAAGTAGGCACGATAGTAAGTCCATACATATTTGGGGTGATTTATTACCGGTTGAAGCGAAACATAGTCCTCTTCAGTATTGTTCACTCATGTCGGGCCTCGCAGCCAGTGTTTCAGTTCTGGAGGTCTAAACCGCCTCCACTGTAGAAAAAATGACTCTTTGTCAGGGGAAAGGCCGTCCCTTTCTGTATCCACACCCCTGCCCCTCCTCCTACCATCTGCCTGCCCCCGGATCTCAAATGCTGGAACAAAATCAAGATCCTCCCAGACCTAGCCAAAGCCCTGCTTCTTCACCCCCCTGCAATGCTCCCCCCGATAGAGCCTTAACCAGCGACTCCTTCGACGCCTGGCTTAATTACTCACCAATTCCTCTCACCCCCCTCATGCCCGCTTCTTTACGCAATGGACTGTCCATCAAATGTTTCACGCCCCTCCTGAGGAATGGCAAAAAACAAAATAAATCTCTTGAATGCAAAAGGCGAGCATCCAAAACCGATCTCAGCAGATCCATGTTCGCCCTGCACCACCGTATCTACAAAGCTGAAATCCGAAAGGCCAAAAAAGCTTACTACAATAAACAAATTCTCAATGGTGGCGACCAGAGCAAAGAACTCCACATGATCATGTCACAATTTCGTCAAACCCACTTGCTCCTCTATCCAATCCACCCCCACACAATCACTCTCCGACTCCCTCTCCCTACACTTCTACAACACCGCTCTTGACAGGACGACATCCCTCATCACCAAAATGTCCTCACCACCCCCTCACCAAAACCCCTCCCCCTGATCCCATTGCCCTGATGCCCAATCTCCCTACTTTCGACTCCTTCAAACCCATCTCCAGAGACGAGTTCCTACTATCAGCCACCAAACCCTACTGGTCGCCCCTCGACCCCTGCCCAGCCTCTGTCCTGAAAGAAATATTCTCATCTACCTGTGCTGGAGAACATGCAAGAGCCATTCTTAATGAATCCCTCACCTCTGGCATCTTCCCTGTTGCCTTCAAAATAGCGCATGTCAATCCACTTCTAAAAAAGGCACCCCTTGACCCGCTTGACCCCAAGAATTAGACCGATCTCCAACACCAGATTTCTCGTGAAACTCATTGACAAGAGTGCATAATCCCAGCTCAACTCCTCTGTAGAATCCAACTGTCTCCTTGACCCCGCACAATCAGGCTTCAGACCGCGTCATGGAACTGAAACTACTCCGATATCGATCTGGGATGATCTCAAGGTCACAGCAGACTCCAAAGGCTGCGCAGCATTGATTCTCCTCGATCTCTCTACAGCCTTTGACACGGTTAAGCACTCAATCCTTCTCGACCGCCTTTACTCCCTTGGAATCCGTGGCACTGCTCTCAAATGGATCTCCTCCTTCCTCGGAAACAGGAAACCAATAACCCTTCTCTCCCCTTATGTCTCAACTGCCCGCTCAGTGAACACTGGAGTACCCCGAGGCGCATGCCTGTCTGCTCCCCTGTTCAACCTCTATATGACCACTCTACCAGGAATCATCTGCATGCACAACATCTCCTGTTAGAACTACTCTGACGATACCCATATTATCCTAAGAATTCCCAAGTCAGGCACCAACCCCCCTACCGACCTTGAAGCCTGTCTCCACGATATTGATCGATGGATGACATTAAACCACCTCCTTTTGAACCCTGCCAAAACTGAAATCATGGTGTGCTGCAATACTGCCCTTCTACCACATTAGCTCCCATGGCCCCCATCCCTCGCCCTCCCTCTGATACAGTGAAAAACCTAGGCTGCGCTATGGACTCGGGCCTGACCCTCTCCCATCAGATCAACATCGTCTCAAAATGCTGTCACTACCACCTCAAACTTCTCAGACGCATTTTTCCCTACCTCTCATACCCGAACATTGCCGCAGTTATGTCTATTGTGATGTCGAGACTGGACTATGCCAACTCCCTATACTTAGGAGCCCCGGCATACCAACTCAACAAACCTCAAAGAGCCCAAAGCGCTGCTGCACAACTGCTCTTACCCCAAGTCAAAGAGCCCACATCTCAACAGCTCTCCGAACCCTCCACTGGCTTCCAGTCGGATGAAGGGCCACTTTCAAGACCCTATGCATCACTCACCGAGCAGTACACAAGACCGGCCCATTATACCTACAAGAAAAGATAAAACCATACCTCCCATCCAGCACCCTAAGATAAAGCACTGCCCTCCTTCTAGTGATTCCAACTTCTAATTCTGTCAGGATCGGAGGATCCGCCTTCTCAACCTTGGTGCCAACTCTGTGGAACTCGCTTACCCCTCATATTCGACACACCCAAGACTATATGACGTTCCGCAAAGGTCTAAAAACGTGGCTCTTTCCTTAATGCCAACCATGACTTTCTGAAACGATTGAACCCTAGCAACCCGATGACTAATGCTCAATGAGATCCCGAACGATGTCATAACCGAATACGCTTATTAATTTGCTATTAAGCAACTGAATTTCATCACTGAATACGCTTATTAATTCGCTATTAAGCAACCGCATGCCTGAAATGCAGAATATCGATCTCCTTAGATCATAACACCACACAAACACTCCTCCCATATCAGTATGCTTACTCTCTACTCTTCTCCATCACACAATTAGAGTGCAGCTACACCCCTCGATCAATTCAGCCTAACTGCTCACATATGAACATTACCCCATGAACACCGCATCATTCTAATAAAACGCAGCTATATCCCATGACAAACCGGCCTAGCTGTACACATAAGCGTCCTACAGGCCTAATGCAGCCAGAACCCAGTTTAACGGGGGGCAATCCTAGAGCCCGCATTTAGACCAATACTAATTAGGTCGCATATAAGGCAGTGCAGTAATATGTAAAATGGACATGCATGAACCCATGCTACAGTCCGGTCAGGAAGTCATTCATTTTGGCAGCATGGCCAGGTCCCCGTCACTATCTGGAATCGGGATATTTCTCTTTATGAACTTGTTGGCCTCCTATTGGATCATCTTTAAACTGAACACAAAGCTTTGCCGGAAAATGTATGGCATAGTTCATATGGCGCTTCCGCAGCATTCACTTCACATTTACAATGAACCTTTGCTCATTCTGCACTTCAAGGGAGAAATTTGGGTACAAAAAGAATCTGCTGGATTCATAATGCAGTTCCCCTTTTTCTCTGGTGCATTTCAGCAGCAGATCGTAAGCCTTATAATTTAGGATGCGGGCGATGACCGATCTCGAGAGGGCTCTGGGCCTGGGCACCAGAGCATG
The DNA here is from genome assembly GCF_040938575.1 of Ambystoma mexicanum. Classification (NCBI taxonomy): domain Eukaryota; kingdom Metazoa; phylum Chordata; class Amphibia; order Caudata; family Ambystomatidae; genus Ambystoma; species Ambystoma mexicanum. The sequence goes on along the minus strand of NC_090931.1, from coordinate 1,281,809,411 downwards.
GTGTGTTTGCTCAACCATGAAGTGCAGAGAGAGAACAGCTGAGTCCAATAACTGCACCAGGAGATCCTCTACACATCTTTCCATATTACCTTGCTGGCCAGTTTTAGGCACTCTCACTATGCAATCATTATTAAGCCTGGAGTGTGACTCGAGATCCTTGCACTTCGCCTGAGCCACCCTCGGGTCTTTACCTAGCGACAAGATTGCTGACTGCATTTTAGTGATATCATCTTCGATATGTCTGATCATCATCTCTGCCTCTGTTATGTGGGTACTCTCCTTTTCCACTTTGTTTCTGAGAGAGTTCATGCTAGCGTTAATGTCGTTCAATTTGGTACTAACCGAAGCGAACCCTTCTTGCATGCTGCAGATAATCTGCTTTAAATCTGGTGGATCGGCTGGCTCCTCCAATGGACCCACTGCAATTCCATCAGGTGGCTCCTCTAAGTAGGATCCAGCAAATGTTGCCTCAAAAACAAAAGAATGATCTAGTTATTACCCAATTACTTTTTGTTAGGGCACTGATAACGCAGTGGTTTTCATAAAAGTAGCTGGCCAAATTTTAAGTGGTGATCCCAAGCTCGTCAATAGAGCATGGATGTCTGAACATAGAGCTAGCTTCACCCAAACAATCACCTTTTGCAAGCAATGTGTTATGTTCACTTAACGTTTTAATGTAGTTTCCAATTGGACTTTTTTTTTCGTGAAATTTAGGGTTGTTTTGTCATCTGACTCTACCTCAGTTCATGTCTCTCCTTTCTTGTTCGCATTATGCTAGCACATTTGGATACATTTCTCTTGGAGTGGAAAATGATTAAAACAAGATATGGAGGGCATCCTATTGACAGACAAGCCTGGCGCTGCCTCAGACCTCCTCAACAATTATTTAGTCCTTCAGAAGCATCTGCTTGGACGTCGCAACCCCATAGAGAATCGAGGTGAGATGCTCCCTCCTGAGGAGCATTGGTTGTTGCTTGCTTGTTCCTCTGTGGGTCACTTGCAGCACTGTAAAATTCTCCATAATCGTCCGAGAACTTTGATATTGATAATTGCACAGACATGTTTGCAAATGAGTCTTTGAAAAATGGTTACCCTCCACATTGACTTTTGGAAATTCAATGGTAAAGCCTTATTTACTAGTTGACTCAACATCAAGCAGTTCATCGACCGCCTCAATGTTGAGATGACCATCTTTGACAGAGATAGCAATCAAGGCTACACCAGTCACAGTAGAGGTCGGAGAAACACCTTAGAAGCCTCTCCTCATTTCCCAGAAAATACTGCAGATGAAGATGCTAAGGGTTTCAATTTTATATTTATTCATTCATTGGGCATTTATAATGCACCTATACACATGTTTCGAGGCGCCTAAAGTCCTCAAACAGCAAGACATTTGGTCTGGAAAGCAACTTGTTTGTGTTCTTCTACTATGTTGAGACATGCTAGGTCTACACCACAATGAAGTGAAGGGCACGTCAAGGCACACCACTTTGAATTCGATTGGCGCAAATTTTCGGGCACTGTCTTGGCTCAATACCACTTCCACAGAATAAGTCATCAGTGAATTTAAGAATGTCAAGACAGGAAGGTATTAAGCTTACCTTTGCTTCATTTGTGCCCGGATATAACATTTGGTGATTTTCGAAAAACCTATCTTTGCAACGAAAGGGACCACCTTGGAAAGCAATTCTTTGTCTCTGGTATTTTGGAGTCTACAATGGAGACTTTTATCTCAGCCTCAGCCATTCAGAGTGGTGCACATTCCTGAAAAGCAAAATGTTCAGTAGGACATCTTCCTCAGGACCTTTCTGAAAAATCATGAACAGTAAATAAATAAATGTGTTCTCCTACTGCAGAAAACTAGATTTGGGTGTTTTTGGTCAACAAGGAAATACAAAATGCAGCCAACTACACTGAGAAAAGTTACATGGTGAAAGTCCCTTGTGAACCAATTCCTCTCCTCCTGAAGGTAATTGTCTTTAAACAAAAACGATAGACTAACCATGATTGTCATAGCCCTTGGTAGCCTCTGCATTGTTGGTACTGAGACCTTCTTTCTTTGTTGTAGGGGTCCTCGTAGAAGAACCTTCCATGCAAGCTGGACCTACTGATCAGGCTGAATTGTGCACATGCTTTCACACCCAACCAAAGATCAGTTTAGCTACATGGCTCATGAGAACCTCCAATATGCCCATTTGTACTTGACAGAGGCGGCTTATGTACTTTTTAAAGTGGCAATCTGTGTCAACAAATCGAAAAGGTTTGGCTGGTGGGGTCTCTCCAAAAAGGCCATGGCAAAACCACCAGTCAGAAAGCAACCATATTATCATTTAGCTTTTATCTGGATACAATATGCTAAGATGTGCCTTTGCATAATTCTGGTTTTCAATGACTTTCCTGGAAGGTCACTGCTTTTGAGCCAGCTAAGTAAGCAAACTGCATATTTATTTGCGTCTCCTGAAATGTTCATATTGTTACATATATATGTAAGATTTGACCTTTCCCAGATCATCTTGTATTTTCATATTTAGTAGTAACATTTTATTTATTGCCGTTCGCAATTTAATAACATAACCAGTTGCATAATTCAATATTAACAGCAATGCATTTGTGCATAGCAATGAAAAAGGCAATTGTTCTTACCCACCTCTACATTAAAACAGAAATATTGCAGGAAATGCATAGGAAAATGAAAGATTGGCCTCAACTCCAGACATTACTCCTTGTTGCAAAGTGGCGAAGTAGGATCTAGCTCCTCACAACCCACGCCTCTCCCCTTCAAACCATTCCCCTTCCTAGAAGTCTCTTGGCTCGCTTCGGGTGTGGAATATGTGCAGACGTTCTGTTCTTGCATATTACACCAGATGCGCTTTGCAATCATTATGTAAAAGTAGGAGGGGAACCTCTCCTTGTTGGATAAGATTTTGTAAGTTTTGTAAAGCCCAACTGGTGTGGGACTTCACAAGACTTAACTGCTTGCTATTTAGGACCCAACCTTTAACATAGGCTTGCACTACACAGGTTGGCAGAGTGATTGAGCAGCCAGGCTTGTCTTAGAAGTTGTACTGTGAGCTGTAGAGCAATACAGTGAAATCAGTATACACAAGGATCCAAGTAAACACTTACACACTTTAAAAGTTATATTAAAATATTGATTTGTATATACACAAAGCAAATTGATCACACTAAGTAAGAGGTAACTGTTAGAAACATTCAATGGAGTTTAAAAATCAAGTTATTTAAGCAACAATAATGCAGGTGAGTAATTACTTTTTGTACTAAAGCATTTCCAGCAAGCTGAGTGACTTCAATCAAGGTCAGTAGTAGCACTGATTGGTTCACCATTACAATATTGAGTTTGGGAGGGAAAATGTGTTAGAGTAGGATAGAACACACTTTAGCAGCAGTTATAATGGTCTTTTCTCGCAGAGGGATGTAGGAGTTATGTTCAACAGCAATACGAGTGGAATACAATTAAAACCTTTGTAGGGAACACGCACTGCCAAAGCCAAGAGGGTTCAGAAGGGATGCCTTTAGGGAGCCAGGACAGCCAACGTCAATAGGACAGTTCTAGTTCTGATGTAATCTTCTTAGAAAAAGTTAGTTGAACAGTCAGTAGTTCACTGAAGAAAAACACAGGAGCTCAAGTGAACCTGCCCGATGTGCACAATCTGTTAGGCGTGCACATGTGAATTGAGGATAACTCAAAAGTAGAGAATGGAGCACCTCCCAAGCCAGCAAGCACTAGATTTGGTTAAAGGTGGTTGAACCCAAAGTCGCACAGTACCTGAGAACTGAAGCAGATGTTTCAGCTGGTGTCATGACCCTTGCCCCTGGCCCTCACTGGCAAGTCAGCCTTCCAGTTAGGGCCAGGTCAAAGGCCTTAAAACCTCATCCAAGACTCTCTTGGAGTCAGTCCTGGCGCCTCTGGCGCCAGGCTCATAACCATCATGAAGACCAACATTAGAATGGGACTATTTACTTGGGACTATTTAACTTGGGGGGGGGGGTGGGAGGGGGTTCAGCCAACATGGAGGAACACACATAGCTCAGTTACAAGGAACTGAGCTATGCGGTCTAGTCTTTTGGGTGTGGCAGGCCTGGGACTACTTTATCTGGACTACTTTGGGTGTGGCAGGCCTGGGGACTATTTTACCTGGACTTCTTTATCTGAGACTATTTAAACCGCACCCAAACAGCAGAACATGCTTTGCGTTATTCTGCTGTGGGCAGCGTAACGCTCACTGTGTCCATTTCTTTGATGCCAGTTTACCTGAAACCAAGGACCTGCAGAGAGAGAAAGAACACTACGAAACTTACCTGGAACAGTATCCTGTCTTCAATCCATCGCCGACTTCAGTTCCACTCAACTGAAGGTACGAACTCCATCATCCGGCACTGCATGCATTCTGGAATACCATAACCTGGAAAGAGGAGGAGGAAAGACAGCATTAGTAAGCGTTTACTCACGTTTCCTCCCAAATGAAGAAAGCCACACAATTCTTACCTGGGTAGTCATCTCTTGGTCGGTATCAATGCTGGAACATTACGGCGCTCGGCGAGGAACATCGCAACCTGCAAGTAGAGAAAAGACACAGGTTAGCAATATAAAAGGCGAAACAGCGCTGCGCATTGCGCATTACTCACTGGACAGCATCGCGCACACCACGCTTTCGCCTACTGGCCCATGCTCATCTTCAAACAGCATGACAACCCCAAAATACCTTTCCATACCTAAAAGGAAAGAAGCAAGACATTATTATTTGAACTAAGAGGAACATAAGAACTGCATATAAAGACTGTAAAGCAGCAAACCTACGGAGTCACAGCAGGCCTGGATTCTAACAGGGGGGGCTTGCACCAGTGAAGTAACTTGGTCGCTGCTCGCCCCCCACATCTACGCGCCCCTGCCACGAGGAGCAAGACGGAGAATCCACCTTTCACAATATTAAGATGAGGAGAGGGCCCAAGGGGGAGGAAGGAGTTGAGACCAAGGGAGGTGGGAAAACATAAAGACAATCTGGTATTGAATCCAGCTCTCCTATATTGCAAACCCATCTTTAACCAGAGGCCTTGCCAAGGGACCGGGAGAGGGTTCGAGAGTACAAATCATCCAACCAGGGCTGGGTGGCGTCCCCGTGGAGACCAGGTGAGCGTAACAGCTGGCTTCCTTCTTGATGCAGCGATGCAGACCCTTGTTCCTGGTCCTTGATCATGGTGATGAAAGGGAGGACGTCTGGCAGACTTCTGTGACAGCACTCTCGGGAGCGAGGCTACAGCAATGGATTCCACATGATTCAGCAGCTCTTTGTGGTTTTTGCACCTTTACTTCAGCGCCACAGAGAAACGAATAACCCCGGTTATAGTTTCCTCAGTCCCTCGGTCCTGGACTCTGGTGATGGGACCCTGGATGAAGAATACCTGCTTCTGGAGTTCCTTGAAGGTGCCCACAAGGATTTGGCCAGATTTGTTTGCCGGAAGACTTTGCACTTGATACGGGTCAGCGGTCCCCGGGCATTGGTATCCTGCAGCCTAGGAAAGTCGCAGCAAGTCAGGAGATGAGCCAAATTGAAGCAGTTCACAAGGCTGGTTGCTCAAACCAGTTCAAGGGAGGAAGTCGTCCTTCAGGAATCTTCCAAGTCGAAATGAAAACGGGGTCAGCACAGCTGCAGGGCTTCACTGGTGCTTCTGCGGTACTGGAAAATGCTGCTGGATTCTCTCTACATCCTAGTCTTCTTTTTAAATCTTTTTTTTTATTGTGTTACAACTGAAAATCACTTTTTCACAAATACAAAATCAATAAAAACATGTCCATACATATAATCATGAAGAAAATTTAAAAGAAAGAAGAAGAATATCGATTATTCCACATTACATAATTGTCCCACAAAACAGCTTGTCCTTAATTAAAAAATAAAGCATAAAATGAAATGGGACATAGACCCAACATGTTATCAACTTTTACCATGGGCATTTTCAATAAACCTGGTCAGTTTCAAAACCCTTATTAAATGAGTCCGAGAAGTTTCATGGCCTGCTATCAGCCTGTCCCAGATCATGTCTCAGATCATTCCCTCTTCTGATCTTACAAACTGCCGAAGGTACTTCATTCTTACTTCTAATGTTCCCCCACATTCCATCAATATGTGTTTTAAGGACTGTCTACTCAAGTCTTCACATCCAGGGCACAATATTACTGCTTCCTCAGCTCGCCCCCATCCAGTCGGCTCCTCCCAAGTATGGACCAGATTTAAGCGAAATCTTGAATATTTTTTACTTGTGCTCCGGTCTGGGAATTTTCACAAGTATTTCCATGGGATTACTTATGAGTGTTTACTTTCACAATTTGCCAGTGTACTTAATACCAAGTTCCGCAAGTTGATCAAAACCGCAGAACAGGATTTTCCCAGTTGCTCTCGTGTATACTCATATAAGGAGTTATGCTGCTGGATCATGTTGTTTCGTTATAGTGAAATCAACTTCCATTCCACCTGTGCTTTAAGTGATCTAAAACACAACTCTTATCTGGAGAGGTTTTGGGGAAGGCCTAAAACCTTCTTTCAAATTCCTCCCTCCAATCTTTGCCAATCCAGATTTCCAGGCCAGGGGTTTCGCTTCTATCCAATAGGTGAGTTTCGGGATCACTTTAGCTAGATAAAACTTTCTTAAGGGCATGATCGAAAACTTACAATATTTCACCGATATTTATTTCATTTGGGCTGTTAATTGTGAAACTTTTCCCATGAAGTCTTGTTTGATTTGCCCCACCAAGGGAGAAGCGTACACTGTGAAACCTAAATATACCACTTCCTCTACCAAACAAATTTGCGACCTTTCTTACCACTTCTTCTGAAGGCTACGATTTTAAACTTTGCTGGGTTGATTGATATGACATTTGTTTTATGTACCGTTCTGATGCATTTAACAAACCTACTTCTGTGCTGTCCAAGAGGACAATATCGTCTGCATATGCTAGCCACTTAATCGGATTACTTCTGACTTTCGGGCTAGCTAAAGCTGCAGATTCAATCTCCCTCCCCATGTCGGCCATATAAAGATTAAATAGGAAGGCTCCCACCAAGCGACCCTGCCTGACTCCTCGCTCAACCTTAACATAGTCCGAGAGTAAGCCTTCAGCATCCAGTCTTATTCTTACTGTATTGTTCTTGTGTAAAGTGGCTAGCATAGACAGGAGAGGTTTAGATATTCCCCTGCTTTCCAGTTTATGCCATAGCTGGTCCCTGTTGACCAGATCAAAAGCACTGGATAGGTCTATCCATGCCCCATAGAGTGCTTGTCTCCCTTTTACTCCAGATTTGTCACTTAAAGCTGCCAAAACTAGACCATTTAACAATGGCGAAAGGCCTTTACGGAATCCTGTTTGTTGTTTTGCTAAGATTTTACTTTGCTTGGCCCAGTTTTCCAACTCGTTCAGCAGAAGGCTTGCAAAGAGGGTGATCAGTAGATAGATAGTTGGAACCATTTGATCACCCCTCTTATAAATAGGAATAATTGTTGATGTTTTCCAAGAGGTGGGATATACTCTGCTCTTCAAGATTTCTCCAAAAAACGTCAGCAGCCCTGAACTGTCACAACTCGCCCGCCGTGGAGACTATACCCAAGATGGAGACTGGAAAGAAGGTAGAAGGCGGATTCCTTCCCTGGAATCGCTATGCGCGTTCTAGTCTTTTGACTTTATATTCCCGGAAGTTGCTAATGCACTTGCGTTGCAACTTCCAGTATTTGGAAAGTGTTTCCCAGCGCTCGTGTGTTATTTTCCTTTTTTCTTCCTGGCCGCTTTCCGAACGGCTTCCCCTTTCCGTTTCTGCCGTTCTCGGACGGCTGTTCCGCTGTATGCTGTCTACTGCTTACCTTACCTTCTTAGAACTCCCTCTTTCCTAACTCGCAGTTCTTGCGAGGAACCTGATATTCTTCTGCAACCTAGCCCTCCGGACTCCTAGTATCCTGCTGCTGCCCTCTTGGGTGTTTATTTGGAGCCATTGTGTACTTTGCCTACTCCTTCAGTATCTCAGTGCATTCTGGGACCAGTAGTCCCAGCAAGATATCACAACCTACCAGGGTTTTTTCGGCAAGGCTTTTTCCCTGGTCTGGGGTGGGCTCCCTGGGGTCCCCACTGCCAGGCAAATTGCATCTCAGGCAAAGTGGCCTCTAGTGGAGCCCATACCCATCGCACCAACCCAGGAGTAAGGACGCCCAAGAAGCCCAGCGACTCTTGGAGACAGAGAAGAAAGGAGATACCAACGGATGAATCCTGGGACTCTGATTCAGACGGTACCTCAGTCATAAAGACTTCAGGTGAGGAGGGGGTTGGTGGAGATAACAAGGATCAGACTGAATCTGAGAGATTGCAACGCCCAGTGATTATGGCCTCCCTAGAACAATACCAAGAAATGGTAAATGCCATCCAGGCCCTGACGGCTGAAGTTCAGTCCCTAAGAGCTGACAATACAGCATTACAGCAACAGGTTCAACAGTTGGGACAACGGGCACCTCAACGGGATGATAACAGAGGAGAACTACTCCCTCTTCCCTTGTCGTGTGGGAAATATGATGGGGACCCAAAGAAATTAAAAGAATTCTTGGATGCCTGCACAATCCAATTCGCCTTTCGCCCCAGGACCTACGAATTAGACAGAACTAAGGTTGGGTTCTTGATATCCAATCTGACAGGCAACGCTCTGGCATGGGCTACGCCTTTTGTTACTACTTCAGATCCGGTTCTCATTGATTACGGCCTATTCACACAACGACTAAAAGAAAGGTTCGAGAGACCGGAGGTCTTGTATTCTGCCTTTGAAAATCTACTCGACATACGACAAGGGTCATCGGATGTTCAAACATACCTTGTGAGATTTCAAAGGATAGCTGCAGAAGCAGGATGGCCCGAAACTGCCCAACAGACTATATTCCGAAGAGGTCTCCACGAAGACATTAAGGACGAACTGGCAAGAGTTGCCAGACCTAATTCTTTCCAAGACCTGGTCTCCTTAGTCTTACAAGTAGAGTTCCGTATGGCAGAAAGGAAGGCAGAAAGAAGAAGACCACGCAATTTTTTATCAGGACCAAACCCCTCTTCGATGCCTGAAAAGAGATCCACGGAAGAACCTATGCAAATTGGAACCACACGTGGACCTCTATCTACTAGCGAACGCAAAAGAAGAAGGGACTTCGGCTTGTGTATGTATTGTGGGTCGAACAGCCATCTATTAAGAGATTGTCCTGCAGTACCCCCCAAAAGACAGGGAAACGAAGGACCCCAACCTTAAACAGGGAAAGGGAAGGGGTGAACACCATAAATCCCTGTCACTTAGCGCAGCCTTCGGCTTTGGACTGTTGCAGTCTTATGGTGATCAAGATACTAATAGAATGGGAGCCGACAGGGTCCGTGGAGTGCATAGCCATGTTAGACTGTGGAGCGGCTGGCAACTTTGTGGACAAGTGGGCCAAGGAACATCTCTTACCCAGACGACCGAAGATCAGATCTATACCGGTGGAAGGAGTCTATGGTACCCCACTAACATCAGGCCCAATTAGTCACGAAACACAGGAGTTGAAGATAAAGATGGCTAATCATCAGGAATACCTCTCATTTGATCTGATCAGGGCGGCACATTTTCCAGTAATACTGGGTATTCCCTGGTTAAGAAAGCACAATCCTCACATTGATTGGAGTTTGAATACAGTAGACTTCAAATCACAGTACTGCAGTCAACATTGCTTAACTACAGAAATCACCCCAGTCATTCAAGCAACACTGCATCATTCCTTCAGTGTCAACATGATACCAGCTCCCTATCAGGAATTCATTGATGTATTCACAGACACACAACCCCGCCTTCTACCACCACATCGCAGAGAAGATTGCAAGATTAATCTGACACCGGAAGCAGTTGTGCCTTTCGGGAGAATGTTTCCGTTGTCACTACCGGAAAAGCAAGCTCTGAAAGAGTACCTTGCCACCAACCTAGAGAATGGCCTTATTAGAGAGTCATCTTCCTCAGCAGGGGCTTCTCTCTTTTTTATTCCAAAGAAAGGAACAACAGAACTACGCCCCTGTATAGATTACAGAGGTCTGAATAGTCTTACAGTGAGAGATAGATACCCTATGCCATTAATGAAGGACATCATTGAAGCTGTCCAGGGGGCCCGGGTCTTCACCAAGCTGGATTTAAGAGGAGCTTATCACCTTTTAAGACTCCGCGAAGGGGATGAGTGGAAGACGGCTTTCCGGACACCTCTAGGACATTACGAATATAGAGTAATGCCTTTTGGACTAGTCAATGCACCGGCACAATTCCAACGATTCATGGACAATGTGTTTTCAAATATGCTCTACTCCTCAGTGGTCGTTTACCTAGACGACATTCTTGTCTTTTCTGCCACCCTGGCTGAACATCGTGTCTTGGTAACAGAAGTCTTACAACGTTTAAGGAGAAACAGTCTACTAGCAAAACCCGAAAAATGCATATTTGAGGCATCCACAGTACCATATTTGGGTTTTATATTATCTGCAGATAACATACAGATGGATCCAGCCAAGACGGATGCCATTACAAATTGGCCTGTACCCTCTAATGTCAAAGGAATCCAACGATTCTTAGGACTAGCGAACGTCTATAGAAAGTTTATCCCCAATTTCTCTGAGATTATTCTACCTATCACCAATCTTCTTAAAAAGGGGGTGAAATTCCATTGGGATTCCGGCACTGAACAAGCCTTCCAAACCTTGAAAAGATCTTTTGTAACAGCTCCGATCCTCAGACAACCAGATCAAACACGCCCGTTCATAGCGGAAACTGATGCTTCCCTCGGTGCTATCGGGGCAGCATTACTACAGAAGGAGGAAGACGGCTTAGAACATCCTGTCTCTTATTTTTCACGCACGTTGACCACTAGTGAACGCAACTATTCCGTGTTAGAAAAAGAACTCCTGGCCATCCGACAAGCGTGTGAGGAATGGAGACATCTGCTACAAGGCTCTGTAGTCCCGTTTTTGGTCCGTACGGATCATAAAAACCTTAAAGTCCTTCAAAAGATGGAATGCCGCAACTCACGACATGCTAGGTGGGCGTATTTCTTCTCACAATTTGACTTTGAGATCACCTATCTCCCAGGAAAGGACAACACTCTGGCAGATGCCCTTTCTCGGAGTATGGGTGAAGATTCGGGAGATCTACCAGAACAGGAACTTATGTTAGCAGGGAAGACATTCATCGTCAACATAAACACATTTTTGCAACGGGTAAAAGCGGAACAACAGAACAATAGGAGTTTAGAAACGGATTTGAAAGGGAAGGGCAACTTTCTCTTTAAAAAGGAGGCTTTGTATATACCAACCCGAGAACTCCAAGTACAAGCAATGTCCTGGTGTCACGATATTCCCTCTGCTGGACACAAGGGCCAAAGAGCCACACTAGAGTTAACATCTCGCCAATTTTGGTGGCCTTCCCTGGCTAAGGATGTGAAGGAGTATGTAAAGACCTGCCCTGTGTGTGCTCAAAACAAGTACGATTACCACAAACCCCTAGGACTTCTACAACAAGAAAAACAGCCCGAAGGACCTTGGCAACAGATATCCACGGATTTCATAGTGGAGCTGCCAGAATCCTGTGGACACACCGCCATAATGGTCACAATCGATTCCTTTAGCAAGCTGGCTCACTTTTCTCCTCTTAAAGGACTCCCTACTGCCAGCACGACTGCAGAAGTCTTTCTGAAGGACATAGTCAGGCTTCATGGGATTCCCACCAATATAGTCTCAGATAGAGGCGCTCAATTCACGTCCAAATTCTGGACAGTTCTGTGCAGAACATTAGGAATCAGGAGATCTCTTTCCTCAGGGTTCCACCCGGAAAGCAATGGGCAAACTGAACGTTTGAACGCCACTCTCGAACAGTACATACGGTGTTTTTGTAACCAAGAACAAGACGATTGGTTCCATCTTCTGCCCATGGCCGAGTTCTCTTATAACAACACTAGACATACCTCCCTAGGCATGAGTCCTTTCAAGTGCACCTATGGTTACGATCCAAAGCATATACCTCTCTCTGGTATCCCTCCTACAAACACACCTTCAGTGGATCATCTACTGGATACCATACAGAGGATGCATCGAGTATCAGAATCCAATCTCGCAAAAGCTCGACAAGACTGTAAAAGATGGGCAGATCAAAAAAGAAGCCCAAATCCTCAGTGGGAAGTAGGAAGGCAGGTGTGGTTATCCACCAAGTATTTACCCAGATGGGTTCATCCAGGAAAGTTTGCACCCAGGTATCTTGGGCCCTTTCGTATCTCAGCCAAGATCAATCCTGTGGCTTTTAGACTGGACCTTCCCCCGATTCTCAAAAGAGTTCATCCTGTCTTTCATACTTCACTCCTTAAACCATATATTGAGGACCCTCATTCACGAAAGACAAAAAGCTCCCCTCAAAAGTCTCCAAAGACCACTGAGGAATATGAAGTTTCCGACATCATGGATTCCAGATACAAAAGAGGTGTACTACAATACCTGGTTTTTTGGAAAGGATACCCAAGGTCAGAATGCACATGGGAACCAGTTAAAAACATTTCTGCTCCTCGTCTACTACGGAGATTCCATCACCTCCATCCCGGAAAACCAGGGGGTGGAGGCCTGAAAAGGGGTCATACTGTCACAACTCGCCCGCCGTGGAGACTATACCCAAGATGGAGACTGGAAAGAAGGTAGAAGACGGACTCCTTCCCTGGAATCGCTATGCGCGTTCTAGTCTTTTGACTTTATATTCCCGGAAGTTGCTAACGCACTTGCGTTGCAACTTCCAGTATTTGGAAAGTGTTTCCCAGCGCTCGTGTGTTATTTTCCTTTTTTCCTCCTGGCCGCTTTCCGAACGGCTTCCCCTTTCCGTTTCTGCCGTTCTCGGACGGCTGTTCCGCTGTATGCTGTCTACTGCTTACCTTACCTTCTTAGAACTCCCTCTTTCCTAACTCGCAGTTCTTGCGAGGAACCTGATATTCTTCTGTAACCTAGCCCTCCGGACTACTAGTATCCTGCTGCTGCCCTCTTGGGTGTTTATTTGGAGCCATTGTGTACTTTGCCTACTCCTTCAGTATCTCAGTGCATTCTGGGACCAGTAGTCCCAGCAAGATATCACAACCTACCAGGGTTTTTTCGGCAAGGCTTTTTCCCTGGTCTGGGGTGGGCTCCCTGGGGTCCCCACTGCCAGGCAAATTGCATCTCAGGCAAAGTGGCCTCTAGTGGAGCCCATACCCATCGCACCAACCCAGGAGTAAGGACGCCCAAGAAGCCCAGCGACTCTTGGAGACAGAGAAGAAAGGAGATACCAACGGATGAATCCTGGGACTCTGATTCAGACGGTACCTCAGTCATAAAGACTTCAGGTGAGGAGGGGGTTGGTGGAGATAACAAGGATCAGACTGAATCTGAGATGAACATAGATTTATGTTACCCTTCAATATCTGGTAAGTCAAACCATTTGGACCGTTCCGCTCGAGAGGATCTTTTTTATTAGTTCTACAATATCACTCTCTTTAAACTCTAAAGTCCAAGCAACGTCGGGTATTACAAAGAATGGTCTAACAGATGGCTTATGGTATTGGGTGGACAAATGACTAATCCAATCACTTTCTGGCACTAGGTTTGTTTGACCATACACTTGAGTGTTCTCAACCGCATTTATAACTGACCAAAAATTACAAGAGGTATTTTCACATAGGGCTTCAAGCATCTGCTCGCTGTCCTTTTGTAGCCGATGTGCTCATCGTTGTCTCAACCTATTATTTTATAACCACGCTTGATGCTGATATTTTCTTTTGTTGAACTCTTCAATAGTAAGCATTTCGGTTCTCGGGCACCTTTGAACAGATCTTATTTCTCTTGTTTTGGCCCAGGTGTCTTCATCAAATGTGTGATGGTAGAGTGACTGTTTCATTTGACTCGATCTTACAGGATGTTCTATAGAACATAAGAAATCTTGGAAAAAAAGTGGACCACATTTTTGCTTCAGGTCCAGGGTTGTCATGTCGTGACAAGCCTTTTGCAGTTTGTCATTCAAACCAATCCCATTTTTCCTGTATTTCACAAGTCTGATTTTCCCGTTGTTGACAGTTGGAGATTGTTTGTAATATTCCTTTTTTCTGTGAATTGCCAGCTCATTTCTGCTTCCAAGCGTCTATGGTCACTTGAACCCGCCTCTTTGATCTCAGTGTCTACACATTTCTTTGCTTTTTTTTTTTTAAGTTTACAGATTTTTATTAGATTAGTATATAAGCAAATGGTACATGAACAGGTAAACCATTTTTAAAAGATAATTACAAATTCTTAAGTATCAAGTTTAAGATGTCTATACATTTCTAATGCTTCAGGGGATAAGAAGAGAGAATCCATAATGGACGTAGATTTCCCACATCTCCATGTGATTGCAGCCGGGACGTCACCTTCTATAGATCCGTGTAACATCCTCATATTCCATTCTGCGAAAAATGCAAGCCATCTTTTACATGTAGGGGTGACCCTAGTTATTTTCTACGCTTCACCCTTTGCCATTGTGATGCATTGTGTGTTTAAGTCGCCTGCTACTAGTGGCATCCCTGAATATTCCAGATTCACCTTGGTAAATAGTTCAGATAGAAGTTCAAGGTAGGTTGTGAGATTTGTACAGGCGGGATTCCGGTAAAGATTTACTACGATTCGTTTTTTTATACCCTCATCAGAGTTTAAGGATAGCTTAGCCACCAGTATTCCCTCATAATTTTAATATATTAGTTCGAAATCCACTATTAACTTGGTCCTGCAAGCTATGCATAGACCTCCTGCCGGTCTGCCTCTCCTGTGAAACAATGCTGGTTGGTGAAATATTTTAAAACCCTCTATTTGAAATGGATTAACCAGTCATGTCTCCTGGAGGAGTACCAAATCGTTTCCCCCAAAAATTGCCTCCTTCATTGTTAATACTTTGAAGGTGCTAGAACCCTGCGTGTTTCAACTCACAAATTGCCATTTCCTCCAACTAAAGGTAATCCTTTCCCACACCCAATTTTTGAAAGACCTGTGTAATTTCCAGGAGCATAGACCACGCGTTCTTGTGTGTTCCACCCTGCTGTATCCCACCACCATTAGTTAACGCTGTTTCAATCATGTTAGGCTGTTTCTTTGTGTGTACCCTCCCGACCCCCACCCGAGACTCGTGTTTTTTCTATCAAGTTTACAGTTGGGAGTATTCTATAAAACTCTAGGCCATGCATTAAGTGATTTCGATGCAGACAAAATTGCCTTTGCCCCACCTTAGATTTCAGGCCCACTTCTGCCATCGACAGAGGGACATTTTACAAACTCTATGTGCTATGATGAAAATAGATGGAGATCTGGAACTTTTTTCAAAAATGTCACAATTGCCCTATGATTCAGAGATTTATAATTCCTATTCTGTTTTGTACACTTTAACCATAGTCTTGGTACTGCATATGGAGCAATATCTTCTATATTTGTTGTTGACTCCTAGCTTGTTGCTTAGATCTCTATCAATTTTCTGCCATTATGATCATCGGAGGTCTCACTTCCATCACTTGTTTTCGCTTGCTTTGTGTGCGAAATGATCTCAGTTATTGGACCTGCTTCCTACTTAGCTTTCAGAGCCTCAGGTTTTAGTTAGTGACTTTCTTTCACTCTCTATACCTTCTTCGTTGGATCTTGTTTTTCCTTTAAGGAAGATTGGAGCAAATCTTTGCACTCTGGTATGCTGTTTTTCTGGCTACCTCTCTTTGAATTTCCATGATCTTTTAGTGTCTTAGCACCAATCACAGTATCCTTGGGACAGTTCTTTTTTCCCAATATCTCATCTGTCTGGATCCCAATCGTTACCCTAGTCACTTGTAAATCTGGGCACTTGGCTGGCTTAGATTTTTTTCTTCGGCTTAATTGCTTGTTTTCTGCCTCCATACCCGCTTGCTCCTGATTTTTTTACCCCGGACTGTCTAGATTTAGCTTGAATATTCTCCATTGGGCTCACATCTCTGGTGCTTGGGCTCACATCTCTGGTGCTTGGGTCTGCCAGTGCTTTAAGGAAGATGATTTTACCTGTATTCTTGATGTTTTTAGTTTTCATGTTTTTTTATTTCTTCCCTTTCCGTACTGATGGCAGAAGAGACTCTGAGCTTTCTCTTTTTCTGTTTCTTTCGTTTTGCCTCTGGAATTCTTCAAGAACCGATTCAGATAAAGGTGTATCATCAAATGGTCCAGCCATCGTGATTTCCGTGGACATATGCTCACCTTCTACCACTTCCTCCTTTTTCTGGATGCTATAATTCAGCAATTCCATAATGAAACCCTTTGTTTCCTTTTCTCCTGTCTTTAAAGCTTGAATTAGTTCCTTTATCTCCGACACCTCCGATGTTTGTTTTGCAACCTCTTCCGTTACATTTTTTAGGGATGGAACTACTGTCGTATTCAAAACATTTTTAAGGCCCACCATTGAGGAATCGCTTTGCTCCACTTCTTTAGTTATTTCTAGGTGCATCCCTGAATGAACTTGTACCTCACACTACAGCATTTCAAACACATTTACGAGTGAGTTCAGCACAAAGTTAAGAGCTGTTAGTGCACCCTCGTTGGAATTAGTAGCTTCAGTAATCTTACCTGGGGTAACTTGATTTATTATTTCACCCACAGTATAACTTGGAGCTGTTGTGTCCATTCGCTGTTAATCCTTGGAATTTAATGCCTGTGCAGAATTTTGGGTTTCATTTATGGTTATTGGAGACAGGTTTACATCTTGCGAAAAAAAAACCTCTCTCCATACTAACATCACCCACTTGTCTGTCCATTTCCAATGTCCTTGCAAATGTAATGCGCTCTTCTGATGTACCTGTATCCAAATCACCCATACTCTGATGCCTTTTGTTTCAAAAATAATTCCTTGATTTTTTCTTCATAATATTGGTTGCTGTAAGGGCGAAATCTTTTTCTGACTGTAATAGCGATACAATGTTTGGTGTTCCAGTGGTCGACTCTGCCTGTAGTCAAAACCCTTGTCTTATATGTAATTTATGTTTCTCCCCCTCTCCCCCCCATTCATTCACATCCCTAGGGCTATCATTCACACAGGGTGGAGGGCGCCCTTCAGGACAGCCTCCTGCCTAGTTGGAACTTGTTTCGGTCAGGCATGCCTACTAACAAGGACAGTGAAGTTTCGGGTTCTTCCCTCACTTCCTGCCTTCACAGACACAATTGAACCTGGGCGGGCTTCAGGGCTGAAGCCCCGCCAAAAGCAAAACACACAATGAACTCAAACCGGGCCTACCTGACAGAGTAAAAGCCCGGAAGGAACTAACAAACAAGAAATGTTTGAAAAATGAAGACTGGGGCCATTTTGGAAAAATGGTCACCCATAGGTGCTGCACTGCAACTGAGAATTCAGCCTGCAAGTGCCCTGCACAAAAGGTAGGTAAAAGTAACCACTGCCACCAGCCTTTCAAGTAAGTTAGTGTAACAAAAAGTTACATGAGAAGTGGGATAAGGAGTTGCTATGTAACCCCCCAGCACGCTACATAGGGTGCTGTGTACAGGATCCACAAAAGAAAAAGGTAAGTAGGATAAGTTATCCTACCATTCTTGGCAACTACAGTTCACACGAGAAAATGTATTTAAACAATCAGTGGTACTGCACAAAGCATGCTGTCTGTCACTATGAACAACACAGATGCCTATGGAGTTTACCAGACTCCATAAAAACAATAAGGACAAAAATCCCAGTCAGAAAGAAATACATGCGCAAGTAGAAAAAACCTTACTCACTCAGGAGGTAAAAAAAACCCAAAAAAGTCCCAGATTCCAGCAAAGGGTTTGGGGTCTCTAAGGTTAAAGGGAATTAGCACAGACAATAAGAACCTCCCTAACACTCCTCCATCTTGCATCTGGAAGTTCTTTGCTATCAAGCAAGCTATACCTATGAAGCGCCTGTGCCTTTTACTAATGTGACCAAGGAAACCATCCATAGATGATGCGCCCTTATGGATACACCGCGGCTAATTCATGTCCATATGATCAGGGAAATTGTCCTTGGTAGTTTGCTCGTTTTAATAAATAACATCCGAAGTACAAATTCAGTTGGAGACAGAAGTGCGAGTCTGATGCATTTCTGACTTTCCATGTCCTCCTTCAGGGAAAGCATCTGTAAGACATGTATAACAAAAAACATCCGATTGTGACCCCAATAAAACAAAATGCAATGGTCTGTTTCCTAAATAAAACGAGCAATAATAGTAATCCTACTGTTCCCGTCTCGTTTCTATGCTGGTGTGTGATGTCCAAAAGAAAACTAGATAAATGTACACAAAATCCATAATGAGAAGATTGTACATCCGTTCAGAAAGTTCAACATCACTTTGGATACATTGAAAATCCATTGGTTGTTAGAATTTCAAATTCAGCTTACAAAAACTAGAACCTAATTACATGGCTTTGTTATGTACATTTTTCATAGTAATGATACATCTTCCTGACCTGTGTCAACCCGAGAACATTTTGCTTTTAATAGTGGATTATTTTTCCTTATACCTCAGTAAGTGGGACCCTTTTTCCGCACTCAAGTCTTTTACTCTTTTTAGGGGTGTCATTTTCAAGACTCTCCATGGTGTCTTTTAAAAGTTATCCTTTTTGACAACTTTGTCATAAACTGCCTTTGTTCGCTGGGTTGCCCTGGGGGGTCCCCTTTGAACTTTCTCTGACTAACCTTCTGAGAACTACTATTCCCAAGAAGTAAAGATGGATTTTCATCCCCTTTACATTTTGTATAAGTGAGAGAGCCACCGCCCACCTTATGGGATACATTTCTTACTTACCTGGTAACATTTTGTTACAATTGCAAGTTTCACTGAATGGCTGGTGACAGTGTAACTATTATGACTTTTAGTCACTATTACTCACACGCTGTGAATTCAGCCTCGGTAATGCACAGAAGGGCCACCATTTTTCTAAAATGGTGGGCTCCTTATATTTTTGTTTGCCATTTCTTGTGTGCGTGTTGCTTCTGAGGTCTTCGCCTGCCATTCTAGGCTGGAACTACCTCAGTGAAAGCTTTGTTTGGTGGGAATTGCTTGGATTCCCTGCCCAGGCTCCAGAGTGTCTGAGAAGGCAGAAAGTGAGGGAGGAGTCCAAAACTCTATTCCTTTGTCTTCCACCTTGCCGGAAAGGGGACAACTCCCAGTGGGGGTCTGGCTGTCCTGATTGGACCACCAGACCGCCCCTTGTTGTAAAATGTAGGGAGAGAATGCAGAAGTTGTGCTATAGTTCCCAATAAAGACTCTGATCCTGGAGGCTGAAGAGCTAGTCGACCACTAGAATCAAAACCGAAGATGAAGAGAAAGAGACAAACTATTTTCAGCGACCGGAGAACCTTCTGTGTAACCAGACCCTACTGCAGCCCTTCCTTCCAATCGAACTGGGGACTCTGACGACCCAGAGCCTGGTGGGACCCATTAGACTCCAGAAGACCTGCATTTTGTGCCACCCCACAACATGCTGCGACCTTGCTGCGCTGCAATACCCTGGGTCCGCGAGCCATCCGGCGGTGCATGGTCTTCCAAATTCCGAATCTCGCTAAAACTTTGTGGGCACCCTTTTGGATCTCCAGAGACGTGATTCCAGTCCTTGTGGACCCCTCACCAGAGTGCTGGACCAGAAAAGAGCAAATCCAATCAGCAATATTTTGTCTTCTCCTGGGTCTTGAAAACCATGCCAAAATCCACAGAGGCGCCTCAAGCTGCAAAGGAACCCTTGCCTGAAGCCTTCTGTGTCGATCTCTGCTATAAGAAAAACAATCCAGGGTTCTGTCTTCTGTCCTCCTGACAAGGAATACAGTGCCTGGGTTTTTGGCTACAGATCCTGAGGTCCCTCCTGTGGCACCCTCTTCTTCTGTGCTGAATTATCAATTTGAAGAACATCTTGTTTGGAGCCTTCCCTGTGATCCCTGCTGCAAAAGCCCTTCCAGAGTCTTGCTTTCTAATCTTGATGATAGAGGACTTGGACGACTTGGGTTTTGGCTGTATATCCTGAAGTTTTCTTGCTTGAGCTCTTCTTTCATGATCAGGTACTGTGTTGGCTGGGGTATTTACTTACCTAAGCCTGTGTATCCTTGTGGTGTTTCTGTGCTTGGGAGTACTCTTGTCCAGTTCCCCCAGGCCCCTGCTGGAATCCTCCTAGGGTTTCTTCTCTGAAGTCCCTGGACCCTCAACTAACTCTCAAAGTGAACTACCTTCTTGTTTGCCCAGTCTTCCTCAGGAACTCTGACTTTGCCTGCAAGTTAGCCCTATTTCACCCTACCTACTGCTGCTCCTAGACCACTAGAATCCCTCTTCTGCCTCTGAGAGAACTCATGTACTAGAATTGGTAAGGGCTGGATAATTTAAGGGGTCTGCCTTGGAAAGAGAACAAGTGTTGAAAAGTGTACTTATTTTTAAAGAAAGTCATTTGGTACCTGCAATTCTTAGAGTGAACAGTTACGCACGTTATTACTTACCTTAGATATATTCTGCCATTTCTGAAAAGTATATATAGGTTTTTACCTACCTAGAATAGCTGTGTGCTATTCTGAATAAGTATACTCAAAGGCTTGCTTTCCTTAGAAACTGTCTGGCCATTCTAAGTAAAAAGTAGCCTTAAGGTTAAGTTACTCCCTAGTGAATTGAGCCCCCCCTCTTCCCAAAAGTAATGCTGTTGGTTTCACTTTATTATTCCTGTCGGAAAATTGTATGAGTGTCTCCAATTGGGTCCTGCTTCCCCAGACTTGCTGTTGGCCTGTCCAGAATATGCCTATCTAGGTTTTACTTACCTTGGGTTAGCTGTGTGCCAATCTAAAATAAGTTACAAAGTTCTTGCTTGTCTTAGTCAGTGTGTCACTGAGCTGAAAAGCAGCTGTAATAGTATATTCCACAAAAAGGGTTTACTTACATCGAGTATAATTGTGTTATCCCAAAAGACGTTATAGGTTTTTACTGTTCCTAGAATAGGTGTGTCACTATTCTGCAAAGTATATGGTCCAGTTGATATGACTGTGATTTCTTGCTGAGCGTCACACTACAGGCAGGTAAACCCTATATACTTTTAAAAGGAGCCATCACTAACTTAAGGATCAGTATAACCTAGGGCAGACTTATTATGGACAGGCTAACAGCAGGTCAGGGGAAGCAAGACCCAATTGGGGATACTCCTACCTTTTATATACTAACAGGAATAGTAAAGTGAAAACACCAGCACTACTTTTCGGAAGAGGGGGACCCAATTCACAGGTGAGTAACTTTTTTTAAAATCATTGTATTTATCATTTAGAGAATAAAACATACAAGAGAAAAGTTACATGTACATATCCATTACACTAGAGATATGCATTCAATTTGTATAATACAGGTGACTAAACCTAACCAAACTTAAATCCAAAATTTAAAACCCAAACACACTACCACAAATCGCTATCTTATAGTAGAAAAACAAACATCTGAAGACAAAAGACAATACAACACCAACAAATACAACACACAACATTGAGTACGAAAATAATAACCTCCATCTATTCCAGTCAAAAAATTAAGCATGCAATCAGTAAACCTCAACTGTATAATTCATTGAAGGAACCCCAAGTTCTAAGGTAATGCTCCTCCCTCTTCTGTTTCGCTAACATAATTCTCTCGTAATCAGACAAAGTACGGACATCACTCAGCCATTCATCCACAACCGGCTTTTTCCTTGACAGGTGAGTAACTTAACCTTCTATCTACTTTCTTTTAGAATGGCGAGACAGTTTCTAAGGAAAGTCAGACTTTGAGTACACTTATTCAGAATGGCACACAGCTACTCTAGGTAGGTAACGCATATATATATATATATATATATATATATATATATATATATATATATATATATATATATATATATATATATATATATATATATACATATATATATATATACACTCTTCAGAAATGGCAGAACATACCTAAGGTAAGTAATAACTTTTGTAACTCTTCACTCTGAGTTACAGGTACCAACTAACTTTCTTTACAATTAAGTACACTTTTCAACACTTGTTGTTTTTTCAAGGCAGTGCCCTTTAATTATCCAGCTCTCCTCAATTGTAGTACATGAGTTCTATCAGAGGCAGACGGTCTAGGAGCCAGCAGTAGGCAGGATGCCATAGTAGGGCTCAGTTGCAGGCAAAGTCAGATTTCCTGAGTTCATGTCTCTCTCGGTCTTGAGGTGCTTCCGGAACTGGAGATGGTTCTCCATAAGTTTTAGAATTGCAGGGAGGCTGTTCCAGAGGGAGGCCCCAGCCGAAGACAGAGATCTACCCCCAGCTCAAGCTATTTTCTCTGCGGCATATAAAAACTCGGCTGAACTCTTTAAAATCTGCAAGGAGCTGGTCAACCCTGCTGCAGTCTCTACCCCTCCTGTTGCCTCCCAGGCTCTTTGCAATGCCCTTGCCTCTCACTTCATTAAAAAACAAACAGGACATCCCGTCCACCCTCTCCACCCACACCCCTTCTATCACCTATTCATCTGTGCTTGCTGACCCTCCTTTATCCACCCCCCGCCCCCAACCATCCTTCTCGTCCTTTCCTCTTTTCTCCCCTGACGAGGTCGCTACACAAGTCCGATCTATGAAAGCCTTGTCAAAATAGGTTCATCCATGTTCTTCTAAAACCATCAAGGACCACATTGACACCCTCGCTCCGCCCTTGCTGATTCTGCAACATACACTGGAGCCCACTGCTTGCAGGTGCCAGGAATCGTTGTGTAGCACTGAGGGTCCAAAATTGCAGTCTGTTACTTCTGCAATTGTCAGCACGCGCCTCTGTGGTCAGAATGCTGCCTTGTTACAGTACATACACCCCATCACCACAGGGAGTTGTGCGCCCATTTGCCCTTGGGCCTCAAGCGTGTTAGAAATGCATTTACCATAAATAAACCTAAACATACAGGAGAATGCTGATGGAAAGCCAAGTGCCAAGGGTCTTCGTCACCAGTTGGAAAAAGCCAAATGCTGCATAGGTGGTCACCTGGGCTCATGATAGCATATCTTGCTATCAGAAACCTAAAAAATGGATTTCTCTATCTGGCTATACTATTGAGAAACGTTGATGCCAATTTCACTAAATGTATTGCGTGTTGTGAAAAGGCAAAGCTTCGAGCTAATGTACTCCAAGCTAGTAAATATAACTGAGGCTGGCGTTTTCAGTGTCTATATCACTGAGCAGCACAGATAGTAAGGGCCAGATAGTAATGGCCAGAAGAGTGGCTAAGCTGCGGACTATTCAGTCTGGAAAGCAATGGAAGATTAAATGATTGTACTGCTCACGTTGTAACAATTACCCTTTCTTGTGTGGCATTACTAAGATGTTAAAAATCATCCTAACTCTCCAGCCCAGCTAAAGGAATATTTCCCTCAACATACTGGAGCCTGTATTAGATGTGGACGGGCCGCAGTGGGTTTCCGCCATGTGGCATGGGAATGCGAGAAACTGCAAAGATATTGGTAACGGGTCTTTGATGTGGTTGGGGATATAGTGGGGTGTCGGATCGCTCCGGAACCCGTGTTGGCTTTACTGGGGTACACCAAACAGATACCTAAAGGGACAAGGAAGCTGATGGGTCTCCTTCTGATCTTAGCAAAACGGAGAATGGCTATGGGATGGGGTAGGAAACTTGGGCCCAAGGTCGCTCAGAGGGCAGAGGACATTTTGTATTGCAATGATATGATTATATCTCTGAAGTTTAGTTAATTGTCGCCTTGTCATGCATCACATAGTGCTTTTTCGTATGCACCCGGGATGGGGGTATGTGAGGGAATGTTGTTTGGTGTGTTGCTGTTATTGAAATGCCAATAAAGAAAGTAAAAAAAAAATCTCATCCTACGATTGGGCTTACTGGTGGCTCACCAGAGGAATTTGAAAGATTGGTCACTGCTACCTGATACTCTGATTTGACATTAAAAGAATTATGTGCAGACCAAATTCTATCATTTATGGTCCTATTTAAAAATGATTGTTTGATCCATTCAGACTTGTTAGGCAGTTTGATTTCATTCAGACTGGCTACAATTTCTAAGTGTTCAATCTAAGTTGGGGAAAATATGGTTCCTTGTCTTTGATTAACAGGCTGGACAAAAATTATTTCTGATCTAGAAGACCATAACCAGAGTTGTAAACCTATCTATTCTCTCCTAATCTGTCATAACCATGGTATTAGTGCAGATTTTCATTTTTATGCATCATCTCCCCACATGCGAGTCCCCCAGCACTTTTTGCTGGACTACTGGATTTTTGGTCTGTTCCCTTGAGTGAGTGGGAAACTTTTTCCACACACACTCATTCTTTGATGCCATCTTTTGGTATACATTGTATTTCTTTGTAAACATTTTTCTTGGAGCTCTACTTTCCTCCAAGTTGTATGGCATCTGTCTTTTGACTTTTGCATTACACAGCACTCTGTGCAGTGTTGCTGGGAGCTCTTTGGGTTTCTTTTATTTTCTGTTATAGGGGATATTGTTATCCTTCCTATCTTTACCTATTTTGAGATCAGCACACCTCACCTTCTGTGGAGTGCCGAGGGCCTACATACTGTCCCCTTTCTCACTGCTTTTTGGTTCCAGTGACAAGCTAACCTGAATGGCTGGTGGCAGTGGTTTTATCCTACCTGATTTTGTGCAATTTGTTCTTCCAGGATGTACTCCCAGCCGTGGTAGTGCACAGAAGGGTCACCATTGACCCAAAATGGTGACTTTTTTTTTCACCATTTCTTCTTTGCTTGTCCCTTCTTGGTCCTTCTGTCATGCTGGGTCAGCAAAGTCCTAGTTTGACTTTCGTCTTCAGCAGGAATCCTTTGTGAAGCCTGCCAAGGCTCCAGTGTGGGGGAGGACTTCGAAACTCTGCTGTTCTTTGCCTTCTGGTGTGCCGGCCTGGAACCAGTTCAACTGGGGGCACCAACCAGAGTTTGAATGGTGCATGGATGCTGATTGGAAGGGTTCCTGCATAAAAGGCATGGATCCTGAGGCTGAAGACAAGCTGACCCTGGAACAGAAGAATTGACAAGGAAGAAGAGGATAGATGTCCGCAGCCACTTCCAGACGACCAGAGATGCCTTCTGTGAAATCGCTGCAGCTCGACCCCGTCTTCCAAGTGTCAGGAGAACTCAGACGAGGACGACTCTCTCCTTTAGACTGGTAGGATCAATCAGTCTTGAGACGACCTGCATTTCGAGCCATCCAACGACAAGCTGTGACCTTCACAAGCTGCACTGCCAATAGCCTGGGACGTGTGGCCACTGTGCAGTACATCGTCTTCTGAAGATTGAATCCTCTCGAAACTTTGGACTCCTTCCGGTCCATCAGAGGTAAGATTCCACTCCTTGAAGTCCCCTCACCAGAGTGCTGGACCGAGAAAGCGAGATGAAACGATCAGGCGCTAATTGTTCTACACTGGTGTTTCCCAAAAACCACAAAAATCATACAATGCTGAAGAATCCTTTGCTGAAAGCCTCTTCACGCGACTGCTGTTGTGAGATCCAATCCAGTGTCCCTTCTTTTCGTCTGCCTGAACGAGAATCAGATGACCGGGTCTGCTGCTGCTGCATCGTGGGGGTATCGCGCTGCAACCTCTTCTTCACTCCTAAGGTACTATGAGACTCTTGGTGGAACTTACCCAGAGTGGAGTGTTGCTGGAGTGCTGATTCGTGTGTATGGGAGGTTGCCCATACATGTTTGCCCAGGCCGCCGAAGTCCCTGACCCTTTTCCCCCCACAAAGATTGTTACTTACTTGCTACTGAAGACTTCCTCTGGAACATTTTAACTTTCTACAGTTGTGCCTTAACTATTTTGCCCTCCAATTTGACTGAGAAACTTGTAACTAGATAGGGATGGACTTCTCAAGTGTTAGGCCTCTGTGAAATTATTGCAAAGTATTTACTTAACTTATGTTGGTTTTGTTTCATTTATTTTACCTGAAACCGATATTCTAAAAAGTTACTACAAAAGGTTTACTTACCTTTGAATTGCATAGTGCCATTCTAAAGGTATTACAATGTGGTTTACTTAGTGTGAATAATGCATTGGTTTTTCTAAAGTTACTTATTGTGTGTTATAGTACTTACCTTGCTGAACAATTACTTACCTTAGTGTATATAGCAAGGCCATTGGTGCCTGTATGGGCCTTGAGGCCAGACCACAGTCCTCTATCCGCCGCTCCACCCCACTACCTTGTGATGGCCACAAAGGTGCCCAAAACCTAGGTAAGTCCTCCCAATTGATGCCCTTGCTGACCTTGGCCTCACCTACTCGAACAACCCACACGCCCTCATCCTCGCTCTAGAGAGTGTTCCCCCCCAACCCTGCTTCCGTGAGGAGAGACCCACCCCCTCCCCCATTACCTTGCATGCTCTCTGCCATACACCCGCTATTTACTGAGACCAATAGCCTCTTACCCCCATGCTGCAGCTTCTGGCCGCCAATTCCGCCTCCAAAACTCACTGTGAGCCTATCGCCCTGAGCTCCCTCCCCGCCGACTCCACGCATCAGAATCCCGATGCATTCACTAACCTCCCGTGAGGTGCCTCATTGCTCTCGCACTTCCCCTGCTCTCAGAGGTCTGCTTCACTCCCTCGCTGCCTCTGGTAACTCGATGGGCATCCCTGCCTCTCACCCGCCTGGTCCTCCATGTCCCCGAGCCCCCTGCACAAGCATTTCCTGCACACTGCATTGCCTCTCCCGGATACCATGCCAGTGTGCCAGATCTGCAAGATGGTAGTCTTGCCTCTGATTCTGCCCATCACAAATCCGGCACTGAGACCTCTGAACCCGGCCTACACCTGCCCCTCAAGCTGTGGGCTGCACGTGTCCTCCCCCATGCTGCCCATGAGTTACCACAAGCTCCCATTACACTGCATTGCCTTCTGGAGATGACAAATTCAAATGCCCTGCCGTCCCTTTACCCCGTGACTGAGGCTGCCCCGACCTTAATGACCACAATCGTCAACATGCATCTAAATCACTCTTTGCCTAAGATTGACCCTGACATGCTGCCTCTGATCATTGATATGCATGTAAATCATTTCAGGCCCAAAGCTACTTCTGACTTACTGCCTCTGATCATTGATTTGTACTTTAATTGTTTCTTGCCTAAGGTTCCTCCTGACAGTTTGCCCATAACTGATGTGATGCACTTCAACCATTTTATGCCTAAGCTTGATCGTGTTTTACTACCTATTTGCGCTCTAACCTCCTCATGCCTAATGACACTGCTGACTTGTCACTCACATTTGTGGCTATGTCTATTATGCACTCTTTGCCACAAATTGTCTCTGACTTATTGCCCATAACTGCTTCTCTGCTCTCTACTTCTCCTGTCTCCAGGTGTCCCTGACAAAGTGCCTGTTAAAGAATTGCTGCATTCCACGATCTCTGTGCCTACCACCAACCCAAGTGCGAATCTGCCCTCTCCCTGCCCCCCACAACTGCCTTAGACCACAACAAGCGCTCCCCACCACCCTATGCTAATCCACCTGAGTGCACGTCATGGTGCACATCTTCCCAGTGCCTTGCCATTCAGGTCAACCCTGCCACCATGGGACATCCAGGTGACCTCCACCCGCCTTAACCCCCCACCCCCGCAGCCCCCTGGGATATCCAGCCCTGATGCCTGCCAGGCGACTTTGGGCTCACAAGCTTGCAATGGTGCTGCCAGACTAGAGACTCTGCTCTCGTACACTCTAAACTCAGGCCACCCAACTGAATCCCCACCGATTCACCAAAACAGAACGCATGACCCTCACCTCACAATGTGGGTCGCCCGCTACCAAGGCCACTTCTCTGATGACCGCCAATTCTGAGAAAACCAGCCCCTCTGCCTGCACAGGCACTGCCAGACTACAGCGTCTCTGCTCCCGCACGTACGCTCCCAAACTACCACCTTGCTCCAGTGCTCAACTTAACCCTCAAACTACCAGGCGTACTAGGGACCCCATCACACTGTCACCCCCTTCCAAGATCACCCCCACCCTACCAGCCACTTGCCCTTCCACCACCACCAGGCCTGAACACCTCCCCTGCGCCCTCATCAACGCTCGCTCTATCTATGCTCATGCTCCTGACATAAATGACCTCATACTAGACGATGACCATGACCTGCTCGCAATTGTGGAAACCTGACTGTACGAGGCAGCTGGCCCCTCTCTATCTCTCGCCATACCCACTGGCTATTCCATTCCCAGAACGTACAGAGCTGCTAACCCAGGCGGAGGGGTTGCTATTATCTCCAAATCTTCGATCCCCTTCAGAGCCTCCCCCCTCCCACCTCTGCTAGGTTACAGACTCTTGCTAGCCAAAATGGAATCCAACCCCTAGTCCACTGTCAACACCTCAGCACCCCGCACGCTGACATCCCCCTTCTCATCCCTCCAATCTTGAAGTCCAACACCAAACATTTGCTCCTCTGTGACTTCAACCTAGGGTACAATGACTCAGCAGAACAGAAGTCTACTACCCTCACCACTTCTCTTTAAGAGATGAACTTCACCCAAGCCGTTTCGGTCCCCACACAAAAGTCTGGATCCTTGACTTGATGTTAAAATGTCAACACACTCATCAAGGCCACTTCCATTGACCCTGCACCCTGGACAGACCACTCCTTGATATGCTTTACTGTGTCCCTCTCATCCACCTCCACCCTAAAAACCGACGACCGTACACCTATCACTGCAAGACGCATCTGCAAATTGACCAATAAACTACTGGAGCCTACCATTCGTGCCTCCCTTGAATCGCAACCCGACAGCACTGACTCCATATCATTCTCAACGCCTACAACTCTGCTCTCCTCATTGCACTAGACCTGCATGCCCCCTTCAAAACTAAGTCACGTAAAAAAAAAGCAACCACCATAACTGGATCACTATTTAACAAATGTCTGCCTACACACAAATTGTATTGCCTGTAACGAAAACTTTCTTTCTCTGTGACCACCATGTAACCTCGCGGGCACAATCCTGTAACGAAGTACTATCTGCTCTGCGACCACCATGTAACTGTGCTGTCACAGTGCATTGACTGTAATGTAACCTCCCTTAGCGCTGTGATACCTTCTGGTCTGGGGGCTATCAACAACCAGTCGGTGCAGCAGACAGGTAGGTCAGCATGGGAGGGAGTGAGAGAAAGCAGAGGAGAAAAGGAAGGTCTTGCGCTGTTTCCAGAACTTCAGGTGGACAGGCATAAGTTTGAGAGGGCCAGGGAGGCCATTCCAGAGGGAGGCACCTGCAGAGGAGAGAGAACTACCCCCCACTCTCTGCCTGGAGAAGTGTCTGACCCTCAGAGAGTTGGAGGTAGTTGAGCGAAGGGCTCGAAAAGGGAGGTTTTTTGGAACAGAGAGTTGGATGTAGTGTGTGCCACGGCCCCAGAAAGCATTGTGAACAATGCAGAGGGTCTTGAACTTGATCCTTGCAGCCACTGGGAGGCCGTGGAGAGATTTCAGGGCTGGGGAGATAAAGTGCCTGGGCTTGAGGCCAAATATAAGTCGTGCAGTCCTATTCTGGATTAGTTGCAGAGAGCGGAAAGTAGAGGAAGGCAGATTGAGAAAGAGGCTATTGCAGTAGTCCAGCCTAGAGAGTGTTGGGGAGAATTCTTGGAAATGTGCGAATTCCCTCTACCTTAGAGAGCCCCAGCAACTTTTCTGGATTTTGAGGACTTGATTTCTTTACCTGGAGAGGGTGAGAAAGCCCTTCAGACTTCCCCAACGTTTAGATACCTTTCTCTGGAATAAAGTACTGTTTCCCAGAGCAGTAAAGTGAAATTGACTTTACTTACATTTGTAACTTTCTAGACCCAGCACACACTATCTTACAATAGGGTGCTGGAGGGGTTACCTTGAATGACTGTTGGCAGTGGTTTCGTTTTAACTACCGTGGTGTGCAATTACCAAGGCTGCGCTCGGAGCTTCAGTAAAGTAAGCAAGGGTGCCATTTTTGTCAAAATGGCCCGGTCTTCTTTTTTTGCCATTTCTTTGTGGAAAGGTCCTTCTTCAGATTTACTCTGCGCGCCAAACCAGGTTTGGTCCCATTGTTCGCTTTGCCTTTGGGGGGATTCACAAGTGAAGCCCGCCTCTGGCTCCATGGTGTGTGGCGTGGGCAGGAAGTGAGGGAGGTGGCCGAAACTCCTAGGCGACCCAAATGTACTCTGTAGTGATCGGCCAGCTGACTGTCTGGCAAGGACAGCCACCCTGCTGGGTGACTGACCGCTAGGCTGGAATGAATGGGAGAGAGCTGAATAAAAGGTGAGGCTTTTGGCTTCGAAGGCAGAGTCGAAAACTGGACGAAGGAACCGAAGAATATCAACCGAGAAGCCCCTGCAAGGACGACTTCTTGTCATGAAACACCCATGGAGCCTGTGGAAGAGATGGAAACAATGGAAGAAGGACTGAGCTCCTCCTTTACCTGGACGTTACGTTCTAGCCTCGCTGGAACAGAGGCTATAATTAACTGTCAGGTGTGGCAACCGGTACGTTGCAACTGATTTCTTTCCCAACGCTAGTTGACAGTGCTCCTGTCTCGTGCTACTCCTTGTTTTTCTACCCATTTGCCTTTCCATTGTTTGTCTGCCTGCCTTTTATCGTACATTTTTGCCACCACGCTTCCTGTGGGGAATATTTCTTCTTTATTTTGGACCTTTCCCTGCCCGCACTTTCTTGTTAATTTCCCAGCGTGTGTGTTTGTTATTTTGCTGGGGTCAGCAGACACCTGCGTTCGCTCTGGGGCTTTTTTACTCAGCGAGCGGGGACTTGCTATCTGCAGTTCTTTTCAACACACGCTTTTCCAAGCAGCTGTCACTTCAACTCGTGCCCCCTGAGTTATGTGCTTCCTCTGACCTGTGTAACCTCTCCTTCTGTTTATTTTACTTAACCTTGCTCATGGAGTTCTTGGAATCTTTTCCAAAGCTTTGACATTGCACCCAAGTGCATTCTGGTAAATGTAGTACTCTAAAGAAGTGGGATTCCAAGAAGGATTGCGAATTACCCATTCGCTGAGCAGTATTCCAAGAAGGATTGTGAATACTTATTTGAACAGACCAACGCACCTGAAACTACCCAGGGTTTTTCTGCTGCGGCTTTTCCCTGATTTGGGGTGGGCTCCCCGGAGTCCCCGCTGCCGGGCATATAGCCTTACTGGCAAAGTGGCCTCCGGGGGAGCTCGGCCCTATCTCTTCAAACAAAAGGGCAAGACGGTGAAAAAGAAGAACCCAAGAGCCTGGAGAGAGAAACCTGTGGAGACTTCTTCAGACGAGCCTTCGGAAGCCAACTCAGAAACCGCAGGTGAGGAGTGGGAGAGTGATACAGGTACAATTGTAGACAATAAACAGCACGAACCTGAGACTTCTACCCTTGAGTTGGTGGGACCAATCAACTCCAAAGTAAGCCACCTGGACATCCTTCCCGGAGCTGTTTGAATTTCCACAGAGTTGCTGCTGGAAACCTTATAGCCAAGGAGAGGAACACCAGATTGTGTGCGTTGCTTTTAAGATGGCCTAGAGCTCCAGGAAGATCCGCAGGACTGACCGAGCCTGAGCCCCCTCAACCGAGCGCCGGACCCCAGAAGCAAGGAAAGTCCATCCCGACAGCCAGGAACAGTGGTGCTGCTATTTGCGGTAGATGCGAGGAGCTGAAACCCCGAACAGCCACTGATTTGAAGATTGCCGGTTGTGAGCGATTACTGGCCCATTGCAGTGCAGGAGTCCCCAGAAGTCCTCCCTCTTGTCCCCACAAATGAGGCCCAGGAACAGCAAGATCTACTGAGCTGCTCAGGAACAGAAGTCATCTGCTGCACTTGCTCTTCAATACAAAGATACTGTAAAAAGTCTCAGAGAACTTACCTCTTGCTGTAGAGTTGCTTGCATCTTCTACCACTCACAAGTCTAACGGCTTGTGACCCTACATTTGATTCTTCTTTTCTTCAAATGCTTCTTAAACATTGTGCAAAGACTTTTTCTGCTTAATTACTAGAGATGCTTCAGACTATATAAGACTTTTGCCCATTGACTTTGGCTTAGCCTATTATACTGAATTACTCTGCTTAGGGGATCCAAACGTATTTGCCTGCTTGAGAATATTTGTAGTCCCTTGTTTGTTCTAATAACCTTTTCCTTTTACTAACTTCTACGAGTGTTCTAAATGCCAACAATAAGATGTTAATGTCCCCAGCACCTTAACTATTGAAGTCACCTGAGGGTGTAAGTTGTGTCTGTGGGACATCCGAAAAGGGTCTTGTCTGATTTAGAAACTAAGTGGGTATAGTATTGAAGTGTATTTGTGTGTTACTCTTATATTGCTCCCTTCTAAGGAAGGATTATTCTAACTGACTGATAAATTAATAATTGTTTATTCAAGAAACCTTATGTGTAAGTGTTTATTTGAACCCTTGTCAGTGTGAATCTCTGTGTTACTCCCCTACAGCTCACATTGACCCCTCTTGAGATAAGCCTGGCTGCTCAACACGCTACCAGAACTGTGTAGTACAAGCTTATACCAAAGGTTGGGTTTCCTATTATCTGTAGTCAGGGTTGTTGTAGTGTTCCCAAAGAGTACTGCATACAATCTTGCCTAACGGAGAGAACCAGGGCTCTGGAGACAGTGAGCTTCTGGAGGAAAGTGAGAAAAGGAAGAATACCTCTGAGGAGGTGTAGCTGGTAGTGGGCCTTTTTGGCAAGGTCTGTGATGTTTGAAGAGAAGGAGAGGGTGGAGTCGAAGATGACACCAAGGTTTTTTGCCTCCCAGGAAGGCGAAGGAAGAGGCCCCAAGGAGGGCGGCCAGAGTGAGAGGGAAGGCGGGAGTCCCAATGAGAAGGATCTCTGTCTTACTGGCATTAAGGCAGAGATCATTGGAGGCGTACCAATCCTGAATCGCGGATAGACACTCATGAATGAGGGAGAGAGGAGAGGCGGCTGAGGGGAGCCTGAAAGAGCAGACTCATTCGCATAACACTGAAAGTTAGAGGAGAACGTAGATATCAGGTGGGCCAAATGGACCAAGTAGACATTAAAGAGCCAGGGTGAGAGGATGTAGATCTGGAGAACACCACATGTGGAGACGGAGGTGGTGGAGAGTAAGGACCCAAGTTGAAACTGGGAGGTTCGGTCCAAGAGGAAGGAGGTCAACCACTCCACAGCCTGATCCGTGATGCCAAGCTTCTCATGGAGTTGATTGATCAGGGTGGCGTGAACCACTAAGTCAAAAGCAGAGGAAAGGCCAAAGAGGATGAGGACAGAAGTCGCCTTGTTCAGATATTGTGAAAAGGCAAGTTTCTTGTTCAACCAGCAGATGAAAATCCCAACCACGCGATACTGTAAAATAACCATCTGGTTTGAATTCTCTGGTGAAGCGTTAAAAGTTAATTTCCCAATCCTTTACTTTACTGGTGGTAAGCAATAAATATGAGATGATGCCAAAAATCTCATTTTATGACTATCAAAAAGGAGTCATTCTTGGATGTTTTTATGTCTAACCTGTAATTTTGGAGACCATTTGGTCAAAGATCACATGTAAAAATAAATCCTTTTGAAATATAATCCAAACCTGAAAGTTAAAAATGATCTATGATGAGCATTGAAATGTCCAATAATCCCTTACTGATATTTCGAAAAGAAATTATGTAACTATTAATCAGTTAGGAGTCCAGCAGCCCCCCCTTCAGTAATCCTTGTTCAGCTGTATTCGCCAATGGAGAGCAGCACAACATAGCTATCAGACAGCAGGTTTTCCAAAATTCCTTTTGCATTTAGCACCTTTCCTCTCTGATCAAAAAGCCACCAAGTCAAGTCTCAACTGAGGACTAGGGCTACACATGTCCCCTTAGTTTTACAGTACCTTTGGTTAGAAGAAAGTGGTTCCAGCTGGCTTCTGTTCCTGTGTAGGTCTGCAGATCCTTTGTTCCTGGGCCTCGGTCATGGGGACAAGAGGGAGGGCGTCTGGGGACTCCTGCACTACGAATGGAAGGTCAGCGGCAGCAGCAATGGGCAAACTTCAGCTCCTCGCGTCTCTAGCAAAAAGCACTACTGAACAATCTTGGATACCACACTGGACTTTCCTCGCGTCTGGGATCCAGCACTTTGTTGAGGTGGCTCAGGCTTGTTCAGTCCTGCTTCCTGTGAGTCCAGAGGATCTTCCAAAAGCTCGGGTCCGAATTAAAGATACTCACTCGATTCTGGTGTTCCTCTCACTGGCACTTCGGTTCCTGCAGCAGCGATGGAAGTACAGCCGGCTCCTAGAGGATTTCCAGATGAATTTATCTTGGGGTCTATTGGTCCCACCAACCCAAGAGGAGAAGTTGTCCTTTGTATGTCTTCTCTAGTCGAGGCGAATTTGGAGTATCAGCACTGCAGCAGGGCTTCACTGGGCAAACCAACAGCCCAGGAGTTGCAGCAGGTGTCTCTTCCAAGTTCTTCTTCGGATTCCTTCGTCCAGTGGTCGACTCTGCCTTCCAACCAAAAAGCCTCGCCTTTTTTGCAGGTTTCATTCATAGGCTAGCTGTCGATCACACAGCAGTTTGGCTGTCCTCCAAGGACAGCCAGCTGGCCAATCACCTTTGGATGCATTTCTGTAACCAAGGGTATTAAGCACAAGGGGTTTTGGGCACCTCGCTCACTTCCTGCCCCTGTCAGACATGCTGCAGCCAGTGAATCCTGCCAAAGACAAAACAAGCAAAGGGACCAAACCTGGTTTGGCGTGCAGAGTAATTCTCAAGAAGGACCTTTCCAACAAGAAATGGTGAAAAAAGAAGACCGGGGCCATTTTGACAAAATGGGCACCATGGGTGCTTTACTGCAGCTGCAATTACCGCGGTAAAACCACACAGTGGTAGGAAAAAGTAAACCACTGCCACCAGCCATTAATTGTAGAAAGAGTAACATAAAAAATGTTACATGTGAAACTAGACAAAGGGGATACTTAGTAACCCCTCCAGCACCCTATTGTAAGATAGTATGTGCTGGGTCTAGAACGTTACACAATGTAAGTAAAGTTAATTTCACTTCACTGCTCTTGGAAACATTAGTTTTACCAAGAGAAGGTATTTAAACCTTTGGGAAATCTGAGAGACTTCCCTGTGCCACTGCACTGAATGTGCTGTGTGTCACAATGTAAAGATGATGCCTATGGAGTTTGTTAGACTCCAAAGTCAAAAGAAACACAAATCACAGAAAAATGTATGAGAGTGGGAAAAAGGTCTCTCTCCAGGTTACAAAATAAAAGTCCTAAAGTCCAGCAAAAGATCTGGCGGTCTCTAGGATAGAAGGGTTAGCACATTTCTGAGAATTCTCCCTAACAGGGACTGCTCCACAGTAGATGCCTTGGTGGAGCTGGTCAGCCCACAGGTTGGTTCCAGAACACCTTCCAAGGCTCCAGAGAGTAGGATCAGCCTGCAGGGCCTGCGCTGGTTAGTCCCGCCAACCCAGAAGCCAAACCACTGATTAAGGTCTTAAGGAGATTGATGGTATGGTATTGTTTATTTATATAGCGCCTATACACAGGCAAGTGTTTCAAAGCGCTCGAGGAGGGTGGGAGCATGGGGAAAAAACAGTCGCTCAGAGCCATTGAAATTCTGAGACGATAATAGTCCGCACAGGCAGAGTAAGTGCGTAGAAAGTTCATTTAACAGATTGGGAAACAGCAAATAGGCCTGACAGCGATTCTGCAGTTTTAGACAGTGCAATTAAGGGATGAAGACAAGGGAGACAGACATACAATCTTCGTCACAGTGCGTACGGATTGAGCAAGTGCACAGAGGGTCCCAGGGAGGGGGAGAATCAAGTGCACCCGTTCGGTAGAGGCTCACCAGGAGTTGGCTTGCAGCAATCCTGAAAAGCTTAATCTGTTGTCCATGGGTCTTCAGCTGGCGGTCTTTCTTGAATTTGTAGTGAAAGTATCAAAAATGTTATTAAAAGCAAAAAGGATACAAAGTGCCCCATATCCACTTCACTGTAAGGTGATGTTTGAAGCTTTAAAACAACAAGGACTCATGCAAAGGGAGAGTCTCCTTTCACTGGTAGCCTTGGAGACTGACCAGTGCCCCGAAAACGGATCTGCTATGCAACTGAGGGGAAGCGAAAAGGCTCTTCTTACCACAAAAAGTCAGAACAGGAATCAAACAATAGAAAAAAGCATTTAGGAGGGGTTCATTGAGGCCAATTGAGTGAACGCTGCAAAAGAAAATGTTTTAACACTTGTATGCAGTAATTGTCTTGTACAACATGGGAATGCTTATTTGCACCCTTTAAAATGAAGTGCTTTACTTTGAGTAAACATCTTTGACAGATGCATGGAAATGGGACATATTCTAGGGCATTAGGGCACTACTGATACAATGTCATCGTTTAGCGCAGGTGTGCATGTGTTTCTGACATTACCGTGCTCTGCTGTTTACATGTTGTACTTATCTTTTCTGTGCCCAGCTGCGACAATTGCTCTGCTTTCTCTCACGATGTGCCATTTCTTTGCAGGTGAATTAAGCTTCCACTGCTGCTTTGCATGCTATACGTGTTCTGGGCTGGGCGTGTCCAAACGTGCACTGCGTCTGCCTAAATTATGCGTTTCCTCTATGGTGGGGAAAGCATGCAGTCTTGCTGCCTGTGGTGTACGTGTGTGTGTTGTACTATTTGTAATGTTGCAAAGGAAGCCTGCATGTCATCTGTAAATACTTAAAGTTGGAAGCGTGTCCAAGTTGTTGTCATGTCTATAATTGGGGTTACTTTTTGGGATTGTTTAAACAGAGATGACTTGCGTCAGCAGCAGGGACGTGCATCTCGACAGGAACAGCGTGCAGTTGACCTAGAACGAATTCTGGAAAATGTGAAATCAAAGATCCGCTCTTTAGAAGATGATTTTATTACAAAGGCTTCTCAACACCATACACAGTTAATGGATCTTCAGAAAGACAAACAGGTTGCACAGGTAGTTTGAATTAAATGTTACTTATGCTAATAATAGTTCACGTAAGGGTTTATGACTGCTGTCTAGTGAAATATGAGATTGCTTAAAATGTAAAGTTACATTAAATCAAGTTACATGTTTATTTTGTACTGATATTACATTGCATGTTTTCCTAGCAACACTTTGTCAGCGTCTGTATCCATGTTAGGTACGAATTGGTGCAGTCCAGCTGGTGTGGGACTTTACAAGACGTATCTCTTGGTATAAATTAACCCACCTTTTAATATAGGCTTGTACTACACAAGTTGGTAGTGTGACTGAGCAGCCAGGCTTACCTTAAGAGGGGTAATGTGAGCTGTAGAGCTGTGCAATGAAATCAGTAAATGCAGGTATCCAAGTAAACACTTTAGGGCCTGATTCATGGAAGTGTTTTATAATGGTGCAGTCCCATAGGAAAAAGTTCCATGAATCAGGCCCTTAGACACAAAGTTATAGTATAAATATGTATTTATATATACACAAAGATATATTAAAGCATTCTTTAAAAAGCAGAAACTAATAGTAACATTAATCCCAAGTTAGGATAAATTCAAAAAGTGAACAATAAAGCAAGTGAGTAATTCATTCTTATGTTACACATTTTCCAGCACGTGGAGCGAGTCATTTGAGGACACTTATTTGTGTTCACCATTGCAATATTGAGTTATAAGGAGGGGAAGGTTATAGTTACATCAGAACATACTTTATACTTATAAAAACAGCTAGATTCTCCCAGAGGGATGTAGACAGTCTCAGCAATAATAGGGTTCAACAATTGAAACCTTTAAGGGAACAAGCACTGCCATAGCCAATAGGTTCAGAAGGGAGCCTTTAGGGAGCCAAGGCAGCCAAGGTCAATGCACTAGTTTAAAGTTCTGATTCCTTCTTCTTAGAAAATGTTTTAGCAAAGTCAGTAGTTCAAATAGAAAATCACAGTAACTCAAGAGGAGTCACCTTGAAGAAGCACAATCTGAAAGGCCCGTGCAAGTGAGTGGAGGTCAACTCTAAAGAGGGTAAAATAGCACTCTCCAAAGTAGGAAGCACCACAAATGGCAAAAGGATGATGTACCGCAGGCCCCACAGTACCTATGAACTGAAGTATTTGTTCCAGCTAGATGCCTTCCTATTGCAGTGCATCAGACCCTTGTTCCTGGTCCTTGGTCATGACGAAAGGGAGGATGTCTGGCGGGGCTCCTGCGGCAGCACTCGAGAGAGTGTCTCTGCAGCAATAGATTCTCCTTGATGCAGTGGCTCTTTGTGGTTTTGGCGCCTTTTACTCAGCGCCAAAGAACGTACAGCTACGGTTAGACGTTACTTGATCCCTCAGTCCTGGACTCTGGTGAGGGGACTCTGGATGAAGATTTTCTGCTACTGTAGGGTCTCTGGAGGCCCACGAAGGTTTGGCCAGATTCACAAATCTGAAGGCAATGCACTCAATGATGGTCAGGGGTTCTCGGGCAGCCTTGGTAAGTCACAGCAAGTCGAGCGTTGTGCCAAATTAAGCTCGTCTTAAGGCTAGTTGGTCCCACCAGCCCAAGGGAGGAAGTCGTCCCGTGCAGGTCTTCCCAGTCAAAATGAAAACTGGGCCAGCAGAGCTGCAGGGCTTCACCGGGCACTTTGCGGTCCAGGTGGGTGCTGCTGGCGTCTCTTCGTGTCTTCATCGCCAGATGTTGTCCTCCAGTGGTCGACTCTGCCTCTAGTCCTAAAAACCTCGCCTTTTAAGCAAGTTCCCATTCATTCACAGCCCTAGGCTGTCCATCACCCAGCAGGGTGGCTGTCCTCCAGGACAGCCAGCCGGCCAATCAGAACTGGTTTCACTCGGGCACACCTAGAGACAAAGGACAGGGAAGTTTCGGGACCCTCCCTCACTTCCTGCCTTTCCAGACACATTGGAGCCTGGGCGGGCTTTAGGGCTGAAGTCTACCAAAGCTAAAATACACAAAGGACTCAAACCCGATTCAAACAGAGTAAAAGCCCAGGAGAAACTAACTGACAAGAAAGGGTGACAAAAGACGACGGGGGCCATTTTGGCAAAAGGTTCACCCTTTGGTGCTGTACTGCAGCTGAGGATTCAGCCTGCAGATACATGACACAAGGTAGTAAAAAAAAAGAAACCACTGCCACCAGCCATTCAAGTGAGTTAGTGTAACAAAATGTTAACATGAGGAGTGGGATAAAGGAGTTGCTATGTAACATCCCTGCACTCCACATAGGGTGGTGTGTGCTGGACCCACAAAAGAAAAGGTAAGTAAGACGAGGTTCATCTTACTATTCTTGACAACAGTCGTTCACGCAATAAAATTTAGTTAAACATTAGGAGGCGTTCAAGGGACTTCTCAGTGGCACTGCACAAAAGGTGCTGTGTGTCACAATGCAAAAAGTAGATGCCTATGGAGTTTACCAGACTCTATTAAACTGTAAGAAACACAAAAATCCTAGTCAGAAAAAACACAGGAGAGAGTGAGAAAAAAGTCCCACTCAATTAGGAGTTAAAATGCAAAAAGCCCAGAGTCCAGCAAAAGAGCTGGGGTTCTTTAAGGTTAAAGGGAATGAAAATTCGCCCTAGTAATCCATTACTGTGGCTTTCCTTCCTGACTTTCAGGATGGTGTAAAAAAGTGGTTTACGCTGTTGATGCATATGAAGGGTGAAGCTCTTGCTTAAAACGTCATTTGACTGTAGGCGAGTGTCGGGATACACTGGCAGCAGCCCAAAGATTTCCAGTGCAAAATGTAATATATTTATTAGAAGATCAAATTAACCCAGTCAACAATTCTGGGGCTGCAACTTCCCCTCAAAGCCTGGGTTCCAGGGATGCAGTCTATAACTTCAGGATATCTGCTCAGTTCTCTTAAACGTATGCCCTCTGCCCCCTTGGACTAGATTCAAGGAGAGGCAATTTGATTGGGTGTTGGCAAAGGAAATCTTCCTGTCACAAATCTGCTTCTCTGAATTGGCATTAGCTTGTAGGTCCCTTCCGTGGGAATCTCCATAATCCTGCATGGACACGTGCTTTATAAAAAGGAGGCCAATAGCAAAACTGTTTGCTAGCCATTTCCTTTCCCTCTCACCTTCCACTTCTACCTGGCATCTCCACCCTCAAACCCCCTGCTCCCTCAACTCTCTGAATTCCCTTTTCCTTGCCTCCTCTCAGGGAAACAACTGTCAGGGAACCAGGTTTGTGTGAAATTTCACATAGTGTGTGAAATATTTCATGTTAGTGAATTTGTGCCTTGCAGGGCTCAAATGAGCACATGGCAGGCAAAAGGAAAATCGCACATCACGCATTGCATGGGTTTAAGGAAGTAATTTAATGACAGTCTAGCTAGCAACAATTTTAATGACCAGAATCACGTTGTATGAGTCCATCCTTGCTCCTAGGCAATGACAAATGAGGGAAAAAAAAGTCTGTCTCCATTGTAAGGGTGCAGAAAGAGGAGACTTTTATTTGAGACGCAAAATAGACGGTCTACCTCTCCCTATATCTGAGGGCCTGCCTCATGTAAAGTGCTAATGGGTCTGTCAGGATGTCTTAGTAACTTGGAATCCACCGTCCTGTGTCAAAACATCCCTACCGCTGCCCCTTTCACTTATAACTAAACAGTTGTACAAAAGTTCTTGGTCCAGGAGAATGACTGTCCTCCTGAACTAACTGGCACAGTTCTGGTTGAAAGTTCTCTACCAGAGGGAATGAAGTCCTTCCCCTGGTTTTTGTGCTTCACAAACAAA
Source organism: Ambystoma mexicanum (assembly GCF_040938575.1). Classification (NCBI taxonomy): domain Eukaryota; kingdom Metazoa; phylum Chordata; class Amphibia; order Caudata; family Ambystomatidae; genus Ambystoma; species Ambystoma mexicanum. Next base: position 1,281,768,681 of record NC_090931.1, on the reverse strand, counting down.
CAAAAGGGTTGCATCAGAAAGTTCAATACTTTGTATCTCAGGGGGAATCACTCCCTTCCCCTGGATCACTGGTTTGATCCTCCTTGCGGGTCCAATTTGCTGGGAGAGTGACTCCCTTCTCCCAGGCTTCTTTAGCTTTGTTTTTCCAGTTCACAATACCAGGGTGAATGACTCCCTTCCCCTGACCTTTCTCAGGCTCTACTTTACAGTTCCCAACACCAGGGGGAATGACTCCCTTCCCCTGGTCTTTCTCATAAAGCAAACAAATTTAATTGTGATGAGGGTCCCAGACCCAGGTTTTTCTTCTTCCGCACAAGCACTTGATATACTCGCCAGCGAAGTACTACGATGCAGGGAATGGTTCGCAATCTCCTTTTCTAGTGGGTGCTGGTCCCAGACCCGTACTTCTTTGAGAATTGGTTTTGGCAGACTTGGTTCACTCTCCTGCTAGGTACTGCCAAGAGAAAATTGGCTTGCAATATACTTTCTCTTACTGTCTGCTTCAACAGTGGTTTGCAACCATCCACTGCGGAGAGGAGGAGGACTACTGAGGCACTCGCTATTCTGGTTATCTTTAGAAGTGGTATACGACCAACCACTGTGCCGAGGAAGATGACTCCTGAGGCACACTCTTGCTTCTTTCACTATTGCGGCTACACCCGATCCCCAACTGGACTTTTTTGTTCTTTCGTTACCTCTTTCTTGGGAGCTCTTTGCTGGTTCTTGACGGATCTGTAGTCTTGCGTTGCGCTGTCTCTTTCCGTTCAGTGCACTCCTGCGCGGTTCAGCTGCAGGATGTTGCTTGCGGTCACAGCGTTCTTCGGTGACCATTCGGTCCACCCACTTGGGCTTATACCTCTGCCTTCCAGCTCTGCTCTGGACTTTTTTCCTTGCCACCGGACCAAGGATTCCTCTCTCCAGTCTCTGGATTTTGAGAGCAGGTTGCTCGCGGCATGCTTGCCGTCCTCTCGTTGAACTTCCAAGGCTGGACTGCCTCTCCTGCTGGTTGGCTGGCTCCTCTCATATAGTCATTTGTCTATTTATATATTGGCTGATTGGCATTATGTTTTAAGAACCTTTTCAATGACTTTGGCCCTTCTATCTTTATTCCTCTGCTCTTCCTCCTCGTCCCAGTACTTCTATCATCACTCTCCCTTAGGTAGTCCATGTTCTTCCTCGTCTCAGTGGAAGTCAAGTCTATGGAATTACATAGGTACATGGGTTGGTTTGGTATATGACGGGAGGTGTGTAGGATGTTGGGTGAGGGGATTTATACTGCGTCTCCCTTAGATGGTTGTCCTTGTCCATAGAGGGGAGTCTCTCCCCATGAGATCCCTGCTGCTGAGTTCCACCCTCGGGGACTGTGGGGTAGCAGCCTCTCCTCGCAGGCCTCATGGGAAGGGGCTCCCCCCTCGGGGAGAAGTGACGACATCTCGGGATTCGTCACACCATCTATTGACTTTTATATACATGGAAAGGTAACGTTTACTCATTCATGTGCACCAAAGACATTTAGTTTTAAGTGGTGAAAAGAAATAAATGACTGTGGAGATCGACGAGTGATTTCGCAAATATCGAACCATTTTGGTCAGGTAGGGAAACTGAGATTAGTATTCAAGTATTCTGGGTCTAATGTCTGCAAATTCATACTTCACCACATGCTCTCACTTTCTTCTCCTCGTATGCCGTTTTTCTTTACATTAGCACTTCACATTGGTTTTCGGCTTATTTCTCAGAATTCTGACATTTGTCAGGTAATGAAACAGAAGATTAGTTAATTGTTTTTAAACTCAGTATTACAATTGTTTAATATAGAAAGTAGTTGAGAGCACCCAAAGCTATAAAAGCTTACGAGTGCTCACAATTAGTTGGGTAATCAAAATGCTATTTGTTTGCTCTGACCTTAAGTTACAGACCACTTGAAGACGGGTCCATGGGTTCAGTTGGTGGACGTTGAAAAGCATGGCATGCTTTTTAATGAAGAGGATGAAATGGAAATAATTGATTGTTGTGGGAAAATAAAGCATTCAAAGAAATCTAGAAGACAAACAAGCGCACACAATGTTATAATTTCACTTTACAAAGCTTCCGCTTTTATTCGTTTATTAAATTGTCATTGTTTTTAACCCTCTCTCTATTGTTGTCTCATAGCTTTGGGAACATCTTTTAATGTCTCAGATGCTAGGTTTAAGTGTCCATTTTTATTAAATTTATTTGTGCTTATCACTGAAGTGCTGAACCAGAAAATTAAAACAGTACATATGAGTAAACAATTATATGCAATGTTGCATTTAAGAAGAGGAGAGGGGGTGCATTTCCTGCTGAGTGTGTAAAGAGGAGTATAAAGTAAGAGAGCAAATGGACAGAGGAAGAGAATTCCAGAGTTTAGGAGTTAAGCAGGAGAAGGAATGGAAAGGGGACTGATAGCTAAGAATGAGGGCAGTTATTTTTCAAATGGATTATGTCCGCCCACGTATTCCTCATCTTTGATATTCGATATCCAACTTTAGCTTCTTCAGAATGTTATTTTCGGCAGAGGGCGCGGTGCGTCGATGGCGTCGACTCGATGTCCCTGAGGGTCTCTGTCTCGAGGGTGATGTCATCGAAGGCATATATAGCACCCGTTGACGTCGGTTCTGTTTTTCTGCAAATGCTATTGCTTCGAGAAACCGGCACGCTTCTTTACTTCACATAATTGCTTTGAGAAATCGAGTATGTTTTCTTCGTCGACACCGACAACCCGAAGACCGGGTTCAAGAAGTGTCGCGACTGTGAGTCGAAAATGTCATTAACCGATCCACATCGCATATGTTTATGGTGCCTCTGGGTGGAGCATAACCCCTCGGACTGCTCCAAGTGCCAGTCGATGACAGGAAAGGCCTTGAAGGAATGAAAGGGGAAGATGACGGTAGGTCGAAACCCCAGATCTACCCTGACCAAAAAACCTTCAACAGACGAGTCAAGAGGCGACTCTCCTCAGAGGAAGAAAGTTAAGAGGTCGATGACGAAGAGGAGTGGTGAGAGCCACTCCTCGATCTCGAAGAGGTCCAAGAAGAGGCACCATAGGTCGCCTTCTTCGACTTCATTGTCGGACATTTTCCCTGAGAGGGTATCGTGCTCCACAAAGAACTCCACTCCGTCTAGGTGGGAGGGCTTTCAGAGCAGGGATGCTAAAAATGTTTGAGAAACAAAAGCCTCCAAGCCATGCTCCTACCGTGCCTTCCAAGGAAGCCAGGAGGGAAAGGGTTCGACCTAAATCCTGCTCGCCCTCAAGCCCGAGACGAAGGCCTGATCCTCACGAGAGCTGCCGAGGCCTCGAGTCGATGATGTATAATCGAAGGATCCATCGAGCCGAAAGCACAATAATAAGTCGAGGTTGTCAACACCATTGACGCGGCTGTGCCTTCGACGCCAGCCAAGCCCCCGACATCAAAGTCGATGCCGAAGGCATCAACGTTAACTGCTCCATCACTGCCAGCTGCGCCATCGACGCCAAGCGCCCAATAAAAACATATGGCGCCAGTGAAAAAAGTTTTGTCTGCTCCTCCCCGTCAAATCCATTGTTCATTAAACCTTTGATACCTGATACCTGAAAAGTTATGTGCCTTTACCAAGGAAGGACCCTTACATCAATATACAAGGATAATGAACCCTCCGATAACGAGGCACCTTTTGGCCTCCAGTTTGGTAGACGGCCAGTGGGGTGGCTTTACTCTCGAGGGGTATCTTCCTCGCTCCTGACGTCCCCCACATCCGCCTCCTGTCGAGAACCCCCATCCTTCTTCCACATTTTCTGAAGTTGTGCCTCGCAACCCCTCTCATTCCCTTTCGCCGGGGTCTGGGCCTCCTTCCTTCTGTTTTTTTTACATCACCCTGTTGCCCGAGCACGGGCTCACAACAGTAATGTGCGTCCTTCCCTCTTTCTCGTTCCTTCTGTCTCATCACTTCCCTCTTCTGGACTGCTGTTATACCAATAGTTCTCTTCCTAAGCTTTGCCCTTGCCCCCCCCCAAGCGGGAGGCAGGGTGATCTGCTCTCTCGTGGTTTGCTCCTGTTTCTAATGACCGCTCTGGGGAAGGGCAGCTGCGTTTCTGCTGCCGGGTGGGTTTCCTCCTAACTCCCTGCCACAGTTCCTTGCCCCCTGGAGTGCACCTTGCCGATGAGGCTTAAGTCGTAGTGCTGATCTGCCGAGCCGCCGGACTGGCCTGCCCCCTCCCTGGCCAGGGGCTGTTTGCTCCTTTTCTCACCCTGTGCTGCCCACTCTGCCTTGATTCTCAGTCGCTTGGGGGGGGGGGGGCTCTGCCTCCGCAATATGCACGTCTTCAACAGCCTGGGCCTCCTGAGGCCCTTTTGCCTAATGCAGACTGCTCCTCTATGGGCCAGCCCTCTTCCAGTCTATGGGATGCCAGGCCTCAGTGTGGTTTGCTTTGCTCCCCCCTGTAAGCTCAACAGCTTCGGGGTGCTTCCTGGACCCCTGCGGGGCTGGGGAGGGCAGTGTTCAGTCAACTATCGCTGGGTAGGTGGGGGGGAGGGGAGATCTCAGCCCGGGCTCAGTGTGTTTTGATGCCTTCATTACAGCGTTCCTCCCCCTTGCAGGAGGGCCCCAACCGCACTAATTCCAGGCCTGGCGGCTCTTCCCCGTGATGCTCTGTTAGGGAGAATTCTCATACATGGCTGATTTCCCTTACCTAATGAGTCCCTCAGCATCTTTGCTGGATTTCTAGGATTTTTGTTTTAACCTGGTAAGAGTGTAAGCCTTTTTCCCACTCTTACATATGTGTTTTGCTGTGTGTGTATTTTCACTTTTTGTGTGATCTTGAGCACTGGAGCCTCACCTACTCCATTTATTTATTTATTTTTATTTATTTATTTTTTACATTTGTAGAGCGCACTGCAGCCCATAGACATCGAGGCGCTATTACATGAGAGCGTAAGCAGCAAGATTATGTAAACATAGGAAACATAGGTACTTAGTTACAGAGAGAGGAGGGGAGCATAGTTACAAATGACGTTCGTGTGCCTGTAGATAAAAAGGCAGGTAAGTTTAGACAAACAGCCTAGTTTTAAAAGCTTTGCGGAAGGCTAGGTGAGAGTCAATCCCCCTGAGGAGCGAAGGTAGGGCGTTCCAATGTGAGGCTGCTAGGGCTGAGAAGCTCGAACCGCCCGCACGTACTCTACAAGTCTTGGGAGTCGAGATCAGGTTGGTGTAGGCAAATCTGGTAGGCCTGGCCGAGGTGGGTCGTGAGATTCTCTGGGCAAGGTAGGGGGGAGCAAGGTCATGGAGGCATTTATGGGTGAGGGAGAGGATTTTAAAGATGATTCTCTGCCTAATGGGCAACCAGTGGACCTGCCTCCTAAGGTCAGAAATGTGGTCTTTCCTAGAAAAACCTGTAGCGGCCCTGAGGGCGTTGTTCTGGGCAAGCTGGAGTTTAGCGATATTTTTTCCGGAGGTCCCACCAAGGAGTGCGTTGCAGTAGTCCAACCTGGATCCTATGATGGCCCTAGCAATAGTGAGGCCATTTTGAGAGGATAGGAAGGGTCTTGCTGCGTAGATGAGTTTGGAGTAGTATGCCGATGAGGAGGCTATGGCATTAACATACTTGTCCATGGTGAGATTAGAGTCGAGGTAGACTCCTAGGGTCTTGACTGATTGGGATACCGCAATAGGTATGTTGTCGATGGTAAAAGAGGTGTATTGTTTGTCAAGGTTGCCTAAAATGGTTGGTGACCCAATAAGTAAAAGCTCGGTCTTCTCGCTATTGAGACAAAGCCAATTGTCAGCCATCCAGGCTTGAATGGTGGCGTAAATGGAGTTGAGGGTGTTCTTGTCTAGCTCATAATCACCTGTAAGCGGGATGAGTACTTGGGTGTCGTCCGCATAATTCGTATAGGAGATGCCCATAGAATCAAGGAGATTGAAGAGAGGACGTGTGAACAGGTTGTAGAGGGTGGGTGCTATGCATGAACCCTGGGGCACCCCACATGTGATGTGACTAGGAGATGCGCATGCTGAGTCCGAGAAGACTTTCATGGCCCTTTCCTGTAGGAATGAGGTAATCCATGCGCGTGCTTTTGGGGAGAAGTTGGCTGCTATAGAGAGATGGTGGCAGAGTGTGTTGTGATCAACGAGGTCGAATGCTGCTGATAGATCGAGGAGGAGCAGGAGCGCTGGTTTGCCTGCGTCACGAATGTCATCCATTTGATTTTTCAGGTCAAGTAGGGCTGTTTCCGTCCCATGACGAGGTCTGAAACCAGACTGCCGAAGGCCGAGAAGGCGGTGCTCTTCGAGGAATTTTTGGACTTGATGGTAGGCCGCTTTGTCCAGAATTTTCAATAGAAAGGGGACAGTGGTGATGGGTCTGTAGTTCCCCGGTACTGATGGGTCGAGTGAGGGCTTTTTGAGGAGCGGACGGACCCAGGCTTCCTTAAGGTCAGTAGGAACATGGCCAGACTGAAAGGATGCATTTATGAAAGCTGTGAGGAAGGGGGCCAGGGTAGGACCGCAGTCTTTGACTAGCTGTGCAGGGCATACGTCGCCTTTACAGTTAGATGGTTTGATCGTTTTTAAGAGCGTGATGACCTCAGATTCAGTGATGTCTTTGAAGTCAAAGGGCGGACAGGAGTGGGCTTTAGTCTCTTTGTTAGTGTTAGTATTCTGGGTGGCGATTAGGAGGGTCATAGCTTTTTGGTGTGCCTGAATTTTAGTTTGCAGGGTATTTAGTTTATTAAGCATGGCGGTTTGGATGTCATTACACCATTTTTCATCTTTCTGGATGGTGGATGGTGGGGTGGACGGAGTTTCAAGTTCCCTGAAGATGGAGAAGATTTCTTTGGTACTAGATTTGGCGTTGGCAATCCTATTGTTGAAGGAGTTAGCTTTAGCGAAGATAATAGCTGTTTTGTATTCCTTAGAGATAGTCTTAAAGGAGGACTTGGTAGCGTCCATATGAGCGTCCATGGCCTCATATTTTTCATGTGTGTTACACAGCACCTTCAGTGCAGTGACACAAGGTTGTCTTTGAGACTTCCCACTGACTCCATTTTTTTGGGGCTGACTACTGTCCCCCAGCAAAGGTAAAGTTGCCATTAACTTTACTTTAGTCACTTTAAACCACAGACCCAGTACACCCCATCTTACACGGAGTACTGGAAAGGGTTAACTCTTACCCCTTTTTGTCTGTTTCTCTTGGAGCCTTGTTTCTCTCCCTTTACATCAAGACTTTGCTGGTGGCAGTTGTAACTACCCTAAATGTGGTATTGTTTTAGGCTGTTATATTAGCCTTGAACATAAACCCGCTTGACCAAATACATTTTATTTGGGTTCCGGCTGGGTTTACTCGCCATTTCTTTTTGTTAAAGTCTTTCTTGTGTTTTTCTCTGCACGCCAAACTGGGGATGATTCCTTTGTTTGCTGTCTTTTCGCGGGCTTCTGCCCAGAAGCCCTCCTTAAGGCGCCTGAAAGTCTAGGTAGGCAGGATGTGAGGGAGGGGTCTTCGGACCCCTGCCTTGGGTTCCCTTGGTAGCCCAAGTCGCACTCCTGTTATAATGGGGGAAAACTGCATTAAAAGCAGGACTCTGGGACTGGAAAGGCAGATTTGCCACTGGAACGAAAGAACCTATGAGGAGCTAATGGAAGAAGACCCCCACGACGACTGAACTGCCCGGTGAAGCCCTGCTGCAGGTCTGAATCTTCAGATTCCGACGACAGAGAAGATCCTCCAGGAAACCTCTTCCCTTGAGCTGGTGGGACCAACCAGTTCGCCCAAACTGCAAACCAGGACCCCTCCGCTGGTCGAATTCGCTGTACAGAGCTACAGTGGGCCGGATAGCCAGGAAGGTCGGACCCTGCTTGGGTTTTAAGGAGCGCACCTTTTATTTGTTGTTTTGCTCTGCTGCTGGCTTCTTCCCTGGGTGGCGCAGCACCCTCCAGCTTCCTACTTTGTGTCAGTCCGACAGTCGCTTCAGGAACCGTGAGCCTGCAGGAACCACCAGGAACGTCTGACTCGGCTACAGCTCCCTCTCTGTTTTAAGGTACTGTGCAAATCCGGTTGTCCGTTTCGTTCAACCGCAGTGAAAGTCTTTGAAATCTTTCTCCAATCCGAGGGCTTGTCCTTCTCTTCTCTTTGAACTAACTTTTCTATCGACCAACCTAGTCCGGAATCTGTGCCACAAACTTTACTGCGAACTACCCTGAACTGTGTGATCTTGAGCAAAAGACTTTTGACCCATTGACTTTGGCCCTAAGCCTTTTCTACCTGATTCTATCACTGTAGTTCCTCTTGTTCAAATTGCTCTGAGTACTTACCTGTTGGTGTGATTTAATGTCTATTAATTTGTCTTTCCCTCCCTTTTAAATTGCTGGAGTGCCATTTTGTTCCCACTTCATTTTGTGAGCTTAACTTGTCTGGAATTTAAGGGAAGTGGTGTGGTGTATTAAGAGTGTGATTTTTGAACTGCTTATAATAGTGTCATTTTATACAACTGAAGAGTGAAATAAATGTATATTCTTTTACTTGAAAACCTTGAGTCAGTGTTTGCCTGAATCATAGTAATTGCTGTCCTTTGTGTAACTATTTGATACTGTTCACTTACTCTTGAGATACCACTCTGTGTAGTACAGGCCTGTACCAAAGGCGAATTTGTACTGTCACTTGTAGTGTTAATTGTGTGTGGTGTTCCCAAAGCGTACTGCATATAATTCTGCCTAGCACGCTCCAGTGCCTGGCCCGGCGGCCCGCACTTCTTCTACCTGCTGCCGTATCACCCGCCTTGCCTCACCAGGGGCCACATGCCGCGCGGGGGGCTTTTCTGTCCTCTGGCCCGCAACGCGACTACTGTGGCTCCTGAGCCACCTGGCCCGCTCCTGCTGTGTTGTCCGCCTTGCCTCGAGTTGCCAAACACCTTGCCGGGGCTCCGCCGTCCCCTGCTCTGCAGCAAAATCCTGGGGCCGTCTAGTCTGCCCTTCCTCCGGCGTTCCATGCACCCTAGCCGAGCCCGCCGGTGCTCTTCCACGCACCTTCTCCTTTATGCAGCTTCTCCGGCGCCCTTGCCGTGTTACACAGGCCACCGCGCTACCTCTCCACAGGGTCTGGCGGGTGCACGGGGTGGCCTCACTCGCCTGAATACCTGCTCCTTGGCCTACAAGCAGTGCAGCTGCCATCGCCCCACTACTCTCTTGTCTGTCTGCGCTATTCTTCGTGGGGTGCACCCGCTGCGGTCCCTGGTGCCTGTGGAGCCCGGTTTCGTTGCCGGGGGGAGCGCCTCAGCCTGCTCCCCTCAGAAGATGCCAAATCTCACTTGGGGAGGGACATTTTGCACAATATGCTATATTTCGGCCGCAAGGTCTGGGGAGAACCTTCTCACTGTGTTCCCAGAACGGTGGCCATCTTGGAATCTATGATTTTTTTTAAAAACATATTTCTGTTGCTTTTACAACATGATGCATCATCGTGAGATTTTAGGGCATTAAAACCCCACTCCCCATTCTCTCTCCCCCGACCAAAAGTCTAGTCCCCCTCCTCTCGTTCCATTCTTAACTCAGGATCCAACCAAGTCCAGGGATCTGATCTTATGTGGGCCCCATTGTACCTTATAGTCACTTTGTAGTGACTTTGTACCAGTCGGTCTTAAATCTCTCTTGGTCTCCCTGTATCTTATAAGTGACCCATTGCATAGATACAAATGACCATACTTTCTGCAACCAGTCATGACGCGTGGGTGAAGTTTGTTGCTTCCATCTTTGTGCGATCGCTAACCAGGCTGCGATTAATAATAGCATGAACCCCCATGTCTGTGTCCACGTCAGACCTTTCCCTTTGGGGTTCCACATACCGCACATCCATACTTTTTGTCCCACTTGTCCCACCCCCTGGAACATCTTGTGCATTTGCATCTGCACATCACCCCAGAACCGTTGCAGTCCCACCATATATGCTTCCAGTTCCCTGATTGCTTACATCCCCTCCATCATTGATTCGACACTTGTGGGAACATCACATGCAACCTTTCTGGGTTGTAGTGCCATTGTACTAGGATCTTTATCCACATTTCTCTCACCTGTATGGCTTTGGTTAGCTTTGGAATATTTCCCCACAGACATTCCAATTGGTTCTTCGAGATTCTGTCCCCTAGTGTTTTCTACCATCTTTTCATATAATTCCATTGAATCTCTTCATCTTGAACATTGATCAGTTTATATATGTCTGCTACAAGTGTTTTTTGAGCCTCAGTGGGTCGCTGTATAGGATTCAAATGGAGTTTGCAGTCTCGTCACTGCCCGTTTAATGACTGGGGTGGTCAGCCAGTGTTTCAGCTGTTTACATTTAAAACGGTCTTTCCCCGTCAAACCGTGGGCCTTCGTGCACTCCTCAAATGATCTAATTGTTTGATCCTGAAACATATTGCATATCTTTGTACAGCTTGCTTCCTCCCATTTCTTCCCATTTCTTATAGGGTTCCCAAACATTGGGCTGAATGGGGCTGGTTCCACCATAAGGACTCCTCTTTTTATTGTTGCGTCCCATGCTTCCAGCCCTGCACCCATTACTTCACTGATCTTTTTAAAAAAAAATGTATTTGCATTTTCAGAACTACAACAGCAAGGTAAAGAAAACAACTAACCCTTTCAAGCACCTCCTCACCCGTTCCCAGTGGTAATGTTGATTAGTTCGGCCTCCTCCCATCCCATTTCCATCTCGCGGTGGCAGAACCTTCTGTTTTCTCATCTCTTGAAGACCCATCAGCTTGGTCAGATCCCCTCTCTACTACCCCCGTCCTCCCATCACACTTGTCTCGCTGGCAGGCATTTTATGGTGGTTTCAGATTGTTTTACTTTGATAATTCGTTCAGCAATTGGCCCGAGTGTATGGTTATCCCTCATCCCTTTGTCAGCTCCCATCCCCCGTAATATATCCAGTTCAGCATGTGGGATGTATTGACCCACTCCGCTGTGCTATGTGGCATCACTCTGCTACTTATGGCGCAAGAAACAGCAACAATGGCGGCAAAACACTCTTGTGTGCGTGCCAAAAACCTCCAAAACCGCAGGTTTAAACGCACAAAAAAATAGATGCACAACCTGCCACCCATGGTGCATGTGTGGTGGAATAGAGCACACACTACAGAAAATGTGCCAGTGGGCTCCATGACCAGCAAACAGAGTGCAGAGAGAGAAGCAGCACTTTGCAAATGAAATTCCAAAATGTGCCTATAAATGACATTTGCTTTGTTGCTAAAAACTCCAAAATGCCTATACACAACACTTTTCAACATTAAAAATCTTGCTTGGCGCTAAAATTCATGTAATCTAATGAAGCATTGCGATATAACTTTCTAAAGTGTCAAGAGTAAAACATTTCCTCAGACAAACTGGATTGTCTGTAAACTGACAGCCCCTGTCAAAATCTGTGCGCAGTACCCTGGGCTACCTGTGAATGACAGCTGTGAGATGAGCTCCTGATGAAACTTCAAAGTATCTAAACTAAAAGTCTGCCGGATTAGCAAACATCAAAAGGATTGTTGCTCAAAGGAATATAGATCTTAGTTGTGTTTTTGATCCCATAGATTTAAAGCTAAGAAAGTAATGTATTTATGTGATTTGATGCAACAAGTTTGGTTCTGCTGGATTTTAATTAAGAATAAATTAGCCTGGCTGAGCTGCAAACCTTTGGAAGTAGAAAAACAGGTTTCTCCCAAGGGGAGGGAAAATCCTTTCAGCAGAAACTCATTGGTAGATGATAATTGTGGGTTAGACCAGATTTTTGTCTACAGAAAGAGAATGAACAATAGCAGATCCTTCAGTCCAGGAAACGGAGGTGTGAAAGGGTGCTCCTGGAACGAACTTCCCAAGGGAGGGGGCTGCTTCTGGACTGCAGGGAGAGACTAAGGGGCGGACCATTTGCTGTTAAGCATGAACAATGAACACTTTTGAGAGACTCATACCTTGTTATTCAAAGTGATGAAAAATATAAAAAGGACAGAGTTGTTAGTCTAATTTTTGGCCGCACGTTTTAAGAGTCGGTAGAACTGTGTAACATATTGTGGACAGGAATGGTAATATATGTGGTTTTATGTGAACTGTGTTTGTTTATGCTAAAATTGTGTAACTTTACACACACATCCTTATGGTAAACACACACATTTGTTGAAAGTTACAGAAAGTTTGGAAATTGTGTTCATGGCAAAAAGGGCAAAATTCTGTAGAAAGATGAAACAAGATCCCACAGCTGCGGGATTTTGAGGAACAGCTACTACCTAAAATATGGAATCTGTGTGTGTGATTGTGCAGAGGTGACCAATGTAGAAATATGTGTGGAGGATAAAATCCGATTTTGAGACCAGTGGCTAAAGGGAGGTTTCTAAGGACTGTAAAGCAAACCATAAAATGTGACATCATCCGGCCTTGATCCAATCACTCAAATGCAAGACAGAGATGAGATTTTGATCCAATCCCAGCTCACAGGGGCAAGTTTAGTTAAGCTGGCCCATACACCCATTTTGTGATGTCATTTGAAAGGATAGAGACAGCTGACAAGACATAGGGACTCACTGATCCACTCACTTTCCTGATTCCGGCGAAGCACTCTGATCCAGCATTCTACATCCAGCTTGAACATCCTTCCAGATACCAAGACTCTTGCCAGCAGTAGAGAACTATTGACTTCCAGCAAGGCCTAAAATGTCAAACTTATTTTCACAACCCAGTGAAGCGCTGTGGTGTGGGAAGGCCTTTTGAACCAGTATCCTGAAACTATCTGGCTTGCTACCACAAGGCTTGCCTGAGGAACTCACTATCCAGCTGATTGAAATACCCACAACCAAGAAGGGCAGATCCTGTGCAAATCCGGTGACCGGCATAGCTGATCCAGTCCTTCTTTGACAGATCCAATCCATGACCAGAACTGACGGTCCAATTTAATAACTTATTCTGTGAGTATTAATAGGAAGAACAGTGACCCATAATATATCTGCATTGTATGATCCCAATCTCAACCCCATCCCATCCTTAATTCAGAACCATAGGATTGCTAGAACTGTCTTTGCGCTGACTCTTTTCTCATCTGTGTTGTTAAACCCTTACTTCTTATTGATTTGATTAAGAAAGTAAATCCCAGGGAGAAGTAGATTATCCACAACAGGCGGGTTACGCTGATCACGTGACTGTAAGATCCATCTATGGCAGGAGTGCACAACTGATTTTGACAGAGGGCCGAAAGTACCTTACATGAGGGCTATAGTGGGCCGAAAAGTAAATGTGGGTGGGGCGGTAGGCGGGGCGTGGCAGGAGGCTTTTTCAACCCCCAATTTGTATTAAACACATGGAAAAAGAATATGTTTTTGAGGGATAACGATTTTTATTTGCATTTCAAACTTACATTTTGTACTACACATTTTCCATTGTTATAATTTGAGGGGTAACGATTTTTATTTGCATTTCGAACGTACATTTTGTACTACACATTTTCCATTGTTATAATTTATTTCTATTTAGTTATTGTATATCGTCTGTTTAATTAAATTATATATATTTTATTGACCCTTGATTGGACATTCCGTTATTTTGGACTGCTATAGTTTGCTGTTTGGGTTGCCCAAGAAGAGTATGGCCTTCGTAGAGTCCGGTTTCCTCAAAAAGCAAAGGATGTACATCTCCTAACTGTGCCTGTTTTTGCTTTATTATTGGGTTCATTCTTGGAGTGCAACACTATGCCCCATGGCTCCCACCCCCAATCAAACACTATGCCCCATGGCCCCCTCACCACCCCCAACCAAACACTATGCCCCATGGCTCCCTCAACCCCCAACCAAACACTATGCCCCATGGCCCCCTCAACCCCCAACCAAACACTATGCCCCATGGCCCCCTCACCACCCCCAACCAAACACTATGCCCCATGGCTCCCTCATCCCCCAAACCAAACACTATGCCCCATGGCTCCCTCATCCCCCAAACAAACACTATGCCCCATGGCCCCCTCAACCCCCAACCAAACACTATGCCCCATGGCCCCCTCACCACCCCCAACCAAACACTATGCCCCATGGCTCCCTCATCCCCCAAACAAACACTATGCCCCATGGCTCCCTCACCCCCAACCAAACACTATGCCCCATGGCTCCCTCACCCCCGACCAAACACTATGCCGCATGGCCCCACCCCTCAAGCAAACACTATGCCCCATGTCCCTCACCCCAACCAAACACTATGCCCCATGGCTCCCACTCCCAACCAAACACTATGCCCCATGGCTCCCTCAACCCCCAACCAAACACTATGCCCCATGGTCCCCTCAACCCCCAACCAAACACTCTGCCCCATGGCTCCCGCAACCCCCAACCAAACACTATGCCCCATGGCGCCCTCACCCCCAACCAAACACTATGCCCCATGGCTCCCTCACCCCCAACCAAACACTATGCTCCATGGCCCCCTCATCCCCAACCAAACACTATGCCCCATGGCCCCTACCCCTCAAGCAAACACTATGCCCCATGGCTCCCACCCCCAACCAAACACTATGCCCCATGGCTCCCTCAACCCCCAACCAAACACTATGCCCCATGGCCCCCCTCACCTCCAACCAAACACTATGCCCCATGGCTCCCATCCCCAACCAAACACTATGCCCCATGGCCCCCTCACCCTCAACCAAACACTACGCCCCATGGACCCCCTCACCCCCAACCAAACACTATGCCCCATGGCCCCCCTCACCCCCAACCAAATACTATGCCCCATGGCCCCCCTCACTCCCAACCAAACACTATGCCCCATGGCTCCCACCCCCAACCAAACAATATGCCCCATGGTCCTCCTCACCCCCAACCAAACACTATGCCCCATGGCCCTCCTCACCCCAACCAAACACTATGTCCCATGGCTCCCACCTCCAACCAAACACTATGCCCCATGGCCCCCTCACCACCCCCAACCAAACACTATGCCCCATGGCTCCCTCAACCCCCAACCAAACACTATGCCCCATGGCCCCCTCAACCCCCAACCAAACACTATGCCCCATGGCCCCCCTCATCCCCAACCAAACACTATGCCCCAAACATACAGACCCGAACCCCCCAACACCCAACACAGCACACACACTCTCAAGCATGCACCCAAACAGACCCCAACCCCCCACCCCAAACCCCCAAATCAGCACACTCTCAAGCATGCACTCATACAGACCCGAACCCCCACCCCCCAAATTAGCACACAAACTCTCAAGCATGCACCCATACAGACCCAAACCCCCCACGCCCCAACTCAGCACACACACTCTCAAGCATGCACCCATACAGACCAGAACCCCCCACCCCCCAAATCAGCATACAAACTAATAAGCATGCACACATACAGACCCTGAATCTCAACATACACCACACTTAGACTCCAAAACAAACATTCATGCACACCCGACACCCCCCACTCCCGCATCTCAACATACACAAAACAAACATTCAAAACCAAACATTCATACACATCCGACACCCCCCCGCATCTCAACATACACAAAACAAACATGCAAAACCAAATATTCATGCACATCCGACCCCCCAAACCCCCGCATCTCAACATACACAAAACAAACATTCAAAAGCAAACATTCATACACATCCGACACCCCCCCACCCCTGCATCTCAACATACACAAAACAAACATTCAAAACCAAACATTCATGCACATCCGACACCCCCCCAACCCCGCATCTCAACATACCATACACACAAAAAACATTCAAAACCAAACATTCATACACACCGACACCCCCCCCACCCCAACATACACAAAACAAACATACAGCAAAACAGACCCGACACACAAACGCAAACAGACCACTTACCGGAGATGTGCTGGAAGGCAGGTAAGCTGGAACGCTGGCGAGGTAACTGGAATCGTACTACGGCTGACGTGGTCCAAGGCTGAAATGCCTTCCGGCATCAAGCCTTATGGACCACGGCCAGCCGTAGTGCTGGCACTCCATTGGTGCAGCACACACGCACTACGTGGCTCGTAGGAGCGACGTGGTGCGTGTGTGCTGAGCCAATGAGGGCCAGTGTTTTGTCCGGCCCGGAAGACAACAAAGACTTACCTAATGGAGGGCGGCCGATGCTGCTTGCGGGCCGCCCTCCATTAGGAATGTCTTTGTGCCTCGCGGGCCGGACAAAACAGCATGGCGGGCCGCAACTGGCCTGCGGGGCCGTATGTTGTGCACCCATGATCTATGGCATTCGCTTTTTCATAGTCATAATCTAGTGTAATCAAACCAATCTGTCAAATTTTCAAAAGTGCATTTTTGTTTTCCATTCTCGCGCCTATTGGCAAAAATGTCTCGCACGAAAACCTCTATAACTCCCTCAGTTTCTATGATAGAAGCGAAATTTCAACTCTTACTTGTACCTAACATCCTGAATTATCCATAGAACCCAGTGCGATTCACCTGTTATAGCAGAGATCATGTAAGGAAAAGTTTGCCGCAAATTGAAATTCTGAATTAGCTTTAATTTATTTCCCACTTGGACTTTAAGATTTCAAATGTTTTC
This sequence comes from Ambystoma mexicanum, assembly GCF_040938575.1. Lineage (NCBI taxonomy): Eukaryota > Metazoa > Chordata > Amphibia > Caudata > Ambystomatidae > Ambystoma > Ambystoma mexicanum. Next base: position 1,281,752,142 of record NC_090931.1, on the reverse strand, counting down.
TTTTGACTAAATCATTGTTTGTGATTGTGTGCAACTTTTCAAAGCGGCTCTCATAGGAATTTAATAAGTTTTTTTGACCACATTTGGTGTTTTTTCTCAGCCAATTCCAAAGACAATTTCAAAGCCATACTGACAGCTGAAAAGTCAATTCTGTTTTCTCTTGTGTTTGAAGGGGGAAGGTGGGAGTGATATTCTGTTTGATTTGTGCTATTCCTGAATACCTGCTCTCTCCTCACATCTATTTAATTGCCTATTGGGGGGTTGACGGGTGTTGCAGGGGGAACCCCTAACCATAGTGCCATCCATACCAAACCAAATCAAAAGTATTCGTTTCTGTGCTGCATTTGTTTTTGTGCTCATTACTTGATTCCTAGTGCATTAAATATATTATTCAGTGTTCTGTCACCCCATTGGTGATTGTTGTTACCTATTAAAATATATTGTGATTAAATTCTAAAATACATAAATATTTACCTTTGCAAACTAGCCTGATTCCTGGTTCAGTGTGACCGGGGGGGGGATCTCAGGAGAAGGGTGTGATATGAGTGGTATATCGTTCAGAATATTGAACTTGAAGATAAAATAAATAAGGGTTTCATTTGCGCACTACATGCTGGGCGTGACTTGGGTGTTATGAACCGTCGTCTGCGCAACTTCTGGACTTCGTGACAGTTCCATGTCTGGACTACCGTGGCCTTATTCAGTGCACTCTCAAGGACCGCTACCCCTTTCCCCTCATCTCGGATATCTTGGAAGCAGTCAGAGGTGCAGTAATCTTCACAAAATTAGACCTAAGGGGTGCCTACCATCTGGGGCGTGGCTTGGGCAGCCATGGAGTAGGACGTGCTTCCTGAGCAGCTCCGGAGGATCCGACATATGATCTGTGAAAACTACCTTTAAAAACGCGCCACTGGTTCCAGGATTGACCACACATGCATGGGAACGTGTGTTCTGCTCACTGTATAAAGACCGAGAGAATCGTATGTGGGATTCTGGAGGAATTGCTTGGCGAATGACGGCGGCTGCTCGGTCCACTGTCACACAAGATGGCCGACAACAAAGGAAACGAAACTGGAGCACCCGAAGCAGCAGAATAGAGACGGCAGCCGCAGGGAAAGAATGATGATGGCGAAGTGGAGACGGAGCGAAACCCCTGTGGCAGTGAGCCTTGTGTCGCGATGGCTTGTGTGCTGACCCGGAAGGCAGGAGCCCGGGGGCAGCGGACAGATAGGCCACACCACGATAGGCACGGGAAGCGCTCGCTCGGCATTGATGAGCAGCAAGCTGCGGCGAGAGGCGGCGGATGGTGCGACTGCTTGAAGATCACTACAACAGCCGATAAGGGTGGAAAAGACGGTCGGGGAGGCACGCGGACGCTGAATCGCGATAGAGAGGCCCAACGAAGGCCGCAAAATGTCAGCGCGAGGGGCCGTGGGCAAGAATAAGAATAAACAACCCACAATGGATATTTTTGCCAAAACGCAACATTCTCCTGCGGCCATCGCACCCAAAGGCCCGATGGTACCAGCGGAAGGCACCACAGCGGCTGATAATCATCAGATTTTAGAGGCCATCACAGAGCTGAAAGACTCTTGGGGGGTTGCGATGTTGGACCTGCGCACTTCCCTGGAGGCTAAAATTGAAGCAGTGGGCATTGAAGTCTCCTTGCTGAGGCAAGATGTCAGGGGGCTGGTGGAACGAACAAGCAGCCTGGAAGGTGCAGTGAAAACTAACACGGACACCAGCACTAGCAATGCAAAGGAGATCCATGTCCTTAAACAACAGGTGGCTAACTTGGAGTCTCGAGCAGAAGAAGCAGAAGGGAGAGCGAGGAGAAACAATATTCGCGTGGTGGGCTTGCCGGAGGGTGAGGAGGGCCAGGACCCGACAGACTACGTCGAGAACCTACTCCTACAAGGAATTGGGGCTAGCAAACTCTCGCAGGGATTTGCAGTGGAGCGTGCACATAGAGCCCTTATGAGGAAGCCGAGACCAGGGGCCCCTCCACGGGCGATAATCGCCAAAATATTGAACTACAAAGACCGTGAGAAAATACTGGAGTACTTCCGAAAAGGTGGAACAATCGAAAGGGCCTCGAGCACCATCACAGCGTATCCGGACTATACTATGTTGGTCCAGAGGCAACGGTACAGCTATGTGACCATCAAAAGGAGGCTGCGTGCAGCTGGGATAAAATATATGCTTCTGTACCCTGCAAAATTGAAGGTGGTGCACAAGAGCAAAATGTATTTTTTTGTCACTCCGGAAGAAGCAACGACGTGGCTGGATCTGCAGGGCTGCCCGGAACAAGACACGGAAGAGACCCAAGATGGACGCGATAAGTGACTGGGATACGGTATGCATTTTGTTAAGGCATCGAGTGAGCATCCCAGGGGTGCCTAGATGAAGACTAAGAACAATGGGCGCGGCTGTAGGAGGCTGATATTTTGATAAAATACCGCTGATTGTAATGGACTTGAAGGACTGGAATATAGTGACGTGTACATATATACAAATTGTATAGCAATGTGTAGTCAATCCGATGTGCCATAGGAGCGGCAGGGCGAAAGCACCCTACCCCCCGAATTATAGTTGTAGTAGGTTGGCCACTAGGGCGGCCTCACCCTGCGGAGCTTTGAGTACAGGCAAGAGCCAGAAAGAGCTAGATGTGGGGGAGCCTGAGATCCAGGGATGGAGCTGGGCAACAGTTGGGGGGTGTGATGTTGGGGAAGGGAAGGGACGGGAGGCGGGAGGGAGGGGGAACGGGAAGTTTGGTGTGTTTTTGGTTAAAGGGAATTTAGAATGGGATGCGAGCCTATACAGATTGGATTGGAATTCAAAGTCAAACTGCACCTGTGGGAGAGGGAACGGAACTGTAACAGGCCATGGGGGACCTTAAGATACTTACATGGAACGTGCGGGGGCTCAATAGCTACTTAAAAAGGAACAAAGTTATGTTGTACCTGCGCAGGAAGAAAATAGATATTGCATTGCTGCAGGAAACCCACCTTACACGAGAGAGGATGGACACGATCGCAGGGAAGTGGAAAGGGGTGCTGGTGGGTTCCTCGTACTCTGCCTATGCAAGAGGAGTGCTTATATGGGTGGCGCCACATGTCCCTTTTCAGCGATTGCAAGTGGTGGTTGAGACAGACGGGAGGATGGTTATGCTGAGGGGACTGGTGGAGAACAGGGAGATAAGCATTGTTAACACATATGCTCCGAACCAGAACACAGCGGCGTACATTAGGACATTGAGTGCGAACCTGAGCGTATGCGTAGGAAGCGCGGTGATCTGGGGAGGGGGCTTCAACTGCGTATTGAACCCGAGGGTGGACAGATCGGATGGGAAGATGGTAGACCGGCCCCTGCAGCTAGGGTGTTACAGACATTGCTGGATGACTTTGGGTTGGAAGATGCATGGAGAGTGTGGCACCCCCAGGAAAGGCAATATTCACATTATTCTGCCCCACAGCAGTTATCAACAAGGCTGGATTATGTCTTCGCATCACCTGAAATGATAGCGGAGATCGCACATATAGAGTATAAGGCCAGGGTCCTCTCGGACCACTCGCCCCTGATTCTCGCATGGCAATACTGCCCCCCGAGAGCGAGGATCCCGACATGGCGCCTACGAGCGGAGGCGTTGCGGGACCCCTTTTTTAGGGAGGACTTGAGGGAGGAGATCGTAAATTATTTTGAAACCAATACTGGGAGCGTGGACTCTGCGGGAACACTATGGGAGGCCTTCAAAGTTGTCATGAGGGGAGTGGCCATAGCGAAATCCAAGAGCCTACAAGGTGGGGTTTTGGCTGAACTGCAGGAGACGGAAGAAAAATTAGAAGAGGCCTTAAAGGGCGGAGACGATACAGCGGAGAAGCTAGAATTGATACTTAGGCTACAGCAAAAATGTGCGGTATATTGGGAGAGATTGTGTAACCTTAATTATAAAAAATAGAAAGAGAGACAGCATGCCGGAGGTGATAAACCGAGGAGACTTTTTGCGTGGTTATATAAGAGTGAGACCCCAGAGTCACAATCAGAACTATAGAGAGAGAAGACAGTAGCGTAGAGGACACCCAGGAGGGATTAATCAAGCGTTTGTGGATTATTATAAAGTATTATCCGGAGATGATGGGGGAAAGTAGCCACACTACGATGGAAGAAACGCTTGAGGATATGGGGTTGCCCAAGCTAAGCGAGGAAGAGCGAGAGGAACTAGACACCCCGATCACCTTGGAAGAATTGGGGGAGGTGGTGAGGCAGCTGCCTACTAGTAAAACCCCAGGGACAGATGGGCTCCCAAGTGAATTTTACAAAGTATTCATAGAAGAGGTCCCCCCCCCCCACTGCTAGAGATGATAAACGAAGCTTTCGAGACGGGACGCTTACCGGAGTCACTGAGAGAGGCTGTCCTAATACCTCTCCCCAAACCTAATACACCTGGGCACAGCTGTGGTTCCTATAGACCCTTGTCAATGCTGAATCAAGACGGCAAGATATTAACTGCTGTTTTAGCAAATAGACTGAAGAGGGTTATTAGCAAATTAATACATCCAGATCAAACGGGCTACGTCCCCCATAGAAACATTACCAATAATCATAGGCGACTCCAGAGAATCATTGAGTTTGGCAGAGAAAGTGATGAGGAAATGACAATTGTGTCCTTGGATGCGATCAAGGCCTTCGACTCCGTTAAATGGCCATGGCTGCTGGCGGCCCTGAAGCACTACGGGTTAGGGCCTGGATATGTAAGGTGGGCGAAAATTGTACATAGCGAACCGTTGGCTAGAGTTAAGACAGGATCTGTGATATCGGAAAGGTGGCAGCTCAGCAGGGGTACTAGACAGGGATGCCCGTGCTCTTCAATGCTCTAGATACTGGCCCTGGAACCTCTAGCAATATATCTGAGGCAGCAATATGACACCATAGGCATCGAGGTGAAAGGGGAGCGGCATTTGATCTCCCTATATGCAGATGACATGCTGCTGTACGTGCGATTCCCAGAAGAAAACCTCCAGTACATTCTAGAAGTGCTCAGGAGATGCACTGTGCTGTCCGGCATAGCGGTGAACCCCCAGAAGTCTAGCTTGTTCCCATTAGGGGGTTACATGGGGATTCCAGCGGAGCAGTTACCTGAATTGCAGGTGCCGTGTGCGGTTAGCTCATTTCGGTACCTGGGGATAGACATATATCACACCGTGGAGGAAGAGCATAGGTGCAATACAGAAGTAGCCATCAAAAGAATCGAGAAGTGCATGCAGTTTTCGGCAAAGCTGCCCTTGGCGATGATGGGACGGGGAGCAATGCTAAAGATGGTGGTCCTGCCAAGGCTCCTACACTACTTCGGGAACATACCGTACCTGATTCCTAAGAAGTTCTTCACCAAATTGAATAGCATGTGTAGGGGCTTTTTGTGGCATGGCAAGCGAAACAGAGTGGCGTTATGGAAGCTTCAGAACTTCCATGACAAGGGAGGGGTAAAGCTGCCCAACTATGAGGCGTACTATATGGCAAGCCAGTTGCAGTATGTTGCCAAATGGCTCTCTGACGAAGAGACCTCTGAACTTAGGTTGTTTGGGCGTGATTGTGCACCTTTTTATTTGAAAGAGATGATGTGGGTACCCAGGGCGGAAATGGTGGAGCGCCCTAAAATGATACTACTGGGGTGGAAGGTGTGGCGCAGGGCATGTCAAATGATGGAGGACCCGTCCCCATGCTCACCGCAGATACCATTGGTTGTATTGATGGGGGCAGACGCTCAGCTACGAATGATACTCAGGAACCACTGGGAACCGGCTGGGGTGGCAACAATGGGTGATATTTGGCAGGAGGGCTCTAGTATTACTTTTGAGGGGCTGCAGGAAGAAACTGGGTTGCACGAGGGCCAGTACATTACGTATCATAGAGTGGTACAGAGGATTAAGAGAACATGGCCTGAAACTGTGTTGGAGGAAGAATTAGACGCCACCATAGATGTGATATATGACATAGCTGAGGGGGGTCACGAGATTTCCAGACTGTATGAAATGCTGATGTCTAAAGTGGGGAAGGAGGTCACGCAGTTGAGACTCGACTGGGAAATTGAGGTCGTGGCCCCAATGGGAGACGGGATGTGGGAACGGGCACAGGGGTATCAGAAGAAGGTGTCTTGAAAAGCGAGGCTGAAACAGATTCAGCTGTACATAACACACAGGGCCTATATGACACCTTGGTGGATATCGAGATTTGAAAATGCAGGGCGGCAAGCATGCCCCAAGTGTGATGAGGAGAACGTGGGCATGTGTTACGCTCACCTGGTTCCCACGGGGGCGTCGACCGGAACTGGGACGCTGTTATTTCCACCAGCGTGACGTGTAGCGCCGAGATGACTGACTGGACTGGCCCGCTCAGCCTAGTTTGTCTGGCTCGCAAGAATATTCTTCTGCAAAGGAGAAGAGGAATTAACCACCCGTGGAATTGAGTGTCAACCCTCCTTCCTCACTCCCGTTGTCTTCCCACTGATCACTCTTGATGTCCCCTCCTTAGTCTCACCTGATGGTTTGGAAGGATGAGCTCTCCATCCTGCGTCGACCGCAGGGGCGCGTTGATGACCAGTTACTTCACTGGCGTAGAGGAATTGGTGAGTTCCAGTATTGACTCTAAAGTCCAATTGTTCATAAGAGTTCAAATGTCTGCTCTTCACTCTGTCCGATTCCTTGCAGGTTGCCGATTAATCCACTCGAAGATTTCCAAATGGCACTCGGTAAGATTCAGGTAAGTCTATTGTGTTTTTCCCCTTAGGGGCCGGGGTACGGCGATGAAGCAGAGTTGACTGTGCCAACCCGAGATGAGGTGAGACCCCTGTGGTAAATCAGGTAAGTTTTGTGGGGGGTAACTGGTATTGTCCTTGCTTTCTCCCCTTAGGGGCCGGGGTACGGCGATGAAGCAGAGTTGACTGCGCCGACCCGAAATGAGGTGAGTGCCTCCTGTGGTAAATCGGGTAAGTCCTTGGGGGTAGCTTGTATGGCCTTAGAGAGTCCCCTTGCTCACCTTGCTGTCTTTGTCTCCTTAGGTGTCGGAGGGCGGCCGCGAGATGGAGAGAGCGTGATGGAATGCTGAAGTACCGCCAAGCAGGTGAGTTCAGCGCGGCGCCATAGGAATGCGAAGCGATGCTTCAAAGACTTCTGTCTTTCAGTTCCGTGGCGAAATGGATCAGGATTCAGGTAAGGATTAAAGTTAAAACTCCTGTTCTAACCTTTATCCTTTTTGTCTTCTTGTTTCAGGAGTCCCAGGACTGAAGCGGGCGTGGCTGAAGACTGGAGCTGCTGAAAACACAGTGAGCGTTACGCTGCAGCAAGCAGAATAACGCGAAGCACGTGTGGCTGCCCGGGCGTGGTTTAAATAGCCCTGGAAGAAGATCCAGGTAAGTATTCTTCCACAGCCCCACCCAAGTAACAAAATAGTCCCTTCAGTAAAATAGTCCCTCCTAAGCCTCATTTGGCTTGAGTCTTCATGCAGCATGGTCTGCCTCAGGTGAGTATGCAGCATGGTCTGCTTCAGGTAAGTTATCAATAATGAGCCTGGCGCCCATGGCGCCAGGACTGTACCCAAACAAGCCCCTAACTGGGGCTTTTGGGCATGCTCCAAGTGGCATGATGCCTGCTTCCGGGGCTGCTGGGCCTGGCCTGGTCTGGTCTTCCGGGGGCAGGCATCATGACAGCACTCCCCCTCAAGGCCCCTCCTAAAGTCGTTCTCCCCCTTGGCCGTGGTTTGTCTGGAAATTCCCGATGGAACCTCTTCACTAAACGAGGTGCATGCACGTGGTTACTAGGTTCCCAAGACCTTTCCTGTGGACCATAACCTTTCCAGTCAATTAGGTAAAAGAGTTTTGATCTCACTCTTTTTGAGTCCAAATATTCTTGACTTCGAACTCGGGCTCCCCGTCTATGAGGATAGGTTCAGGTGGAGTGGTTAGCCTTGTTCCTGGTTGCACTGGCTTCAAAAGAGACACGTGGAAAACGGGATGGATTCGCATATTAGCAGGTAGGTCCAACTTGACGGCCACTGGGTTAATAATTGCTTTGACAGAAAAAGGTCCCAAATACCTGGGGTTAAAGGTCCGAGTCCCCTTGAGTGGTAAGTGCTTAGTGGCTAACCATACTTGGTCCCCTATTTGGTATTGAGGAGCTTCACTTCTGTGCTGATCCGCATCCGTTTTGTTTTTTTCCTTAGTCTTTTGCAAATGGATGGTTGCTTCTTTAAAGGCTTGTGTAATAACAGCGTGGAGATGGTCCACTGCGGGCATCTCTAAATGCTGGGGAGAGTCCAAATCCGAGGTTCGAGGATGGTGCCCATAATTTGTAAAAAAAGGACTTTGTCCAGTTCCTGAGTGTACGGAATTATTGTACGCATACTCTGCGATCCACAGAAGGTCTTTCCAATTCCCCTCAGACTGATGTAGCATACAACGGAGGTACTGTTCAAGAGTCTGGTTGGTCCTCTCCGTTTGACCGTCGGTCTGAGGGTGGTGACTGGTCGAAAGCCTAACATCAATTTGTGCCAGTTGGCAGCATTTCCTCCAAAAATGTGAAATGAATTGACTGCCCCGATCTGAAATTAACACTGAAGGAAAGCCATGCAGGCGGACAACATTTTCAAGGAATTCCTTGGCCAGGATTGAAGCTGGAGGTATCCCTTTTAAAGGAATGAAGTGGGCCATTTTAGAAAAAAGATCTACAATAACTAGAATGGTATTGTAACCTTGGTACGGGGGTAAATCCGTGATGAAGTCTAATGACAAGGTATGCCAAGGGGTAGGTGGTATGTCTAATGGTTGCAATAATCCAGCAGGTTTCTTCTTTTGCCCTTTATTTTGTGCGCAAATGCCACAAGACATGACAAATGACTTGACATCCTTTCGCCAGGTAGGCCACCAAAATTGCTTCCTAATTTTAGCTTCGGTTTTTGCAATTCCCGGATGCCCTTCTATTAAGGTGTCATGGTAATGGGAAATGACAAGTTCCTGTAGTTCCTTTTGCGGTAAAAATAGCCGGCCTTGGTAATAAGGTAAATCCTCGATGACAGAGTACTCTGGACCTTTTTTTGCCCAGTCCTGTAGGGCAACGGAATCAAAGAGTTGGTGGATCTTGTTTTGAATGTTCTCCAGTGTCTGTATGGAAGTCAGCCCAAGGATTCTCTGTTCCGGAATTATGGGTACGGGTTCTAAAGTTATTTCTGCTTCTCCCATTCCAATCCGGGACAAGGCGTCTGCTTTACCATTCTTACAACCTGGTCGATAGGTTATTACAAAATCAAACTCGGCGAAGAACAATGCCCAACAGAGTTGGCGCGAAGATTGGGCTTTGGCTGTCTTTAGGTATTGTAAGTTGCGGTGATCGGTGATGACCCTGATGGTATGTCTGGCACCCAGTAGATAGTGCCGCCAAGCCTTGAAGGCGGACTCGGGCTCCCCGTCTAGTCACAAATGTCCAGCAGCTCCTTGTCTGTTATGGCACAGTTTAATTCGGGGGCTGAACATTTTCTTGACCAGAACGCCACTGGGTGAAGCTGGTTAGTTTCGGGATTCTTTTGGGAAAGGACTGCTCCCATGGCTGAACTGGATGCATCTGTTTCCACTATGTAGGGAAGCTCGGGGCGCGGGTGTCTTAATATGGGAGCAGATGTGAATTTAGCTTTTAACTCTTGGAAGGCGTTCTCGGCTTCCTCTGTCTACACAAAGCGTTTGTTTTTTTGCAATAGTGTTGTGATGGGATGTACAATGTGCGAGAAGTCCGGGATAAGCCTGCGGTAGAAATTGGCAAAGCCAAGCATGCTTTGAACTCCTTTGATTGAACTTGGCGAAGGCCAATTAAGAATGGCATCCACTTTTCGTGTATCCATCCGGATTCCTCTCTGGGTCAGAATAAATCCAAGGAATTCCACTTCCGTAGTGTGGAAGATGCATTTTTCCAGTTTAGCATATAATTTATGCTGGCGTAACTTCTCTAGGACTGCTCGGACGTGTTTTACATGCTCAGATTCTGATAGAGTATACTAAGATGTCGTCGATGTAAACGACCACACAAACGTCGATAAGCTCTCGGAGGACATCGTTCATGAAGAACTGGAAGGCTGCTGGTGCATTGCATAGTCCGAAGGGCATCACCTGGTACTCAAATAGTCCGTACTTGGTGCGAAAAGCAGTCTTCCATTCGTCACCCTCTTTGACACGTACCAGATGATATGCTCCCCGAAGGTCTAGTTTCGTGTATATACAAGCGTCCTTCACCTGGTCTAGTAGTTCTGGGATCAAAGGCAGTGGGTATCGATTCTTGATGGTTATCTGATTCAGTGCGCGGTAGTCTATGCATGTTCTAAGGTCGCCTTCCTTTTTCGGTACGAAGAACAAAGCTGAAGATGCAGGGGATTTGGACGGGCGAATGAAGCCATTAGCAAGGTACTGGTCTAGGTACTGGCGCAAATGAAGATTTTCGGGTTCCGTAAGGGCATAGATTCTGCTGCAAGGTGGTTGTGCTCCAGGTACAAGATCTATTTGACAATCATACGATCTGTGAGGTGGTAAGGTGTTTGCCTGTTCCTTTTGGAAGACATCCTGAAAGTCTTGGTATTCAACAGGTAATTGCATGGCTACTGGAATTACTGGGGCCAGTACTGAGTTTTGAGTTTTCCTTGGGTAGCAGGTGTGAGCACATTCTGGGAAGGTTAGTCTCTTCTCTCGCCAATCAATACAGGGATTATGTTTTTCCAACCAAGGTATCCCCAGTATCAGCTGAAACTGTGGGGCCTTGATTAAGTCAAACATCATAGCCTCTCGATGCCCATCTTGACTCAGCAATGTCATCTCTGCAGTGGAATGAGTTGCGGGTCCAGAGGCAATTTCCGTTCCATCTACAGTGGTGACAACATCGGCCGTGGTCTTGCGGGTGAGAGATAGATTCATCCTGGTAGCCAATTCCCAGTCCAAGTAATTTCCTATGGCTCCACTATCTACGTACGCCTTTACCGCGTGCATGCGTGATGGCTGCTCTGGATCTACAAGGACCATGGGTATGGTGAAATGCGAGGTCAGAGTGTCCTTCTTTAAGCTCGGCAAGCGGCCCTCTACGCTTGCCGGGCGTGGTCGTTTCCCGAGTCAGATTTCACATGGTTTTCGTCTGCTGCTCCTATAACTTTCTTGGGTGGTTTTACAGGGCAGTTCCGAAGAAAATGACCAGCAGTTCCGCAATATAAACATAATTGCAGTTGCCGTCTTCTATCTCTCTCCTTTTGGGTTAGGGGTCCTTTAACCCCCCCGATTTGCATTGGTTCTGAGACATCTACTCCCTTGGAGCTTACGTGGGTTTTAACCAACACCCTGTTCTCAAACTTGGTTCGGTCAGCCTTCCTGGTTTGAAGTCTGTGATCGAGCTGGACCACTAGATCTATATATTCAGCACGGTCTTGAGGCGGGTTCACGATTTGGGCCAAAACATCTTTGAGTTCTCCTCGAAGTCCTCGATGGAATAATGTGATTCACTTGGCTTCAGGCCATTCGGTTTCCACTACTAATCTATTGAAAGTTGCAATGTAAGATAAAAGATCCTGGTTACCTTGATGTAGGGATAAAAGTTCGTTGTCCAAAGCCTGTCCTCGGGAGTGTCGGGCGAATAGTCTTTCCATCCTTGTTCGAAAATCCTGGAAATCTCGAAGAATCGGGTCATCCTGGTTAACTAGTGGAATGGACCAATCCGCCGCACTGCTGCTGAGATATGACAGTACAAAGGCTACCTTGGCCTGATCGTTTGGGAAAGCTCCAGGTCTACATAAAAAGTGCAAGCGGCATTGATTCATGAATGTTGCAAACCCTTTTGGGTCTCCGGCAAAGCGTTCAGGCGGAGCCAAAGGAACGGCTCCAGGTAAATTTATCTGCACCGGGTTACTCGATGGTACAGGAGCTGGACTTGCCCCAAGTCCTGGTAGAGGTGGTTGTCCAGCCTGGCCCTGTAATAGTTGTCTGGCTAACTCATCAGTTCGTTCTTTTGATACTATCAGTTCCCTCCTGAGGGCATTGGTTTCTTGGCGGGCGGAATGCACTTTGGCCCTTAATTCCTCTAAGAATTGGGCCAACTGATCAGTTTCCGAGGTCTCCATGACGCCCAGGTGGGTATTTGTGGGTAGGCTTCGCGTTCTGTTACGCTCACCTGGTTCCCACGGGGGCGTCGACCGGAACTGGGCCGCTGTTATTTCCACCAGCGTGACGTGTAGCGCCGAGATGACTGACTGGACTGGCCCGCTCAGCCTAGTTTGTCTGGCTCGCAAGAATATTCTTCTGCAAAGGAGAAGAGGAATTAACCACCCGTGGAATTGAGTGTCAACTCACCTTCCCCACTCCCGTTGTCTTCCCACTGATCACTCTTGATGTCCCCTCCTTAGTCTCACCTGATGGTTTGGAAGGATGAGCTCTCCATCCTGCGTCGACCGCAGGGGCGCGTTGATGACCAGTTACTTCACTGGCGTAGAGGAATTGGTGAGTTCCAGTATTGACTCTAAAGTCCAATTGTTCATAAGAGTTCAAATGTCTGCTCTTCACTCTGTCCGATTCCTTGCAGGTTGCCGATTAATCCACTCGAAGATTTCCAAATGGCACTCGGTAAGATTCAGGTAAGTCTATTGTGTTTTTCCCCTTAGGGGCCGGGGTACGGCGATGAAGCAGAGTTGACTGCGCCGACCCGAAATGAGGTGGGTACCTCCCGTGGTAAATCAGGTAAGTCCTTGGGGGTAGCTTGTATGGCCTTAGAGAGTTCCCTTGCTCACCTTGCTGTCTTTGTCTCCTTAGGTGTCGGAGGGCGGCCGCGAGATGGAGAGAGCGTGATGGAATGCTGAAGTACCGCCAAGCAGGTGAGTTCAGCGCGGTGCCGTAGGAATGCGAAGCGATGCTTCAAAGACTTCTGTCTTTCAGTTCCGTGGCGAAATGGATCAGGATTCAGGTAAGGATTAAAGTTAAAACTCCTGTTCTAACCTTTATCCTTTTTGTCTTCTTGTTTCAGGAGTCCCAGGACTGAAGCGGGCGTGGCTGAAGACTGGAGCTGCTGAAAACACGGTGAGCGTTACGCTGCAGCAAGCAGAATAACGCGAAGCACGTGTGGCTGCCTGGGCGTGGTTTAAATAGCCTTGGAAGAAGATCCAGGTAAGTATTCTTCCACAGCCCCACCCAAGTAACAAAATAGTCCCTTCAGTAAAATAGTCCCTCCTAAGCCTCATTTGGCTTGAGTCTTCATGCAGCATGGTCTGCCTCAGGTGAGTATGCAGCATGGTCTGCTTCAGGTAAGTTATCAATAATGAGCCTGGCGCCCATGGCGCCAGGACTGACTTTATCTTTATGAGCCTGGCGCCATAGGCGCCAGGACTGTACCCAAACAGCCCCTAACTGGGGCTTTTGGGCATGCTCCAAGTGGCATGATGCCTGCTTCCGGGGCTGCTGGGCCTGGTCTGGTCTTCCGGGGGCAGGCATCATGACAGCATGGTGCATATGTTCTGGTCATGCCCGATCATAGAGCGATTCTGGAGGGGAGTGAAAGAGAAACTGGAAGAAAAAGGGGTCAAGATAGTAGTGGATACAGTGTGGGCCTATCTGCTGGGGGTTCCCCAGACCACAGAAGCTCAGGCATGTAAGTAAGCTGAGGGATCTGGCTTATGTGCTTGCAAAAAGAAGGATTGCCATGGGATGGAAGTCATGCCATGTGCCAAAGATAGAGGTGTGGTGGAAAGATTTGCAGAAATGGGCGGAAGCCGAAACCATGGCATGGCAAGAAGCGAGTAGCACAGGGGGGGAGGAGGAGAATGAGTCCCTGATGGCTAGGAAATCACTGATAGCCGAACTGTTTGGGTCATTAGCTGACCCGGCGGAGCCTGTAGAGGAGGGGACTGAACTACAGGATGAGGAAACTGAAGGTTTAATGCAATAGACTCGTAAAGGGGGGTGGGTTAGGGCAAGGGCAAGTAGTGGTTAGAAGTTAAGAAAGTGTAATGAAACTGTTGGAACATGCACTGTTTGTTTGGTTTGTATTGTTTGGTTGTTTGTAAAATTCAATAAAATCTTTTTTTTTTTTTTAAAAAGAAAAAAAAAAAGGGGTGCCTACCATCTTATTCGTATAAAGGAAGGTGGCGAATGGAAAACAGCTTTTAGAACCCCCTTTGGCCACTTTGAATACCAGGTTATGCCCTTTGGACTTGCTAATGCACCAGCGGTTTTCCAACGTTTTATGGATCGAGTGTTCTCTTATATGCTGTTCATCTTCGTCATCGTATATCTGGACGATATACTGCAAGGACCATCTAAGACATGAAGAGCCAGTGAAGGCAGTCCTACAACGTCTACGTGAACATAAGCTCCTGGCCAAGCCCGAGAAGTGCCTTTTCCATGTATCAACTGTTCACTACCTCGGATTCGTTCTCAGTCCAAAGGGAATTGGAATGGACTCCTCGAAAGTAGACTCCATTTTGTCCTGGCCCATTCCAACTACTGTGAAACAGATTAAATCCTTCCTGGGGCTTGCTAACTTCTATCGGAAATTTATACCAACCTTTTCAGAGATTGTGCATCCTATCGTTACATTGTTAAAGAAGGTTACCCCCTTCCTGTGGACCTCAGCCCAAGATACAGCGTTTCAATGCTTGAAGTCGGAGTTCACACAAGCCCCCATCTTAGCTCAACCTGACATTGATCGACCCTTTCTTGTTGAGACTGATGCTTCCAACTACGCCATTGGGGCAGTCCTAAAGCAGGAATTGGACGACAAGTTAGAACACCCCATCGCCTATCTTTCTCGTACCTTGACTCCCAGTGAAACCCATTACTCTGTTTTGGAAAAGGAACTACTAGCCATCCGTCAAGCCTTCACTGACTGGCGTCATCTCCTCCTGGGAGCTAAACACCCAGTACAAGTTCGCACGGACCATCAGAATCTTCAAGTCCTACAATCCCTAGAATGCAGAAACAGTCGTCAAGCTCGTTGGGCTTTCTTTTTTGCTCATTACCAGTTTCAAATCCATCATGTCCTTGGAACACATAACATTATAGCCGATGCCTTATCCAGACGTCCAGATTGCGAAACCCTTGAGGATCGACCTTCCCAAAGATGTTTCCACACACAATCTTTGTTGCCCAAGCACTCACCCTCCTGGAGAATATCCGAAGTCAAACTCAATCCTCTGAAACCTGGAAGGAGTTTAAGAGAAATAATAAATGGAATCTCACAACAAAGGACGGATATCTATTCAAGGACAATCCGTTGGTCATTCCCACTCCTGGACTGAGACAAAGGATCACAACCCTATGCCATGATACCTTTCATTCGGGACATTGTGGCATTACCAACACCCTCCATCTAATACAAAGACAGTTTTGGTGGCCGAAGATGAAGGATGATATCAGGATCCATATCCAGACATGTGCAGTTTGCAATCAGAACAAACATGATAATAAGAAACCGGCAGGTCTCCTACTCCAACCAGCAATACCAACAAGAACCTGGGAAATTATAGCCACGGATTTTATCGTGGAACTACCATCCTCCAGGGGCTACACAACTATCATGGTTACTATTGATTTGTTTACTCATATAGCTCATTTTACACCTTTATACAAACTGCCATCCTCATCTGACCTTGCCGGAATCTTCCTGGAACACATATTCCGGCTTCATGGGCTACCCTCCAAGATCATTTCTGACCGAGGACCCCAATACATATCTCAGTTTTGGAAGCAATTATTCGTATTCTGGGAATTCAACGTGCCTTGTCTTCAGGCTATCACCCACAAACCAATGGAGCTACTGAACATGTAAACGAACCTCTGAACAATACCTTCGTTGCTTCGCTACCAAGGTCCAAGATGATTGGTCACTCTTAATACCTGTGGCCGAATTCGCTTATAACAATTCAGATCATTCAGCTATCAAAACCAGTCCCTTCTTCTGTAGTCAAGGATTACATCCTTCAGTTCTACCCTCCATTCTCCCACACCCTACCCCAGTTCCTGCGGTAGATTCCTGGATTGAAACCCTTATTACAGTACACAAAGAAGTTAAGGAACACTTAGAAAGGGCCCGAATAGATGTTAAACGTTTTTTGCTGACTCCAAAAGAAGACCTGGACCTTCTTACTCTGTAGGCGATAAAGTCTGGTTATCCTCGAAGCTCCTTCCTCGACATCTGCACCCAAATACATTGGCCCCCAGGTATTACGGGCCATTTTCTATACAAGAAATCGTCAATCCAGTGGCCTTTCGACTCCGATTACCAGAATCCTGGAAAAGGATCCACCCAGTCTTCCATACTTCGCTGTTAAAACCATATCTTCAGTCATCTCGAACAGCTCCAAAATCTACCCCAGTGATTGTAAATGACCAACTCGAATATGAGGTTTCCAGAATCTGTGACTCTAGGTACCGATGTGGTCAACTACGCGTCTCAACGCTACCGCTTGCTGTAGTCGGACGTGTGTTGCCGGAGTTTGTTCAGGGCTCCCTTTTGATTCCTTGTTCTTGGTTCCTTGAAACCCCGTCCTTCCTCCCATTCCTCTACCTTATCTTCCTGGATTTCTTCCGCGCTCTGGTCACGGCGTTCCGTGCCTCCGAGTGCAACTTCATTCCTTCCTGGTATCCATCCTGGACTTCTGAACATTCTCGGAAGCTGTATAGCGAACCTCACGCTGGAATCCGAGGACCAGCATTCGGGTTTGTATAAATCCCGTACCGTGCGAAAGAAGACCTCCTAGAAGGTCGCAAGCAAACAACAAAAGCAGGTGAGAAGGGGAGAGACTTGTGACAGAGGGTGTGTGCCGGAATGAAATCCCTTACAAGCAATCCTCCATCTGCGAGCATCCATTAGCCATCTGGATATTGTTGGGCCCTGTGGACGTTTCCACGCTATAGCTACTCGTCATTTAGCCAACAACAACAAAAATCGTACCATCTTATTTCGAGTCTTGTGTTTCTTTCCCCCTGTGATGATCCCCCAAATGCATACTTTCGAGTTGCACTCCAGCTGTATCCCCAGTAGCCCATTCACCAACTCAATCACCTTGTTCCAGTAGGCTGTGTAAGAAGATTCAATTCAACACTACAGCTAAGTCAATGCCTAGTCTGGGATTCTGAATTGAAACCCTTATTGATATATCTTTATGTCCAGTTCATGAGTTCTGGATGACTACCCCTATATAACACCCCTCTCTTAGAATCCCCCTGACCCCACTGAGCCAAGAAGTAGTTCTGTTTTGCAAGTTTAAAAGGTTTATTTGAGAAATAAGACAAAATATAGATACCACGCTTTTATAATAAATTAATAATCGATATTGCCCTTATAAATATAATGTTAATCAACAATGGGTAATCTGACACTAGCACACTTCTTTATAATCAATGAGGAGTTAGTATAGGATGGATCAAGTAGCAAAAATACTTTTATGATTTCAAGGGAAAAGCAATGAGGAATAAAATGCAGTACATAAATACTTGAGATGATTTTAGCAAAAGATAATATAATCACTTTTTCTCTGGCAATTCACCCCCCTCCCCTATGCAATGTAAGACATGGAAGTAGATGGAAAGAGGAGCACACAGTTCTCAGGAATGCAATCAAATACAATACGAAATTCAGTCCCCCCCCCCCCCCAGCAAGCTTAGAGAAAACCGGTATGAGTTTTAAAACACAGGCCCAAGTGCTTTGAATGTGGTGGCAGTGAAGTGAGAAATATGTTGAAAATGCTTTTAATTCCCTTTAGGAGGTTCAGGGTGAGTGAGAGATACTTGGGATGAGCTCAGGCTCACTTTAGCAATGCTCTATGAGTTATTACCAGGTTGCAAATGGATTTTAACAAAAGAAAGAATGGAGCTGCTATCTTGACAAGTGGAGAAATTGAGCCAAAATCGCAAATCGCGGTAAAATTCGCGAGTGCATGAATCGTGATTACGGCAAAGGTATAAGCCTGGATTCTAAGCTTTCAGAGGAAAGTTAAATTTCGTTCCTAAGACAAACGGTTCCGGAGATATGAACGATTTTGTAAAGGTTGTTTTTTGGATTTAAAGTAAAACTCAAAATGACAGGTGACAGCTTGCAGCTGCAGAATTGACAGGTGACAGTTGTGCAGCTTTAAAAATGACAGATGCCACGATTTCTAGGAGGCTGTTCTACTTAGGTTAAAATAGTTTGGATTAGATTATTTTAACTAAGAGATTGGTTCTGCACAGTTCTGCTAGGTACTCACAATATAAATTTGAAATAGGCCTCGCCACGGATCTGGTCAGGTTTTGGACTGGACTCTGGTTCTGGTCTCGGCACTTCACAGTTATCTGAGTCAGCTCTCTGGTTCTGCTCACAGCGGTCTGGGTCACTCTGGATCTCTGGCCTCTGGTTCTGGAAACTGCTCTGCTTTCTCTGGGTACAGCACTGCTTCTGGATCTTTCTGGCGCAGGGTTTCAGGCCAGAATCAACAGCTCAGCCTGGCTGTGAATAGTCTGCAAATGATTTTGGGCCTGCTGACAAATACTTTTGCTTGCAGTGGGCCTTCTTGGTTCAAAGTTCTGTAGTCTCTGTTTAGCTTGGAAGTCTAAGTGTAGGATCTCTGGATGTGAAGTCGTCAGTCAGCATGCTCCGCAGCAAATGGAATTGAATGTCTCTACCTGTCCCAGCAGTCTCTTTTTATGTGTTTTGAAAATGGGTGTGTGCCTGGGCCTAGCTAAGCCTGCCCCTCTCTACTTGTCATTGGCCCAATTCTCCCCTCTCCCATGATTGGTGGAAGGAAATGTGAGTCAGAGTGATGCTGTAGGTTTTATGGGTCAGAGGATCCTCCCCTGGTCAGTTTGCCCACAAATCTATATTTCATTCAAATACATCCTTCCCAGATATACAATTTGTTGAAATTACATGTGCACATTATATATTCCTTATGGTCCATGCTTGTCCGCCTCTGATCTTCCTGGGGGCTTGCATTAAAAAATGACAACATTTTGCGCTTTTTAACTGGTTGTGCAATATCGGACATTTACCCAAATTTACACACATGTGCGCAAGGAGTATGGACATTAATTGATGAAGTGTCAGATTTTTAACATGCAGACATTTGGAGTGAGACCCTATTTTCCGCTAGCAACTCCCCAGAATACACCACAGGGTCCTAACGCATCTCAAAATGTTCACAGAAAAATCACAAAAATAATGATATTACTTATATAATTCTGACAAGTCCGCACTTTGAGTTATCTATCTTTTTAAAATTATGCCCTAGTCAAAAAGGGGTGTGGCTTCCCACATCACAGGGTGAAATAACTGGTTTATCCACTTCCCCCAAGCTCAGCTGCTAGCAGAGGCACTGCCCCTCCCAGTTTCCCTTAAGAGGAAGCCACTTTACGGCCCCCCAATATAACATTTGCCTGAGTCCAGGACAGGCCTTTGTTCAACTCCCTGTAGTCCCCAGCTGCTCCACCCCTAATCTAATCAACAGGGCCATGTGACCTCAGGATGCAGCCAGGCCTGGCAGCCAGGCCTGGGAACACAGCTGTTGATCCAGTATCAACTCCTGTCGGGGGTAGTTGTCAGGCAGAATTCAGTTTCATTAAGCCATGTTTCAGCTAAAAGTCACTTTTTGTTCCCAGTTTTCTACATTCAAATCAAACTGACAATTTTTACATATACATTAAATAATTACTTCCTTCAAGTCATTTCAGAATATAGTTTTACATTGTATCCACCTCTTAGCAAGTCTTTCCTTGGTCTGGTTTTGTTTCATTTGTTCAGTTTTTCATAAAAGTCTGGTCGTTTTAAACGCCAGCTTTCTGATAGTGGTGAGTACTGGTAATGCAACCATTTTTGGGATTAAGAAAATGAATTCCCCACAAGAAGGTTGTATCTTTGGAGTGGTCCCGTGCCAACTGCGCAGTTCTCCTATTCTGGCGTGAATGTGGGCGGCGATAGCTCATCCCCACATCCACCCGGTCTATTGATTTAGTTTGTTCTGGGATAGAATAATGGGCGGCGACAGCTCATCCCCACATCTACCCAGTCTATTGATTCAACATGGGTCAAAACCCATGACAGCTGCAATAACCCCACAATCCCATACCATGTGCCAAAATCCTGCTGGGCCCCTCTCACATCTGGGACATTCGTCCGATAAGCTAGTATTCATCGCCTTCAACCTGGTCGGAGTCACATATGTCCTATGTGAAATATTAAATTGGATCAATTGAAACCAAGCATTTCATGACACCTTCCGGACAGATTCCCATATCACCTCCCATTCCTTATCCGGGATCTGGTAGCACATATCCACCTCCCATTTCTCCTTCAACATTGTTTTAGGTTCCCCTTCCCCTAATGCTTTGTAGATGCGCGAGATCCTCGATAGGCCCCCCGCTTGCTCCATCAGTACCTGCAATAAGGGGCTGCTTTCCGGCTCCTCCGGCATCCCGTCCCACAATTCCGCTAATCTACAAACTTTTGCTCCATATGCCAAGAACAAGCTCTTTGGTAGGAGATATTTTGTGGACCGTTCCGTGAAAGTCCATAATTTTCTACCTTCAAACAGGTCTCCTACTTTTTCGCACCCTTTCACCCCAAGCCTCTGCACACCTGCCCTCCCTATCACCTGTTGTAGTTTTGTGTCCACTCCCTAGGGCAAACATCCACTATAGAGCCCTCCGAGCCCTTTCCTCTGGACATACTTTTTCCAAGTCTCCCTGATCGCCTCAAACACAATTGAACACCCCTTGTTTCCCATTGGTTGCCATAGTAGTTCAGTGCCCTGCCGATGCTTGGTAGACTCCCCACTAGTCCCTTCAACGTTCCCCCAAGCCCCTCCTGGCAGTCCCCATTCCAATACTGACTGTAGCTGTGCAGCTATAAAGTATTTCTCGTAATCGGGCAAGTTTACCCCCCCTCCGCTCTAGGTCAACGCAGTGTCCGTAAGGACACTCTTCTTCTCCCCGTGTTCCACAGCAGCACCCCCCACCTTATTATCCAGCATTTTGAAAAAGATCTTCTTCACCACATATGGTATATTGGTGAAGAAGTAAAGCAGCCTCGGTAAGATCACCATTTTACACAACGCAACTCTGCCCATTGTTAGGGAGAATTCTCTGTAAAGGCTAATTTCCCAAACCTACTGAGTCCCCCAGCAGCTTTGCTGGATTTTTGGGGTTTATTTCTTTCTCCTGCTAAGAATGAGACTCTTTTACTCCCACTCGTAGACATGATTTGAGGTGTTCCTCTGTCTTTCCATGTGTTTTATGGGCTATGGGGTCTTTTACTCCATAGTGTTTCATGTGTTTTTGATGTGGGTTACACAGCACCCTCCGTGCCGTAACCCAGGGGGTGTCGTAGCGACCCCCCAACATAGACTCCATCCCCTGGACTGACTACTGTCTCCCAGGGCATGTAAAGTCACCATTGGCTTTACTAGTCCCAAATTATGACCAGAAACCAGTACAAACCATCATATTGTGGACGTACTGGTCGGGGCAATTCGATTGCCCCGGGGTCTGTTGTTCGAGGGGGCACGTCTCCGTCCCCCCTGATCGAGTTTTGGCTGGTGGAAGTGGATACTACTTTTTATATTCGACCGCAAATATATCTCTATGGGATTTTCCCATTGTTCGAGGCTACTAACTTTAATTATTTAATTCTTATAGCCTCGAACATACCGCCGGTTTATTTATTTAATATTAATTCACCGGTTGGTATTTTTTGCCAGAACTCGATTCTAAAATGGCGTTTGTGTTCTCTTCTGTGACAACCCAAGTCGAGCCCTTTGTTCCACTTTTTGGCGGGCTTCTCCACAGAAGCCTCCAAAAGTGGTGCCACTCTGTCTGGGTAGCACAGGGGGTGTGGGAGGGGTTTTAGGCACCCTGGACTGAGTTGCCTTGGTAACTCAAGTCACACTCTTGTGTGATTGGCCTCACCACTTAGCATGTTTGATTGACAACTAGGCTGAGTGAATGGGGGTGTGCTGCATAAAAGCAGGGCTTTGGGGACTGGAACTTCAGAAGTCGCCACAGGACCTAAGAATCCGAGGAGGGAGAAGCTGAGCCGACCTGCAACGACGACACCACCGGTGGAGCCGTGCTGAACCGTCTCACCACTTTTCCCGACGACTGAGGAGATCTCCAGTCCGGAGAGTCTTCTTCCTTTGACTGGTGGGGATAACCAGTTTTGCCTTCTTTTCACCTTTCTGGAGCATCTCATGGCCGCCTTGCCCGTGCCAAGCACCCCGGCAACCGGAATACCACGGTTTACCACTACCGCGAAGAGAAGGGTAGTGCCTTTTAACCGGAGAACTCCGCGGCTGGTTTCTTCCCTGGCAGTGCAACGACCTTCATCTTTCCCCCACGGCGAGACCTCTTCTTCCTCTGGACAAAACACCGACTTGCACCTGCTGCCAGGAACACCTGCCCCCGCTGGGGCTTCCTTCACGCTTAAGGTACTGTGTCCCGCCTGGCTTCCCTTGCGACAGATCTTTCGGGGTGACAGTAAAGCCTCGACTTTCTAACCTGGGCTAGCCTGGGACAACCTATCTAACTTTTCCTGACTTTAATTTCATCCTTTTTGTGCGAGCTATCTACAAGACTCTTTGGGCATAACCCCACTGTGTGAACCTGGACCCCTTCTGCTTGCTCTCTCCAAGAGTGGGCCTTGAAATTGACCTCCTTGCTCTACAGTAGAACTCTGCCTATCCTGCCTTACTGTGGTTCTTTGTAAAAGTATTGAAACTTGTGTGCTTCCTTAACTCTGCCTTTTTCCCTCCCTTTCTTTACAACTTATTAGAGTGTCATCTTATGTTAAGCGCTCACCTCTGTCTGAAAATAAGTGGTGTTTCTCACTAGGACTTGCCTAATAAGTGAATAGGGGTGTATATATATATGATAGTGACTGTGTACTGAATTTACTTACCTCGTTTGTGCTAGTGTAAATCTCAAGTGTGTTTTTAAATAAATAATTATAT
Source organism: Ambystoma mexicanum (assembly GCF_040938575.1). Classification (NCBI taxonomy): domain Eukaryota; kingdom Metazoa; phylum Chordata; class Amphibia; order Caudata; family Ambystomatidae; genus Ambystoma; species Ambystoma mexicanum. Next base: position 1,281,729,165 of record NC_090931.1, on the reverse strand, counting down.
ACTTTTACACCAAAGCTCTGGTCAGTGTTTGTTTGTGCTACTGTGCCTCTGTACCTATTGTTTATACTCTGCATACTGCCTAACTCTTCTTGAGGGAAGTCTGACTGCTCAGCCACACCTACCAAGTGAATCTGTGTGGTACAGACTGCTACCAAGTGGGTTTACTGCCAAACACCTGTAGTCTTAAATCTTTTGCAGTGGTCCCTAAGGGAACTGCACAGGTTTCTGCCTAACACCCATCAAGGAGAGCGGCAGGCCTTTCCAGAATTGTATCGAGTCCCCTATCCTCGAGAGTGCCCTTCCAGTATTATGCGTAAAGGTTTCTTCCACATCGTGGAATGATTGTATGCCCAGATATTTAAATGACTCCCTCTCCCATTTATCCCTATCATCGGGAGGTCTCGTGCGTGACAGTCCCATAGCCCTCCCAGGGGGAATAGGATTGATTTTCCTTCGTTGATGCGGAAGCCGGACATGTGGTCGAAATTCTTTAGTATTTTTAACAGCGCTGGTAGGTTCTCTCGCGGGTTGGAGACCTATAAAAGGAGATCATGCGCATATAGTGACACTACATGTTGAACCCCTTCCCGACTCCTATCCCTGCCTCCGCCATTTCCTTCTGCAGGAACTCTACTAAGGGTTCCAGCACTAGAGCGAAAAGTATTGGGGACGCTGCGCAACCCTATCTGGTCCCACTGCCCAACTCCCATTTTTCAGATACCCAGTCATTCGTCCTTACCATTGCCATCGGTTTGTTTACAACAGGGCCAGCCATTTACAAAACCTATCCCCGTACCCAAATTCCTTCAGCACCTGAAATAGCCACTTCCACTCTAGCGAGTCAAACGCCTTCATGGCGTCGAAAGAGGCGACGGCCAGGGGCTGATAATGTGATTTGACTTGGTCCATGACTGTCATGGCCACGGGCACCAGAGCACAAAAACCACACCATCTAGTGACGGGGGCAATGGGTCACGTGACTCACTCATGTCTCTTTGGGACTCATAAACACAGGGGCCCTGGCTGGACTTAGTCCTGGCACCTTTGGCGCCAGGCTCATATAGAGATGTGAGCAGGAGCAGGAACACTTTATTTCAGTGCAGGAGTGCTTTTATTTCACTTCAGTGCACACTTTATTTCAGTGTTGGAGTGCTTTTATTTTACAAGAACTTTCCAGGTGCTGAAAGCCTTTATTCCAGAGAACATCCCCATGTGCTCACTCATCGGGTGTGGCATGGCGTGGCAGCAGGCAGGCCATAGCTACAGGGCATGGCCGCGAACAAGACTATATAAACCCACCGACCCCTCAAGCAAACTATTCGCGTTACTTTGCACCTCCGTGCAACGTGATGCTCACCGCTGCCTGGACCAGCTACTTATCTTGTGATCCTGCAACAGAAGCATCCTTACCTGGACCCTGGCTCGCATCTCACGGCAACGCACCATCTTCTTGGCCGATCCCGAATCGACGCAGCAGCACCTGCGCTCTCTGTCCTACGAAGCCGAAGTCCTGAAATGAGAAAAGAAGACAAGACAAGGTTAGAACTCCCGAAAACACCCAACCCAGGGTCACGTCGCATTTAAAACCCAACGCGCACCCTAAGGCTCCATTAAAAGCTGTTTCGCCTTTTGTATTGCTAACCTGTGTCTTTTCTCTCCTTGCAGGTCACGATGTTCCTCGCCGAGCGCCATAATGTTACAGCGATGATAGTGACCAGGAGATGACTACCCAGGTAAGAATTGTGTGGCTTTCTTCGTTCGGGAGGAAATTTGAGTAAACGCTTACTAATGCTGTCTTTCTTTCTCCTCCTTCCCAGGTTATGGTATTCCAGGATGCATGCGGTGCCGGATGATGGAGTTCGTACCTTCAAGTGAGTGGAACTGAAGTTGGTGATGGATTGAGTGTGGTTTAAATAGTCTCAGGTAAAGTAGTCCCAGGCCTGCCATACCCAAAAGACTAGACCGCATAGCTCAGTTCCTTGTAACCGAGCTATGTGTGTGCCTCCATGTTGGCTGAACCCCCCAAGTAAATAGTCCCATTCTAATGTTGGTCTTCATGATGGTTATGAGCCTGGCGCCAAAGGCGCCAGGACTGACTCCAGGAGAGTCTTGGATGAGGTTTTAAGGCCTTTGACCTGGCCCTAACTGGAAGGCTGACTTGCCAGTGAGGGCCATGGGTAAGGGTCATGACAGCTTTGTAAAATTCTGCAAATGCCCTATTAATCTGTTCCTTGGTGTACCCACTGTCTTGCCCCCTTTAGTCTGGATTTGGGTTATCCCCAGTCTTGGACCGTCCCTATTTATCAGCCAGTCCAACAGTTTCCCTGTTTTAGCCCCTTCACCATACAATCGAATGTCTTGTTTGCTGTTGTCAAAATGTGTTAAATCCGCCAAAGGCTTGTGGTAAAGCTCCAGACTCTGTCCCAATTTGTGCCCCACCTGAGTGCCCTCTCCTGCCTCCTTATCTAATTCCACCACTTGCTCCTCTACTTGACGTAGTGTTCCCTGTAATCTTTTCCTCATCCCCACCATCGTAGAGAGGCACAGTCCCCTTATGTTTGCCTTAAATGCCTCCCAGAGCACTCCCATTGAGTCCATCAACCCCTCGTTTAATTCAAAATAAGTCCTGATCCCCTCTCGTATTTCATTGAGAAAAGGCCCATCCTTTAATTCGTCTTTCTGCATCCGCCACAACCGGCGTGGGGGCCTTCCACCTCCCCCTAGTAGTTTAACGACCAGGGGTGAGTGATCCTAAAGGGTACGCCCTAGGCATTCCGGCTCCTCAAATTGTCGGTAATATTCCCTCCCAGTCAAGAGGTAATCCAGGCGCGAGTAAGAGCCATGGACCCCCGAGCAATACGAGAAACCCTTCTCCTCACCATCCTTCTCCCTCCATATTTCCACTAAGTCAAGGTCCTCCCAACACCTTGTGGAGGGATGCTGTCATCTGCTTTTTTGCTAGGTCCCCTCTCTCCCGTCCCATGCAGGTGCGCATCCAGGTGACAATTAAAATCCCCTCCCCACAAGATCATTTCCCCTCTTTAGGGCCCGATCATGCGTAGGACCGATGGGAAGTATTCCCTGTCGTCCACATTCGGCGCATAGGGGTTCACCGAACCTAACTGGAGTCCTTCCCATGTACCCACCCCCACCACTGTCATCCCCACCTCGCCCGTCAAGAACCTTTCCACCCGTAGTGGTACTCCTTTTGCCACCCAAATCAGCACTCCTCTAGCTTGGGACGAGTAGTATGTTCCCCACACCTGTCCTCCCCATAATTTTTCCAGGATCACCAGGTCCCCATTCCCCATGTTCGTTTCCTTTATCAGAGCCACCTGTATTCCTTGACGTTTCAGGAATTCCCCCATCCTCCATTTCCTTTGCCTGGACCCCAGCCCCCGGACATTCCATGTGGCAATTTTCAATCCTCACCACTCACCCATCTTAGTGAACCACAAACGTATCCTGTCCTATTTTTCCAGGACCTTGTCCCTTCCAGTCACGTCCCAATTTCCTTCCCCCAGATTCCCTGTACCTTAGTGCGCCCTCCCGCGTTCCACAGCCATGTAGGTCTTTGGTTCCGTCCTTGTCCCTCAACCGTATCCCAGGTGGTACCCGACCCCAACTTGGTACCGCCAACCCCAACTCCCTCTCCCCTCCCCGTCCCCTGTCCCAACCTTCCCAACTGTGGTTTGTGAGCAAGTCCCGTCCGGGTTCTGGCCCTCCCCTCCCGATCCGTTGACCCCATGACAAGCCTGTCCCACCTTCTTCCCACCATCCGTGGATGACGGTCAGTGGCGTCGTTTAAACATGTGTGAGGCTCCGTTTTGCCCCCGTCCCCACCTTCCTGATATAGTACCCCCCCTCACCTCCTCCCTCCTTCATTTCCCAATGATTATTTCCCAACAACCCTTCATACATTCAATAGCGCTTCTCTTGCCATTCTCAGTCCACTGTGCCTGGCTGTGTCCCTCCTGGGCTCCCTCTTCGTGGAGTGGTATCAAGCCAGTCCCACACCTCTTTCAGGGATATAAAGAACCATGATTGCCCCCCCTGAGAGGACCTTGAATTTAGCCGGAAAAAACATCATGTATCTCAGGTTAAGTTCACAAGCCGGCGCCTCTCCACGAACAATTCCACGCTGGGGCCTTCCTCCCTTTCCGGGACTCTGATCAGGCAGATGTTGCAACGTCTAGACCGGCCTTCTGCATCCTCCGATCTTGTTTCCAAGGTTCTGGTCGCCCCCACCAGTCCTGCAACTTGGTTCCTGAGAAGCTGGATATCGTCCTCCACCGTACTGACCCTTTGCTCCACTTCTGTAACCCTCTTGCATACTTTGCAATGGTTAGCTCTGACCAGGGAGACATCCACCCCTACTTCTTTGATGCTCTCCTGTAGGGAGGTTCTAGAAACTTGAATTGCCTCCATCAGCGAATCCAGGGTCCCTCCACTATCCCCTCCTCCTGTTGCTCACTCATCCATGGACCGGGCCAGTCCCTCCTGTTTCTGCGATTTGTCCCTTGACTCTGTGTATTTCTCCATTCGCTGCTGCCCCTTGACCATGTTGACCCCAGAGACCACTTTCTGGTAGTGCGCTTACACCCCGCGTCGCTCGTCCCTTGTGTTGGCCCCCACTGACATTGCACCCAACTTTATACCTGACGTCCGGGGCGTTTAGGTATGTAGGACCACTGCGGGTCAGTGATGAATGCAGTTTACTTCCTTAGAACCACCTAATCCAGGTTATGTTTTCTGGGGTTCTCACCCCCCCTTATTCCTCTTATGGGCCACCACTGAACTGTACAAGTTTACTGGGGGGAAGCCCGTGGTCGTGGGTTGGTGCCAAGATCTAAAAAGGTTGTCTGGGGTCACTGCAAGTCCTCCTTCCACTCACCTGGTGTTATGGTTGGCTCATATGCGAGCCCCTCCACATCCTCACCGTCCTTGTTTTGCTGTGTGTCTAGAAGCTCTCAGTGTCTTATAATTATGATGCGTGGGCTCTCCGGGCCTTCTGACTGGCTATGGCGTTCCCTTGTCGTCTCTGGGGGGGGGGTCATTCCAAGTAGTACGATCGCTTGTCAGTGCTGGGGCACTTTATGTTCCCCCTCCAGCTGACTGGAACAGTGGCTGTCACAGCCTAGTCAGTTCTTGCCCTATAACCTCACCTTATCAACATTGGAGATTTGTCTGGCTGTGCTGCCGTGTCGGTGTGAGCTTCGCTGGCCCCCAGCCGTCTGCCATCAATTCCGACAACCTCAATGTGTCGGGCGTCAGTATCTGGGACCTCGAGGTCGTGCAGGAGCGGGGTCGTGTGTAGCCGACCTAGCCCCGCTGGTGCTTGAATCACCGTACCCGCCTCTCCTTTCCTCTCCGTTTGGAGCCGTCTGTTGCCGTGGCTTCCTCGTCGTCCCGGGCTCTGGTGTGCGCTTGATAGACACATTTTGCCCTTGCGCACCTTAGGTCGAGCGGGGCACCTGCACTTCCGGGGCTCGCATCCACTATGTGTACCCTCACCTTCTCCCTTGACTCCTGCGTGAGGATGCCGATCGCCCTTTCCAATTATACCGGCACTAGCAATGAGCACTGCCGTGTCTGGATGTTCGGCGGTCTTCTGCGGCTCTCACCAGGGAAGTCTGGTGGTCATTTTGGGAGCACTGGCACCACGTCTTCGTCTCCCCTGTCGCCGCAGTATTGAGAGGCTTGCCCTTCACAGTTCGCCCAGCAAGGGAGCTGTTCACTGGATCAGGCTTTCCACTACCCGTAGAATCAATTCTGGGTTATTTTAAGTGGGTAGCATGCAGGATTTGGTCTGGATAATACCGATGGCACGGGAGCTCTAGGAACCTACGTGTTCATGGCATGGTGGCTGGCCACACCCCATACTTCACTGATCTTAAGATTCGGGTGTCTATGCCGGTTTTTATTTGCACAGAAGTTCCGCTAGGGGAGTCCCTGCTTTCACCCTATCTTGTGCTGCCCATATCTTGTGCATCCCTTCTGTTTGCCACTCTTTTATTACCCTTAATTGCAATGCCTCATAAAATATGTGGAAGTGTGGAAGGGCCAGGCTTCCTTAGTTTTTGGATGTAGTTAGAATACGCCTTGCTACACTAGGGGGTCTTTTTTCCAGATATATGACGAAAGAGCCTTATTAAGAGCTTTAAAAAATATTTTTGGGACTCTGATCGGTAATGCCTGAAAATGATATAGTAGTTTTGGTAAAATATTCATTTTTATTGACGTAATACTGCCTCACCTTGATATAAGGGGATTCCATCTCTCGAGATCTAGTTTAATTCTTGCCAGTTAATGTGGGTAATTTGCTCTGTATAATTGGTCTATCCTTTTAGTAAGGGTTATGCCAAGACCCTGTGTTCTGCTATTTTCAGTCGCATGTTTGTGGCTAGTCTGTTAATCTCAAGATGATCTCCCGCAAGCACAAGAATCTCTGATTTCAGTTTATTGATCTTTAAACCTGAGATTCCCCCTAACACCTCCAGTTCCTGCATAAGCACCGGGAGTGATTGCTCGGGGTCCGTCATTGCTATCAGCATATCATCCGCGTATGCTACCACTTTATGGGGGACTCCCGCCGTTACTATACCCCTGATGTGTTCTGAGCCTCGTATTTTGATTAGTAGGGTTTCCAGGTAGATTGCATAAAGCAACAGCGATAGTGGCCATCCTTGTTTAGTTCCTCGTGCCAGTATTGCCTTATCTGTCACTATTCCGTTCATGGCGATGCAAATTCCCGGTGTATTGTAATTTGCCCGCACCATTTTAACGAACGGTACCCCAAATCCCATATGTTCAGGATACGGAACAAGAGGGACCATTCTACGTGGTCGAATGCTTTTTCTGCATCCAGTGCGACTAGATTCGCTGGAGTCTGCGTTATTCCTATTTTCTCAATTAGATGGATTATTCTACGTGTATTATCAAAGGTCTGCTTCGCAGGAATAAAGCCCGATTGAACCTGCCCTATTAGCTTGGGACCGTACAAAAATGCAATCATCCGTAGATAAGTGCTCACCCTCCTATTGTTGATTTACATAATTCATGCGTAAAAAACGCCACATAATTCTTCCAACGTAATAACCCTATTTAAAGGGTGTATGTTGTAGAAAAGAAACAGTATGTCTGTAACGCTCACCTGTAACTCTGCGGGGACGCCCTTGAAGAACTTCCTTGACTTCAGAGAATTACAATTTCTGTAAAAAGAATAACAAGGAACAACCCTCCTTAATTAGAATTCCCTTAGTAATCTAACTCTTCTAAGCACAGGAAGAGAATAAGTTTAACCAACACCTAAAGAAGCTCACCTTAAGTTTTTTTTTGTGAGCTCTCCATCCTGCATTCATACAGTGGCGCATGTCCTGAAGAGAACTGTCGTGTGGATGCCGAGGTTTAATTCTTATTGAAAAATGACAAGGGGCAAACTAAATAGCAATGAAATAAGGCACCCTTAATAGCAATGACTGAAGGGAATATTTAGCTGTGAAAGAAAATAACATCAATTAAGGGTTTCCTAAATGAGGAAGCATCTGAAGGCAGAAGTGACCTTTTGAATCGGGCAAGAGAGGTTATAAATGGTCACATAGAAAACCACACCGCTCTAATAGAAACTCTGCAATTCACTAAACCCTAATTCAAGGAAAACTACAACGGGTACCAGCAGTGTATATAAATATATAGTGTGACATGAAAACCACCTCAGCAAATGCGCTTAAACCACAGGAGCGCAAAGCGCTATAAATTCGCACAGCTGAGGCAAAGTGGAAAATGCAGTGTGACACGAAAAAACCACCTCAACAAATGAGTGTAACACAGGAGCGCAGAGCACTAACTCGCACAGCTGAGGCAATGGGAAAAATGCACTGGTACACGAAAACCACCACAGCTAATGAACATAACACAGGAGTGCGGAGCACTATAAACGCGCACAGCATAGGCAATGGAAAAGGCACATTAATTGAAAGAAAAAATAGTCTGTAGTTAGTAATACTCTCTCACAGAAATGTCACTAAACAGTCTTGTAATACTCGGGAATAACCCAAAACGGTACTTGCGTGAGAGAAGGCAGAATTCCTTCGAACCTCTAAGGAAAGGAAAACACGAGACTAAAACTTTGAAGTGGAAATGTGGTTACGGGGAAAAAAACTAAGGGGCAACTAACGGACTATGGAAGAAGTACAAAAATACAGAGACAAGAATGGGAAACTATGAAAAAATGGGCAGACTGTGGATTCTGACAGGAATTCTTTGGAGACCGCGGTGAGCGTCCGTACTGCAGGGCAGTCAGCAACGCGAAGCGCGAGTCTCCTCAGGAAACGGCTAATTGTATCAGAGGTAGCTTAAGGACTAGACCTGCAAGATTAGTTCCTTGTTGACGCCACCAGGCGGCCATTAGGGAACACGAATTTCCAATGTCTTTCTATAAGGATCTAATGGAAACTAGACCCCCTCCTAATACCAGAGCAAGATTTAACCCTTAAGGAACCATAGGTTACTCTGAGAACTGACAATTCAGTTCGCTGGGGATCATGACAATGTCAGATTTCATTTATTTTATTCATTTGATCATAGTATAATCATGAAATACATTTACAAAAAGACACATCAAGTACATTAATAACACATCTATTAAAAACCATTTCTCAAAACACACATATTGTCACACCAATGAAAAACTTACATCTCACACATCATTCCTCACATACTCTTTCATCCCCATACATACCAAACGCCACTCATACTTGTGCAAAAAACGCAATCCTGGTAATTCTGTTCTGTCAATCAGAACATCCCATCCATTTGGGTTAATACCTTAAATCGCTCAAAGTGCATAGTTAACAATGTTTTTAAGAATAAAAGTCAGGATAAATGTTCTAAAGTGGTTGCTCTTGAACACAAAACAATTACCACATTTTATCTGTAAAAACCCAAGTTAGAGCCAACTCTGGGAGCAGTGGGCTCTATGGTGTTGTCGACTCGAGTTTCGGGCATCCAGGTTGGCCTGTGTAATTGCCGTCTGGTGCACCTCATCAGAATATATATAATACAAACAACAAACAATTCTTTGTGTGAAGACAATTCAAGTTGGTGTAGATTTAACTGTAGTCCAATGTTCATAGGGTAATTTCTTTCGCTTTACAGGGTGTCAAGTTTCTGTAGACCAAATGTGTGTCTCGAAAGACCACTTTTACCAATGAAGGAGCGCAAAGAGAAACAAGGAGAGAGAGAGAGAACAAAAGGTTTACAATCCTGTATAATTTCCTTCACATTTACTTTTACATTTTTCTTGACTATTATAAATCTGACAAACTGCTCTGTCTTGGACATGCCCTGAATGCTCTGGGCATATCTCAATTTTGGGTTAGTCTACCTGCGATTAGTCAGGTGAGTCTAAGTGCTCTTCCTGAAATTCCTGGAAGGGAAATGTCATTGACTCCCCTTGGACATCATCTAACCCCCACCTCTCTCCCAAGTGAAGAACCCAACAAACAGACTTCAGTTTAAGTCAGAAAAGATCAGTGATATAAGATAAAATAAAAAACTTTGAAAAAGGCAAGAAAATGAATCAAAGCTCAACCCCCACTCTCTTGACCTGACCCATAAATGGCCCTACGGTCAAGGAGTGTGAATGAACATGTGCTGCGCCCCAGAGTGACAGCCAAAGAATGTATAATCGCATATCATGTCGGACAATCAAAAACTATGTTCTCTCACCCACAGTGTGTAGACTTAGGATCTAGTGTCTTCATGTAATGTTGACAGGGCTGCACCAGGGATAAATTCCTTCTTAGTTGAGACGTTATTATAACTGCAATTACAGACATGTATACATCCTGTTAGGGCCTTGTTCTCTGAATAGATGGCAAATTATCATACTTCTGATCCAAGCGTTTGCCCCATGGTGTAACAGTGTGTTACCCAGCCCCCATTCTTAGTATAAATGCATCATGGTTTACCTTGCAGATATAAACCTTTTTCGCAGAAGTATTATTTTCTCCCAGCCAGATTAAATACAGACCGGATGGCTCAGGGGATTGAAACCATCAACGCGTAGTCCCTGGGGCCTCCCCGTAATTGGGGTATTCGAGATAGTTAGTGTCTCACACTGACCATGTTCGCAAACACTAAAAATTGAAACAGAGGGACCAGAGAAAGAAAGTCAACTTAGCACAAAGGCTTGGAGACGCCAAAGAGGTTAACAGAGAAGAACAGAGTACAGAAGCCCAATGAAAGGTCAAGAATGAAGGCATGGAGACACACCCCAATACAAATTTCAGTCTGCCAGTTTAATTAGACAACATAGACAACAGCCCACTGTAGTAGGGCTGGAACGATGGAGCATTTTTAACAGACCCGCCAGCCGTGGGTGTCCGCCGCGGAGCACGAGGCCCACAGGGGCACAGCAAACCAGTTGCTGTCCTCTGGGGTGACCCGATGTCCGCGGCGGCCACGGCACACAGTCAGGGTTGTAAAAAGACATGCTCCTGTCAAGCGGTTCAATCCACTGCGGCATGCTTGCCAGCAGTGAAGCATTTGAAACATCCCCGCCGGCCATGTGAGCTGTCGCGGAGAACAAGGCCCCTAGAGACGAAGGAACCCAGCTGCTGACCCTCAGAGGGCGAGGAGAGATGAAAGGGTGAAACCCGCCCACTGTGGCGGCCGCGGCACATAGTCAGGGCTGTGGAACAATATCCTCGCCCCAGCGGGTCGAGTCTCCCGAGGCTCGCTCGCCACTAATGCGATCCCATTAGCACACTTCCCATATAGCGGCCGAGATCAGTGTGGTCCTGCTCTTACCTCATGCAATTTCCTGTGTGTTGCCCCGCCATATAAGGTCCAAAATCCTCTGTATGCGACTGCTGCTAGAATGCCGCAACCAACGTCAAGCCTCCATTTGTACGTGTTCGGAGCGAAGCCTGTAGTCTCTGGTCCGCGTCCTCCGAGTCCCAGCACCAATGAAGGAAAAGCCACCCAGTGGTAGCTTTTGTTTACTACAGCTGGCTGGCTTTTCCTTCATTAGTGCCGCAAAAGCCAGCACAGGCGGGCATCCATTTCACAAAATGGATGCGCCCATGTGCTTGCTTTTGCAAATTTTGAGCTTGAATTGCTCAAATTTTACATAGGGACGTGGAAAAAAATAAATGCAAATCGTTTTTTTTTTATATTGCCTATCTATTTTTGAAATAAAAATTTTTGGGCGAACCATCCCTTTAAGAATGAAATGATTTTTCAGGGAATAAAAAAGTAATTAGTTTTGCCAACAGGAATACTTTATGCTTATAAAAAGATGTTCTTTACCCTTAAAATACGTCTTGAGATTGGTCAGAAAAAGAGTTCCTTCCTATGCTACTGCTCTGCTGATCACTAATTCAAAGAAATATCAGTGGAGCTTTGTGAGCAGAAGCCAGGGGTTGGTGCCTATGTGTTAATTGTTTCCCCTTTTTATTGGGCACATATTTCTGTTTTTAGGGAATAGGTGTATGTCTATAAGCTGTAAGGCTGGTTTTGAGTCACTCACAGGACAACATAATGTGGATAGTAAGTAGAAGCTAGGGAATTGTGATCATTATATTCTCTGGTGCAGTCATTCTGATGCAATTATCATCCTTACACAAATTATGAGGGGCATGTTCTCATGTGGCCCTTGAATTACTTAAAGTGGCACATGAACTCCTATTGGCATGTTTTCTGACACATTCCTTTTAGTTGCCTTTATTCCATCTGCAAATATTGTATCCAGTCTGATTTTTGATAGCCACATCAGTTATGAATAGCAATATTTGTTTTTTTTGTAATACACATGAGTGTTTTTCCATTGACATAAAGCACACATTTCTCACTCACAGGAGTACTTTTGCTAGCTACTGTGGCACATCTTGAGGTCTTCAACTGGTTGATGAGTACTCTTTATAATCACATAT